>NC_092868.1:59476369-59532976 GCF_032062135.1 Pyxicephalus adspersus
CAGAAGTGGACATGAATGGCTGTAGTCTTCTTCATGGGTAAATAAGGCATCCCCCTGAAAATAAGCCCTAGAGCATATTTTGGCCTTCAAAAAAAAATAAGACAGTGTCTTATCATCGGGGAAACAGGGTACCTGACCTACATTGCCTTGTCTCCGCATACACATTCCGGTGGCTCTCTGTCACAGCTCGGCTTGTCCCACTTTCACTGCTCAGTCCACTCGTTCTGGAGGACGGAAGGACGCCGAGGAATTACACCGTGCCAAGGATAGAACCGTGCCCGGGGCATTGGATAAGCTCTTAGGAATTGACATTAAGATGGGAAGAGTTGTCACCTCTGGAAAAGGAGTCATCGTTGGCAATAGACGCCATGTCACCTCTCATCTGGCTCCTGGTGCAGATTTGTACATAATACCTGAGCAGTAAGTGGAGAGAAGTAGCTTGATAATGAGCTGCCAGTGTACAGTAAATGAAGCAGTGTATCCATGGAGTAGGCATTTATCGCCATCCCTTATTTAGAAGCGAAGCCCCATTCTACAAGAACTTGATGAAAAATGCATTGTTTCCTCTCACTCCTATGCAAATAAATAGATCCCCTCTAAATCCCCTTCCCACATGTCAGCAAGTATGTTGGCGACAGCTTTATACATAATACAGGAGAAGGAATTAGAATGAGGGATTGTTCTCAGAAAAAAGGAATTTCTGAGATTTAGCTCAGCACCTGCTGGATGAAGGAGCAGCAGAATCTAATTGCGCATCTGCCAAGGTGGTAACAACTTGGCGGGTGGCAGTTGCTGCTTGCTTTGCTGGGGTGGGCAGAAGGAGGGGGTACACCTTGGAGAGAGAAGGCAGCCGGAGGGGGCAATTTGGCAGAAACGCACCTCCAGAGGGAGTTCAGGGGCGGCACAGATGCTACTGAGGGGTGTCAGTAAGTGAGTTGAAAATACCTGCACGAGGTGGCACAGCGGGTGACAGTGTTCCAGGTGGCTTTGAACAGAAGATGAATTCAGATTTAACAATAAAATAAAGCAGGCCGAGATAAACGCAGGAGCCAGGAAATATATAAAAGCCGACGGCTGAGCTCAGTGAATTTGAAAGTTGAGAAGTCGTCAGAGGTTTCTTTTTTTTTTCCTTTTATATTGTATGATCTTTATTTTCAGCAAAGGAAAGTTCACCACCAAAATCATCATCATTACAACAGGTGACTCAAAGCTGAACTCCAGGCAGAAAAAAAGATTTCACTAATCCAAAATCAATGCCTTCCCTTTCCACATTTTGTCTTCCTTTCTTGTTCAATATCAAGAGGATCCTTCAGAAATCTCATTCAAAGGCCTCTGTGTCCCTGTGTCAGATGCAGCAATTTCCACTTTCAATGACCGCCAACCGAAGACCGGTTCTGTAACAGCTTATCAGTAGTTCAGGCATGCAGCAACAACGTCCTTAGGTCTAAAGGGTGCCACGCCTGGCATTCTGCTTCCATAGGTAGGTGCATTTACCTGAGTCCGAAGATACAAGAATGCCTCAATGTTCATGAATCTCTTACTGCTGGTGCCAGAGATATAAAAGAAACAATCAGGTGCTGGAGCAGAGGATTCATTTAGAAAATGGTACAGCACAAGCCCCAATTTTGCATCCAATTGACTCCTGCATTGGAGAATGAAAGGTTTGGTCCATGTACTGGTCAGCCAATCAGCTGTCCGTATCACTATTTGATCCGGAAGTGACCTGCTGTCTATAAACATAAAGGTCAGCCCTGTCCAAAATAGTCATCTGACATCAGCGTAACACCAGCCAGGCTGATTTACTAAAAAATAACATTTTCCCCTTCATCTCCCTGCGGTGCTGGAATCCTTCCAAAAGGAGAAGAACACATGAATTGAGAAACACATGATCTCCCCAGTGTCTAAGCAGAAGACCAGAACATTGTCCCTTAAGGGGTACTATCATGTCACCCACCCTGTCTAATCTTTAAAGATGGTTGATACTGGAAAAAAAAATTTGGCTTTTCAAAAATTTTTTCAGGAAACTGTTACTACTCCACCTGCAGATCCTCTGTTTAGCAGTTTGCAGCATCCCCAGGCTCCCTACATTAATTCTCCCAATCTCTGCACCCCCACCACCCTGCGTGCAGCTACAGGGTATTAGAAGATGTGTCTTGCATCCAATGAGCAAATTGGTTCCTGGTCATGACACTGTCCTTCTATTGGCTGCTGGTATTATTTGTTACCTGCAAATGTACCCAAATTTGCAGCAAAGCAGTCCTGTAGGGTTACTGGCCCATATCCCCTTGCAGTGTGCTCAGGTGAAAACCAGGAGGCATCTAGACTCTCTGTCCCAAGTAATCATGTGTCACCTGCCAGGGGGTGCAGCCCTAACACAAACATATTAGGAGATGTAATAGAGTACTGTAATAAAGTAAAGTAAAATGGATTTATTGAATAAACTAAGTGCCACAATTGCCAAAAAGATTTAACATATTGTCACAAAAATCAGCTGCCAACACATTTCAGGGGCTCAACCGTCTCCCTTCATCAAGACTTTTTTATTATTTTATATGCTGGACTAATACATTTCTGTGAATAAAAAAGGACCAGAGGAACAGAGGATTCTGTACAATGTTTGCCCATCTACAGACTGAGTGCCAGAGTCACAAATAAAAATAAAGTTCTTTCTGGGAAAGGTGGAACTTTCTTCCTTTAAACATTTCATTTTAGATTCAAGCTATGGAGACCCCTACTGGTCAGACTGATAAATGGAGGGGGCTGCTCTTTCTTTGCATAAGGAAATTGTTCATTTAGGTGAAGTCCAGCACTCCAGCTTGTTCAAAAAAAGTACACCCTTGGCCTCGGAAGAATTGACCCTTCATCAGGAGTTTTGCATAACTGCTCATTGGTCTCCAACACTGACTTTTGAATTTTCAGGCAATACTCCTTCAGTTGCAAAATGTTTGTGGGTTCCGTTCTATGAACTGTCAAATTTCTACAATATTTCAATGGGATTCATATCAAAACCCTGACAAGGCCACCCCATAATTTTTAATTTCTACTTTCTGAGCAACTTCTCGGTGGATTTATTAGCGTGCTCTGTATAATCATTATTATTTTGAAATTACATTTTCACTTTAACCTCAACTTTCAGACAGATGGTTTTACATTCCTATCCAACATGCTTTATTATGATAGAAAATTCATAGCTGACATTGCAAATTGCTCAGACCGTAAGGCAGCAAAACATCCCCAGGCCAAAAAACTTCCACCAACATGTTTCACAGTTGGTGGAGTCCTGAAATGCTGTTTTTTGTTAATGTCAAAAACATATCTGCTGTTACTGTGGCTAAACAACTCCATCTTTGATTCACCAGTCTACAGCAAACTTTGCCTATATGTTAAAAATAAACTCTTTATCTTTGTACTTTATGGACAGTAAAGGCATTTTCCTGGCATACCTACCATGCAAGTTTATTGAGGCAATCGTTTTCTGATTGTATATGCATGCAAACTTGTATATGTACAACACCATTTGCAAAAGGTACCTGGAGAACCCTTGATGTAATTTTGGGGTTGCAATTTTTGGGGTGGAAACATTTCAAGCATAAAATGTTCAGTTTTTGGCCCAAACTTTCTGGGTTGGACTATTTAGCAATTGTTTGAAGTTGCAGTCATTTGTATATTAATTATTTTCTTATTGCGGAATTATTGATTATTTGGTGATAAATCCATTGCAGGACCCATGGACCTCCACAACCTTCATTTTCAGGGGGCCACAGAGAGCTCTTGGTTATGGCACGGGGACCCCCCCACATCAATAACCAGGAGATTACCAGACCCTCCTTATCTAAAATGAAAATAATAAATTCCACCAGGAAGCGTTTAAATAAAGATTTAATATTTGTTCAAATGTGTAAAAAAATAAACAATAAATATTAGGTGTACTTACCTCTTCACATCTCTTTACATTCTGCACATACACAATAGGTTTATAATACAATTTGCAGATTTGATTATTTTGTTTTTCTCCTACTTTTAAAAAAAATTGCAGAAGTTTGCTGGTAAGGCTAAGCTGTCTGCAAGAATGACTGAAATATATTAACTGGTGGTATCAAACCGGAGTCAATTCCATTTCAAGTTTGGGCTATTGGATTTTGGATAAGAACTTGGAATTTGAACAATCTGAGCTCAGATTCCGAATTTGGCATGCGGGAGAGGTGCTGTTACCACTTCGCCTGCAGATCATCTGCTCAGCAAGCTGCAGCATCACCTGCATCCCTGTAGCTGTGAATTTGTCTGTTCTCAGCATCCCCTGCACAGGGGTCTGTGTCTGTGCCGCAACCAATGAGCAGATTGTTATATCCTGTCTTGCCTTTGGCTGCTGAGCCTTTTTAAACCAGTCTCCAGTTCCGGTTGCTGAATCCTCAGTGCATTTCCTGCCAGCTGGTTCTCTGTGTGGATTCTCTGATCTCTGATCCCACTCACCCCCTAGTGGAGAGAGCCTGGGGGCCATGAACTGGTGACTGCCTTGCCGCAAAGTAGTCCGATGGTCACTGGGGTCACCGACTGATCACTCCTTGCGGCGTGGAGAACGGGGGATTTTACGCCAGGGGGAGACAACCCGTTTACAAATGCCCATGTTTGGGGTCATCTAATGACAGTTGACAACATACCAACCCTCTATACAGGATGATGCACAGCTAGCCAAGGGGCCATTTTTTGCTACTGGTCAGGGACAGAGCATGGAACAAATTTAGAACTAGACATGGAAAAAAAAAGGAGGGCGAGCAGTGCTCACTGCTAATTACTTTGGGGATATGTTTCCATTGTTCCTAATAAAATTCACCAGTTTTTGTCATGAGGGTTTTACCTGTGTGGAGCAATCGGCATTCATTGAAATGAGTTAGACCTGAGCTGGTGACTTGTTTCAGACACTTGTTCCTAATGCCAAGGAGTAAATGCTCCACCAATCACCCTTGGGCCGCCACCACAACCACCAATAGCTTCAGAGGAGAATGAGACAGGAAAATGGATTCATATTGTCCTCATGTTGTCCCAGGTTCCTGGGATTGACTAGGGAAACTATTTTCTAGCTTGTCCCAGAAAATTTGGAGTGACGTTTGGTGGTGTCACTAATTTACAGCTTGCTGTTCTCTATGCTGGAGAGGAAGCTGCACCTGATGACCTGCAGAGTAAGAATCTCCCTTTTTCTGCTTCATCCATTATGTGATCTGAACTTCCACCAGCTTTTATTAGATCCTTAGTCATGGCATGAAGAAACAAGCCCTGGTTTCTACCAAGAGGGCCACAGAGACACAGAACAAGGCAAGGTAAGACAGTAATGGAGAAAAGATCAGCTGCAGAGACCACAGACAATCCTAGTGACCGGAGGACTTACTTTTTTTTTTGCACCTGAAATTTGATTCCTTTTTTCAGACTGCCTCCATGCTTTCCAAGGTTTCTGGAATTGGCTAATGAAACATATTCTAGTGATTTTCACCAAAAACTAATTTTAAACCTTTTTTAAATCATCAAAGCATTGGCACATATGGTAATATTGTATAGATTAAGCCGATCACATTTACTTCTATATCAGAGACTTTATGTAGAGCGTTGCTTTCCCCCAGGCCTGCTGAGCGAAGAGAAATGGTTTTGCTGCTCAGGGTATTCAAGGACTGGAGCGCGCCCTGAGCTCAGAGTGACTGTCCAGCGCCTGTATTCTCCCGTCATGGAGACGCGGTGATGGATGGCGTATTCCGGGAAAGATAGCACGTGCCGCCATCAATCAGAGCCGCTGGAGGGGCGATAAGCGCAGGAGAGAAACGCCTGGTGAAAAATGGCAGTACTTCTGTTGGAACTCGTTAAATGAAGTGGCCTTAACTCTTTATATGTCGGCAGGTCTCAGAAATATCCAATAGGACAAGAGACTCTGAAGATAGAAGTGTACAGTAGTTGTATTAGCTGTTCATATAAACCAAGTCAGAGGAATTCAAACTAAAAAGTGGACCTGTCAGTAATGTTAGAAGTGTCCATGAATATATTTCGGATATATCACAATATACAGAAACAGCATCATTTTCAGGCTCCAACTTTTATTATTAAAAAGCCATTCCTGAGCTCCAATCAGTGACTTTGCCTAGGCTGAGATGATGTCATCAGTCTGCTGCAAGTAGAAATGTAATTCCCATGAGGAATTACTGCTTATATGAAGTTTCCTTTTTATAGTAGTGCACATTGATTACACCCCACTCTTCCAATCTTTCAATGCCAAAGCAAGTTAGCTCAGACTGAATATGTATCAATGTGTTTATCTGAAGAGCCATTTACAGTATTTTGAGCCTTTCAAAGCTCTAAGTGCTTTATGCAGTTCTGGAACAGTTTGGAAATGGAGAATATAGAATAGTGATGGCCTTGTCTGTGTTCTGCTTTGTTTTATTTACTATCCAGGTTCAAAATAAGGACATAACATCAGAATGGGAGCCCCTTTAAAGGACAGTTAGTGACATAACTATGGACTCTGTAAAGGGCTGTGTAATATGCCGGCGCTATAAAAATACTGGATAATAATAATGCTGTTCTCTGAGCTGGAGAGCAAGCTGTACCTGAGAACCTGCACTGTAAAGATCTCCTTGCTTCTGCCTAATCTATTATGTGATCTAAGCTTCTACCAACTTTTATTGGATCACCGAACATGACATGAGGAAGCAAATCCAGGTCTCTACCAAGATGACGGCAGGGACGCAGTGCAGAACACGCCAGTCAGTATTGGTGAAAAGATCAGCTGCAGGGAGATCACAGACAATTCTAATGAATGGAGGAAGTTTTTTTTGCATCTTGAAATTTAATTCCTTTTTGGCTCAGAAATTATTAGAGTTTAGTTGCATTGAGGAGGAATACTACACAAGTATCTCACTTTCTATTAAGACTTTACACTACAGATATCAATACAAGTGTTCGCTCTCAAAAAGTAATGAACTCTGTTGCAGCTTTTTGATCAACTGCTCCGAGTTGCGGCGATTTGCACATTATCATTGTTCTTTGCCCCTCGGTATGGTCTGGTTTTTGGCTGTGACCCATCCGACATCACAGATACACTGCTAGCGCATAACGGCCATTTAAGATGAATAAGATATCCACCAAGATGGAATTGCAGTGGCGTCGCGGCCTGCAGAGAACCCCCACCATCCTCTTCTGATCTCTGTTCTTCTTCTACTGTACTGGGTGATACCTGCCCCGGGGCAAGCACTCCACATCCCAGCAATTGCAAAAAAAAATCATTTATTCCAGCGTTTGAATTAAGTACAGCAGCCCGGAGAAGATGCCGAGCCCTCCAATTTCACCGGCGCAGGCCCCTAATCTGCTGTTGGCTTCCTTTGCGCTGAAGAGATTAAGAGCGCTGAGCCGGCCTCTGGCTGTCATACATAAAACTTTTACATCAGTCATAGTGGGGAAAGCAGCGCACAACTTCGACAGAGAAATCATTAAACCGGGTTTAGCATGAGTGGGCCTTTGGTGTGTAGCAGACGGCCGTGTTTTTATTGTCTTTCGCTCTTTTTTTTAGTTATTTTTAGAGAAGAAAGAGTTTGTGCTGAAAGGCAATCAAAAGACAAAAAAAATGTTTTTCTTCTTTGGCGGCTCAGCCAATAAAACCTTCCACGTACAGCGTGAATGTTCACAAATGTGATTTTTACAATATTAGCTGCCGGACCTGCGAGCTCATAATTAAACCATTCAGACAAGTCTCTTGTTATCGTCGAGCCTTCTCTATTAAAACAAAAAGCCTGAGAGCCGATCTTGGCGAAGAACAATGCTCCACTCTCGTCTTCTTTCTTGAGGGACAAGATAGAACCGGCGCTCCAACCCCTCGTGGACAATTTGAGAAATGCCTGATAATTGTTCTCTTTTTGTGCAGCTCGTTCTACAAAACATCCTGTTACAATTGTGTCAGAATTAGAATGAACAGAGAGATACGCCGGTTTATAAGACGGTCAGCTGGGCCGTATGATAAGGAATATGTCCAAGGATTTGATGAAATAGTTTTTCTGCCTTCCCAGGGTGATTTTCCATGTAGCAAAAAACTAAAGGAGAACTTTAAGCATCTTAACCAGGCAAACAGCAACATTTTATTTCACACCCTATATAAAAACCCGAAGACCTGGATAATTACGGGGTCATTAAACTAAATCAAAGGTTGCTTTGGTGCAATCCGATGAACAATATAGTTCTAGAATACCTATGTTCGTCACCAGTGAAGACAAGTGGAGTGATCTAGTAGAACATTTTGCCAAAATTGGTCACAGATTTCCTATTTGGATTGCTTAGGAAAAATGTGTTTCCCAACAAATCAATGTGATTGGTGTGAAGATCACAGCACATTGCTTGGTAATAGGAAGTTTATTCTAGCAAGGGGTCATTCTTTTGGCACAAGAGTACACAGGAGCCAAATGTCACAGCTCCACAGGGCAGAGTGGTGGACCCTCCATGTCACCAGCCCAGTGGGGAGAGATGTGCATGGGGCGCAGGGTCCAAGCAGTAGCTCGGTCTTCTCCATAGCCTCTAGACGTGGGGATGTTGTGCGGGGAGCTGCTGCTAGGTTGCGACCCCCGTGCAGGAACAAAGCATGGTGCCAGAGGGAAAGCCAGAGAATGGTTACACAAGCCAAAGGTCAGGGTAGGCAGCGATCAGGAATAGTGCGGAAACAAGCCGGGGTCGGTACATGTCAGGAACAGGAGGCACAAACTGGAACAGCGGAAGCCTGAAAGCAGCACCAAAGGAACTCCTTGTCCAGTCAACTTTCTGTTGCCAGTCACTAGGGGAAGGTCATGTGATGGATGGACCATGTGACCTGCAGACATCCTAACCCACCACTAGAGGGAGAGCTGGAGAGGAGGCAGTTCAGGTAATGTTTGCATGTTTGCCAACAGGTGAAGTGCATCTGCAGAACACTCTAGTCCTCTGAGGCAAAAGGGCAGCTCACAGGGAATCATATGATCTGGACCAGGAAGTAAGCAGAGACTGGGATCCCTGAGCAGAACTGGTGCTGGCAGCAGGGGAATGCAAGCTGGATGAACTAAGGAGGGCACAAATCCCCTGGTCCTGTGGTGATCTGTGACACCAAAGTTCATATATCTGGATGTGTTTCCAGCAACTAAGGAGGTATGGAATCCATAGAATATGATTTAATAGACATGAAGAGTTGTCCATGCTTGTGGCACTTCCAAGTGCTTTTCAGAGATCCCATTTTGCCACCCAATGTCCTGGCAGGGCAGGTGGTCCCATTTACCCTGCCGGGCAGAGCGTTGACATGCCGCACATGCCCCACCCCCTGGAGCAACAGACATGCTGCGCGCCCCCTCCGACAGCCAGAACTATCAGACAAGGCGAGATTTAAAACAGTGAAGCCGTGATAAATGTTCCGTCTTTTTGTGCTGACATTCTACTTCTAATTGTTATCTGAAATTAATTTGAACAGAGATGAAGGGGGAATTGATGACAAAAAAGACCTGTGAGATAAAGGGAAGTGTTAATTATACAGAGTGAGAATGAGATGATTCCCCCTCTCCTCCTCCCTCCTCCTCCTCATCTTTCCCTTCAAAGTTCTCATCACCACAAGATTTATATTTGAAAGACGTCTGCTGTTCCCCATGGCATTCCCAATTCCCTCTACCAATCAGCTTCCTCAATATGATAGTGACCTTTCACCTTAGCTGAACAACCGAGGAGGGCTACAGGCCAAGAACGGTGACTCCATCCCCACCTGCTATTGTACAGGAACTCTCAACATCTCCAACAAATGAGGATTGCTGGGACTTACGAACAAAGGATTTAAATTGTGAATTTTGCTCATAAAAGAACGTAACATTATTTTTTGCATTTAGGAAGCAGAGGATTGTAGTTAGCTTGCCTGTATTGGCATGTTAGTGTCCCCAAAGCATGGAGTGTGCGGCCTTTGTTATTTGTCTCCTGAGCCGGCTCAAGCAAAGTGTGCAAGAGATGTTCCTCTTTGTTATGGATGGTTGGTATTTGGCCAAAACTTTTTATCTCCCCTCAAACATTTGTTTAACCTAATGGAAAATTATCCTATCCAGTACCAGGACTGTATAGGTGGGTACTTCCCCGTTTATGTTTATATTTTTAATTAATCTGTTATTACCATCATTATACACATATACAAACAAATATATATCCAAATACTCTCTGTAAACCACATTATTTTGTTTTACTCGCAATTACTAGAATCAGACATTTAATACAAATTTACATCCATTCTACAAATTGTTACATTCCAACTTTAGTTCTTTGCTCTTTCATAAGTTATTTTACTTATTTTACTAGGTTTTAATACTTTTTTACTATTTCTCAAAGAATCCCAGAACAAACTGTATCATTTATTTACTTGTATATTTTTATATTTATTTATTCTGATCTGCTATTATTTTGATATATTTTCCTATGTGTTAGTTATTTGAAAGTTTCTCATTACTCCTTGAGGAAGCCCAGAGGGGGAAACACGGTGCCACAGACCTATTACGATAAGGTTGTTCATCCGCTTTGTCCCGCTTGGGAGAACAGGGCCACTAGCGGGCGCTATGGCTTAAACATATATGGTGTGAGCTCCTGAGAAGGGCCGACAGTCTAGGCAGTAACCAGGTCTTCTCCAGAGCCTCCATTGGCGAGGATGTTCCGCTGCTCGTTACTGCCAGGTTTCAGTCCTTGGGCACACTAGCATGGACAGGAGGATACACGGTACCAAATCACTAGACAAGAGATTTGTTAAGGAAGGTCCAGGGTCAATGCAGCCAGCAAGCAAGAGAGGTCAAGGATGAGCCAGGGGACAAAAAACAGAAATCCAGGAGTAGAGACCGGTGACACGGGGCTACTGCAGACACAGGTGACATTGTAGACACTGGGAGCAACAGGAGGCACAGGTGACATGGGAGACACGGTGGGTACTGCAGACACTAGAACAGCACAAGAGAACAGGCAGGGAAACACCAGACTGGGCAATAATGAGGTAAACACAGGAGCTGGACAGGGAAAGCACTAAATTAAACAGCATGTGTAGAGGAAATGCTCAGCAGAGCTAGGGGGCTTGGCACTAGTGAAGACATGTTGCAAAAATGCTGTGCTGTGTTTGAGCTAGCTAAATAGCCAGCGATGATTTAGAGGCTATTTCCTGATTGGTCGGCGGGATAGGCAAAACTGAAAAAACTTGTGGGGTGCAGGCGCACCCAGGGTCAGTACTGCCCACATGAGCAGGAGAGAGACGCCTGCACTTTAGCGAGGAAGAGTTAAGCGTGACACTCTTCCTCTTCTTGGAATTATATGCTTCATACTTCTGATAAGAGAGTCATATCTTGGACCTAATCAGATCCAATCCACTAAAAGGTGATGTTTGGATCCCATATATATATATATACCGTAACATGCGTTTTTGCTATAAGCATTACGTTATTGTGAGTATATATGTACCTACAAACCTACAAAAGATAATAAAATATCTTTGTTGCCACACAAAACCTCTATATTTTCCTTTTTGTTTTGTTGCATTTAATATATGTAGGGGGGGGGGGGTCAGTCTAAACAGACTCTTGAAGGAAAGAATCTCCACCCTTTATTTGATAGATGGCCAGCCAGCAGACTGGAAAGGACCTGGTGGTGCATTCTGGGAGAAGTGTTGAACACTTACTGATATATCGCCTTCCTTACGATGATTCTGCATGGTGGGGATACCACTGTGAGAAATGAATCTCTTTCTCCAGGGCCTTGGGAGCCAAGGGATTTGGAGCCCCTCAGGATTCTCAACTCCTCCTGGGAGGAACCCTGAAAATGTTGGCAATGTCCTATGTTGGCCTGGAAGGAGCAAGCTGCAACTTTCCCCCACAGTGAAGGGAGCTACTGGTTAAGTGGAGCTTTTCCATGCTTGAAATATAAACACTGATATATCATTAGAATTTCAGCAATCAAGGAGCCTTGTCTGAAGTGTCCACAAACATAGCCCTGTAAGAGATGGACTCAGAAAGACCAAAGACCATGCCGTCTGAACGGAATCAGCAACAAATAACATTCAATGAAAAGAAGCCAGTTGGAAGGGCTGGAACAATGCTTTGCATTTTTTTGGATATATTTTAGAACATACACAATGAAAACCATTTAAATTTTAGTTGTAATTCCACATAAAAATAAACTAATCGTGTGGTGCCATCAAAGAGAATGGAAATATAATAGAAAGCTCTGATCATGTTGTTTGACCAATGTTTCTGAATCTACCCAAAATGGTGATCCAAGGAGTGATATTTGATGTGATGACAGTGCAGAGGTTCCTGATAAGGAATTCTAATAAGGTAAGTTTTCTGCATATACATTGTAATACTGATCATTTATATACATGTATTGTTTTAATTTTTGTAGCCCCCATGAGAAGGGATTTTTTCTAAAATTGTTGGCTTTTTTGCTTCATTTTATATGAAGGAATGTATTCTAAACTCTGACTTTTACCCAAGGCACTTCTACAAATTCCTTTCATGCATAGGAGCTGCCTAACTTAAGTCACAATATTTTTTCTGGTAAGTTACCCCGCACATCAGGAAACTAAATTGGGATTTAGCGTCCCCCATCCATACCTTTCTTGTTCAAGCACTTTATGAAATGAGATCCAGTAAAGGTTGTTGAGCAAAGCCCAGGCTACATTTATCACCATCATGGAGAAAAAGCTGATGTTCAGTTAATAATTAAAAGTAGGTTAACAGGCAGATGGCATTGAAGCTGCTCATAGATTTGTTCCCTTTAAGGTTGGCATTGCATGGCTACTTCCCACCACATCTCCATACTGAGCCATTGGCTGCCACAAAGTTGCCATGTTTTGATCTTGCCCTTGGTTTTCATGGTGGCTTCAGTCTTCGTCCTTTACCCTTGGTCTTTCAGAGGTCTTCTGAAGGAAATGAGGGGTCAGCTTCTCAATGCAAAGACAAATACACCTTATTCTTTGGACAAGCTGAAAAGAAACCCGTTGGATGACCTGGGAAATTTTTGTTGTAAACAACTAAATATCAACAGATCTCTAAGCCCAGGTCCCAAGTTAAGAAAATCTCCTCCTGAACACACAAATGTTCCATTTTTCCCAAGTTGTGTGTTGGTTAAAGTTTTCTCTTCTCGTCTGCTGTAATGTGAACCTGCGGGAGAGCGAGTGCCTCTTGTCAACTTGGAGTAGAATTGTTAAGTAGCAAATGTGGGATCCATTATCCCATTACTCCTCACTAGACGCCTCACCTCATCCTGGATACAATTAAGAGGCAATCAGATACTTTTCCTGCTGGTAATTGGGCAGTGGAGATTTAGGTTCTTCACATTATTGCATCTTGACATTTCAGGAGCCATCTCAGAGACCCTCAGCGCTCGCCTCCAATGGCGTTAACGACTGTGCTGCCCGCTCTGCATCAGTGTTCTTTTTTCCATTCCAGATTCATTTTTCTTTTCTCACTTAGGTTTTACCTTTAAGAAAAAGAAAAAAAAATATAGACCGAGCAAAATACTAAACAGGACAATCAGCATGAAGGGATCATAAGGAACATCAGTAATCAGTAATGTGGAACTTTAACCAGTTTTTGTTATTTTGGTCAGGTTGCATAAACAATATAAAGTCAGGTTTTTTATTGCTACATGTTGGGAAGTTTTTCTCAATTCCTATCCTATAAACAACAGTAAGGGGAAGAATTCTCCCCAACAAGTCCCTGAAAATAATGTCCTTATTGGGGCATTTTACTTTATCTTCTTTCACTAAAACCAGTTTGGGATTTTGCCTCATGTTCTGCCTTGTTGGATTCTGGATACAAATATACAATGTTGCAGTCTCATCACTGGGGGACTGAGGAAATGCTTCCTTTTGTCTGAAGCAGAGCTAATCAAAGTGCCAGAGATTTGAGCCTTTTTTTCTCATCTAACAATGCTGCAAAATGAAATAAGAAGTATTTTTGGCAAATATAAAAGTAGTATTTCGCCAAAATCAGAGCTATTAGGAGTTTTCTATCCACAGGACAGGTCCTCTTTACTGATTTGAGTTCATCAGCTTTGCCATTTTTCTTGCCCTTCTCCTCTCGGAAGTTCATTTCAGAATCCGCTGCTTAATTTTTCTCAGGATTGATTTAAGGCGTCTGTCCCCAGCGATTTTAATTTGTGGCTGTGATTGCAGTGAGGTTTGCCGGCTGGAGACATTGATTAAACATCCAGATCTTTGGATCCTTGCAAAATGTAAGCGGTGACACTTTGTGGAAGCTTGGAGCTGTCACTTATTTTTTGTACAGGGGATCGCTGGATGGCCTGGGGGAAGGAGGGTGGAGGTGGCCCTGGAAGTTTTTGGAGTATCATATTATTCATGATCATATTATTATTATATGGATTGTCATTTAGCCGTACCATGGCACCAACAAAGCCATTGATCTCCATCCAGCACTGCAATGACATGGCTTTGTTTATAAACAAATATTTAGGCTCCCCATTAGATTTAAGAACAAGTTTAGCTTTTTAGGCTGAAGATGAGGTCCAGGTTTCTGGACAGAAATCCCACGCTTTGTGCCACCACAGTATAGCACGTCCTGCTTATTCCCTCCAGCGGCGCTGCTTGCAGCAGTAGAGGACATTTAGGAATTTGCTGGCTGTCCTCTGCTCTGCAGTTTGCAGCATGCCATAGCTTCTATGGAGCGGTGCGCTTTCCATATCCTTCTCAGC
Organism: Pyxicephalus adspersus; assembly: GCF_032062135.1. Lineage (NCBI taxonomy): Eukaryota > Metazoa > Chordata > Amphibia > Anura > Pyxicephalidae > Pyxicephalus > Pyxicephalus adspersus. The sequence goes on from NC_092868.1 coordinate 59,491,079, forward strand.
TTCCCCAGCACATACACTGAGGCTTTTTGCAGCTGAAGGGAATTTGGAGTTTATGCCGCAGCCAATGAACAGAGTAGTTCCTGACTCTATTTTGTGCTGCCGTTGACTGCTGGGACTTTACGCTGCCTGGACAGACCTTGTGCCTGTGACCCCGACTATGCTTTGTCTTTAGCCTTGGATACGTCATCTGATGGACGGATTACCTGTGTATGACCTCTGCTCTGTATTCTTGACTTGTCTCCGCTGGAATCCTTTGTACTGCTTTATCTAAGGGCTCCGCTGCTAGCCTTTCCCCAGACGCCATCTCTTGTGCACAGAAATTCCGGGGGAAACCGGGAGGTGCAAACCACAAGGCTAAGCGGGGACTTGCTATAGGTAAAGACTGCGGTATTATATTGGGGGACTGGCGTTTGGAGAGCACTAGAACAGTGCCTTACATTTATATGGGTGGAAGAAATGTCTGTAACCCCCAGGAGCCACCTAAAGCCCAGAAAAAATACCTAAAAATCTTTGGTATTCTCCGTTGCATTTTGCTGAAATTGAGTAACACAAAAAATGCCAATTCTACTCATCCCTACTGATATCAATGTTCCAGGCCCTGAACTGCACATTACTTCCCCAATGTAAAGAAATGACCACGGGAAGACATAGGAAGGAGCACGGGAAGACAGGAAAGTGCACAGTGTGCCAACGCTTGAGGGCCCTGGACCCTCCGCAGCTAAGTCAGTTCTGCACAGGCGCCCACTGTTGGCCACCATTGGAAAGGAGGTCAACTAAACTGAATTACAAAGCAAAGAAGAGGTTTACAGCTGTAAATACCAGAACATGTTTTTACTTTATTATAAATATAATTTAATAACAGAAAACATTTGTATATGGTGCTTCCTCCTGCCTGCAGCAGACTGATCGGAGTATCTCATTCTTATTGTGCCTTCCCCACCCCCTATAAAGAGACATGGCTCTGCTGTCTGTGCATTCCTTCTGTTGGCACATGCCTCTTCCAATGGTAGCCCAAGATAACAAGGCTCCTGTATTTGAAGATAAATATGCCTCTGTTTACCACCTATCTGTTTTAGGGGCCCCAATCATCTCCAGGCCCTGAGCCAGGGCTGAACAATTTATAGTAACGTTGTCAATGCCCCTCAATCTATCATCGTACAATTTGCCAGCGTACAACTGCTCTGAACCGGCATCGCTTTGGGCTGGAAATCATAATTGCTCCTTTGCACATTTTTTATATAGTTCCAGCACAGAGTCACCCTGGCACATTTGTTTTCAATTAGTGATAATTATCATCACAATTTTCGCATGCAGAAACAGATCCTATTTTTATGTTGATTGCATTTTTCTGCTTCAGATTTTATTCCTGCAAAAGGAAAAGTTAAAGGCATGATCACTAGAAGGAGAGATTCAGCACCCTGGACAGGGGCCAGGCCTGGCTGGAATACCCAGGGTGTGCAAAGGGACCGGGACACAGGCTGCTCCCTGATTGGTTGTAGCCTTCAGTTCTAATGTTTATCACCAATCACTGCTCCTCCAATAGTTAACCCCCAAAAAATCCTATCCTTTAAATGGCCTGGAATCCAGGCCTGGGGTAATATAGACTAGCATGTGTCTGTCTTCATAGTGATTATCAATAACTTTGTGTATCCACTCTGTAATTCCATATTTCATTTCATGTCCATTTAATGTTTGGTACAATACACGGATGCAAATTCAACAATGCAATAAATCTGCCCTACAGCCTCCCCCTCCTTAAATCTGCCCTACAGCCTCATTTTCAGTCTTGCACAATTGTACAGATTCTTCTCTTGGATTGAAGTTGATTCCTCTGATTTCGCTACATGTTGTGAACTTCTCACAGTATACATTAGAATCTGGACCAAGTCAGATAGAGCTGCCCAATTTCCTGGGTGGGGGATGCCCCTTCCTCCCCACCCTGACCTCCCCCAGCCCATCCTTTGATTCAGTGGATTTCAATCCTGTAAATCGGAGGTAGGCAAACTATACCTAGCCAGTATTCCAGTCCGGCCTAACGCCACCCCTAGTTATTTATTGTTGGATCTGGCCCGCACAGTAACCCCAATTACTATGCCTAAAGAGCAGGAAGGTTGACCTAGAACGTCGTGTCTTCAACCCCGAATGGACTGACAAATTATTCTTCGTCCAACATGGCAACAAAGCCCTGTGTTTAGTGTGCAACGAAACCAACAGCACTTTCAAGTGGTCGAATCTCAAGGGGCATTTCGATGCCAAGCACGCAAACACCTACAGATACTGCACTGTGGATGAGCGGAAGACTGAGGCTGCTCGCTTGCAGTCACGGTTGGATCAACAGTCGTCCCTCTTCAAGAAGCTCCAAAGCTTCTGAGGCTGCTAGTAACTACTGACAGTGCCCCTGACATGGTTGGATCTACCAAGGGACCTTCACAGCTTCTCATCGACCACTGCCTCTCACTGAGCTGTGCGCAGGAGATACGCAAGGTGCACTGCATGTCCACCAGGAGTCATTGTGTGCCAAAGCAGTTGGCATGAAGGACATTATGTCTGTTGTGGTGAAGTTAGTGAACACAGTGCTTGCTCGTCCTCTCAACCACCGCATCTTCAAGCACATGTGCGAAGTTGCAGAGGCTGGTTACGGCAATCTGCTTTACCACACTGAGGTTCGCTGGCTCAGTGGTGGCAACGTCTTGAAGCCTGTCTTCACCCTCCGCCAAGAGATTGTTTCCTTCGTCAGTGAGAGGGGCCTCAAGGGCTTTCAAAAGTTCTCTGACGAGGTTTGGCTCTGTCGGTTCGGCTTCCTCACTGACATCAGCTCTCACCTTAACGAACTTAACCTAAAGCTTCAAGGACGTGACGTGCTCATCACAAACATGGAAGCCCACGTGCGGGCATTCGAAACAAAGCTGATTCTATGGGAGAAACAGCTGTATAACGGCGAATATGTGAATTTCCCGCACCTCGTCTAGTGTGATGCAGCACTCGTTGACACGAAGAATGCATCAGTGTGCTGTCATACCTGCGGAATGAATTCTCTTCGGGCTTCACTGATGTGTGTTCTCATTCGCATGAGTTCAAGATCGTCAGCACTCCTTTTGACTTTCCCAATGACGACGCCCCCTCTGATGTGCAAATGGAGTTGATTGAGCTGCAGGCTTCGGACATTCTCTTGTCCAAGTTTACTTATTGGACTACTCTCATTGACTTGTACCGTCAGCTGCCACATGCTCAGTTTTTAATGTTGTTAGCCCGTGCCAAGCGGGTGTTCGCAATGTTTGGCAGCACTTATTCGTGCAATCAGCTTTTCTCCAAGATGAAGTTTTGTAAGAACAAGCTCCGCTCTAAGCTCACTGACAATCACCTTAATGACATTCTGTTGCTGAACTCCTCATCATTAGAACCTGACATTGTATCTGTCTCCAAGAACATACAACATCATGTTTCCCATTGATCATACTGTATTTTTATATAAAAAACCTTTCCTTGGACACCTTGTTTTTTCTGGCCTAGTGTGCCTTCTTGACCTCCTGAAATGGCCTAGTAGTCCAAAAAGTTTGCCGACCCCTCCTCTAAGTTATGGTTACCCAAGGAAGTCTCTGCCTAGGATTGCCCCCTCCTCCAGACTGACAACCATGATCATGACATTTTGATATTTGCTTGATTCGCCCCAAGGACCAGCTCACTGCTGGTTATGTACAGCACCCTTCCAGCTCCTCCCACTCACCATGATCTGCCTTCCTTGTATAGAGAAGCACAGAGATTCACTGATCACTGGGTCTCATATTTGTTGTGTAATGAAAACAGAAAGATTTTATATTCATGTTGAGGATGATGGAAAGGAAGAATGAGATAAAAACATAAAAAGAATATAATTCAGCTTTCAGTACGTCTGCATGGAATTTAGTTGTTGCAGAGACTTCAGGATGAAGACGCATTTTGCATGATTGAGCGTTTCTTTACCCAAGGTAGAGATTTATAGGTGCAAAAAAGCCCCCCCGTACCTCCCGCTGTTGGTTTTCAGGTGAATATTACATTGCGTTCAGCATCTCACGCCTTCGTATATCTGTAATACCTGCGCGTTCCACTCTTCTCCGCGATTCCAAGCGTCAAAATAAGCACATTTGTATAAACATCCTCCCGTGCAGAAAACAAGGAACTGCGACAGGAACCAAAAGCACAAAGCCGGATGGTTAAATTTAGAATAGGCGATGCAATTTCCACGCCAGAAGAACCCAATTATCCAAAGAAAGGGAAAGCTGAGCCCAATTATACCCACAAAAAGCCGAAGCTGAGAAACAAAATTGAGAGAATGTTAATTACTGCACAGCGACCGCCAACAGCTAATTACCCTTGTTTAGAAGAGATTCAGAACTGGCAATGCGAGGAGACGGCACATAGCGCCTCGTCTCCCACCAGGATGGAACCACCTTGGAAACGCTCACCCCAGATCTGCCGCGTAGGGGCCGGCCGTGCAATGCCCCGGCCCATTTTATCTACTCATAGAGGGAACAAAGGGCCAAATAATGGCATTTGTGCGTGGCATCTGTAGCAGCAGTAAGCGTTACTTTACGAGCAGTGCCATTATGCCATGACTGTGATGTTTCTGCATCACAAGGAGCCGCAGTAATCAGAACACTTCACAGGTTTCAATTACAATATTCCTCACTCTTTGCCCAGCGTCTATTCCACAGAAGCATCCATGCAGCTCGTTGTTGCTGTGCGATAGGCGGCTTATATTGACTTTTTTTTTTTTAGTGTTTTGTTTTTGGCTGAGTTTAACGATCAAGTTAGGTTATGGAATGCTAGGAAAATACCACTAAAAAAGAAACAGTTATGTTTTTATTTAAAAATCAGTGCCGCCAATACGATTACCCGTTATCTGTATTTATGTTCTGGTGATCCCTTTTACACCTTAAATTAGCTGTATACACCAATGCTGCCATATTATGATATTTTGGGCACCGGTCCAAGGAGGGTTCAGGTGGATTGCAGTGGGGTTGATGCTTAATTGCTTTTGCTGGTTTTGAAGTTGTGAAGATATAACACTCTGTATAAAATAGGTTTCATTGGGCTGCAGATATAAGGCACAAGAGCAGGGATTTTTGGGCATAAAAGACATAAGTGGTCAGCCACTAGCCACAGCTCTCCCCCACTCATTCAGCTTTGTTCTCCTTTGTCCAAGCCACCAACAAATCCTCAGTCACTTGGTAGCTCTGGCACTGAAGTCACTAACCACAGCTTGCCCAGTTCCCTCCTGGCCAATGCCAACCAGACTGTCACCTCTGGCCCGTGTGGCACTGATGGCACAATTGTACCATAGGCTGTTGCTCTGCCTTCCTTCTGTCTTCTTGGGGCACCAAAATGCTAGAAATTGACCTTACTAAAAGGATTTTAGTTTTTTAAATTTTTTTTTTTTGGGGGGGGGGGGGGGGTGAATGTGGCATTGAGCACAATGTACAGCAAACCAATCTTTGGGAATTTCATAAGAATATTTGGTATTATGTGAAAAAACAGAAAATGTATTGGTGGGTGGCAGCAAGTTGTACCCCTGGTCTGCTATGGAGGGTCAGGCTCCCTTTATGTCTACCCATGGTGGCTCTGTAGCATAGATTATTATTGCTGGTCATAATGGGTTTTCTGAATTTATTGGCCATTTGTTGTCTTGTTGGGCTGAAAAGTTTTCCAGATCTTCTCTGTACTTTTTGTAAAGCTTTAAGCTACCGTACTTTGTTACAGGAATAATTGTGTGGAAGAAGGTTCAGACATAAAGTAAGTTTTGCTTTTCTTGGAAACCAGAGCAATAGTTCTTTACAGCCATTAAAAATCCAGTACTATAGATCTCCATTGGGCCCATTCTGGGGTAAAACTAGGTATCAACTCAATTACTAAAATTGTTTTAATTTTTAAGGTTGATAGTCTTTTAAACTTACAGTTTCTAAACAAACTTCAGCGATTCTGCCATATAGGTCCTTGTTTGACCACTTCTAAGTATTGGGTAACAAGCATAATGGGGCTTTAGGCAAGGTAGCAGCTTAGCCCTCCTGCTCCCCAATCCCTTCAATTGACCAGGTAAGAATACCAATAGATACAGAAGAAGCCACCGTATTCACTCTATACTGCTATGGCTCCATTTTACACCTCCTAATTGTCCGTCATGCTATGAAGAGCCATGAGCTACACATAGGAGTCACACAGCTCTTACCAATTCTGCAAGTTAGCAGTTTGCGGCTGGGCCCCTCTGGACATCTATGTGGCCCTATGATTCTTCTTAGGGTTGCTGTGTGGATGATTCAACTCTGACAGCGCCCCGTTTCTGTACTTCTGCATTGTCAGCATTTCACCCAGGCATCTAATGGTGACTGCAAGTGGCTAAAATCACACATTCCCTCCTTCTGTTGTCACCATCAGGAAACCGGCCCTGGGAAATACCATGCAGCCATAGGTGGAGTGGATGGATTTGGCTGCAAAAGATTGGAAGCACCAAAAAATACAAAGTAGGGAAAAGGGAAAAACATTTTTGTTTTATTTAAAAAAAAAAAGGAGAAAGTGTGCTAACCTATGTATTATGGTCACATTTTTATTGGCGGGCTTGTCTTGTTTGCTGCCCCCAGTGGGTTCAGGGTAGTTGGATGTCTGTCCTTACCATATGCCAAGGACAGGCCAATCTGCTGTGGTAAAGAAATTTGTGCTCACGGTTCCCCTGGGACGGGTTAGGATATTATTGCCATTTTTTTGTTGTTTACTATGTTTTGTTTAATAATCTATTAAATCAGTAAAGCAGCGGCCTTGCCCTTCTAACCAGAGCAATTTCATTATTATTTATTGGGGATGAATAGGCCAGGTACAGCGTGTAGTGGGTGAAGGTGGAGTACATGTTGTTCTGCCTTTGCTTTTTCGTAAATAAAAACCCCTTTTGGGGATCCATTCAGCTTGCAGCAAATCCTCCAAAAAAATTCATTTCACCCTTCAACATCCTCAGTAACGTCCGTTCATGTTAGAAATCTTTCAGGGTGCTCGATTGCAATTAAATGGTTAATGTATTTGAAATCCTTGGCACTTTCTTGCCATGGTAAGCAGAACTTGAGTAAGCAGCCATTTGCACCCTCGCTACCTTTTTTTTGGACTTTTACAAAGAGGTTAATTGGTTTAATTTTGGCACCCGGCTCCCTTTCCAGCCCTGCGCTTCACCTTTGCCCTTAATTATAGAATTCAGCCAATTTCCAGCAACAGTTTGCTCTGCGTGAAATTACTCCGAGGGAAAAAATCTGACTGGTCAAGCTTGTCCTCACTATGGGGCAGATGTGGGTCTGGAACAAGGGTGGGATTGAATAAAGTCTAAGTAACCCCTAACAGTGAATCTTTTTTATGTGCTCCATTTCAGCCTGGTAAATCTGAATTCCAGAAATTAAAACAAAATCCTTCCCTCACAGAAGGGCTACCCCAGCACTGCAGGGGTTAAATGATTAGGTTTAGGGGGGCATAATAAGCAAGTTTATTTACCCCTAACTACCCCCAGTTTGGCTAGTCTATCTGACCCCCACGTTGTGGAAAAGCCCTTGCATCCTCACCTATACTGGAGGACATTTGGTCCAGAATTGTAAAGGATGACATTGGAGCCTCCAATCACAGCCTGGTAGGGATTATTGGGGAGGCAGTGGAGGACTAATGGCAAGGGAAGTGTAAAGTAGTAAGGGAAGGTAAGTCTTCTTGCGTTTTACATCCCCCCCTAAACCTTGTGAGCTAAAACCTTGTGTAATATTGCACTATCTGTTACCATGTATACTTGAATATAAACCGATCTGAATATTAGCCAAGGTGCCCACTTTTACCTGAAGAAAACTACATTGACTTGAGTATAAACTTAATGACCATTAACATTTAAACCAGTACTAACATTTAAAACAGTACAAACAACAGAAATGCCAATAAAAATGTCATATATCCATATATCCATCCACATGTTATTTTTAAAACATTTATTTAAAAAGAAAAGAAAAATTAAAATCACATGGACTCTGTATACCTTTTGTCCTATATACAGGTTAAAGTATATTTTTACTTTTGAGTTGGTTATGATGGGTCAGTTGCTCCTGTTAAGTTTTGTGCAAGATTTTTGTTCACCAGTAGATGGCGCCTTGTCCTGCATTTAAAGAGTTAAAAACAGCTTGTCTGACAGCTATGATTTGTCAAACTAGAGACAAATGCAATTGCAAGACATGCCACTAGGTGTCACTCAAGTATTAACCTAAAAGTCTTTTTCTAGTGGCATTCTATTTGGTTTATACTTGAGTATATACTTTGATACACTGTATATAGAAAAATGTATTGGTGAATTGTCTTCAGCAGAGATATAGGGAAGAGGAGGATGAGGTCTTCTGTAGTCATGTTCTAGGATGACAACACTGCTCTATGAATACAATACAATGAGTGTTGTCACCCTAGGTCAGGAAGTATAAATGGAAGAATTACTGGGTAATAATTAGGAAATAAAAGCCTGAAAAGGAAAGTTAATGCAGTCACCACATCTAAGGACTAGTAACTTGCCATGTATTACATTTTTGTTCTTGAGTTTGGTTAGGTAATAAGCAATCTCTAGCATCCAGTGAAATGTGCGATATTTTCCAGAAGCTTCTACGGCCCTCACAGGCTTATAGATTACAGTATGATTGTGCCTGTCTGCCCCCATCTCATCCAGCAATAACATCTTGGAGTATTTTTGTTAATTCTATTCTTCTTGCAGCTTTGGTCTTAAAGTGGATCTTATAATATCTCTGCCCCACAGTAATTGCGATAAATGCTCGGCCTGTTGATGACCTTCCCTGGCTGAGCACACGTGCGGATGTGTTGGACGATTTTCTCTTCCTGCCTTTCCCATCCCCAATCTGCAGTGTTGGAAGCTTTGGCAGTGACAACGCACCTGAAGATTATTGTAAAGTTCTGTTGGCGGTTTCTGTTTTTATCCTTTGTTCTATAATTATGATTCGCACACATGTGCGTGCTCCTTGTCTAATTATTTATTGTCACTCAATCATCGCACACTATCAGTGAAATAACAGGATGTGAGGAATCAAACTCCTTCCTCTAATCCGATTCTCAATGTTCTGTACAAAAATGGATTTGTGGAGAGACGAGAACAAAATCCGGCCCTGTGGGCTTCACACCATCTATGCCGCATCTGCGGGAGAATTAGGAGAGGAAGATGTAGAGGCTGAACAGACAGATTTGATTGTGTGGTGGTAGTGAGGGGGGGGGGGGTGATGTCTGTTATATACAGAGAGGGGGCGCTATACAGGGATAGAAAATTACATTGTGTATCATGGATGGAGGATAAGGAGGGGGGGGAAGAAGGAGGGTCATCTGTTGGGGGGAAGAGAAGGAGTGTCACCTTTAGGGAGAGCGGGAGAAGGAGAGTCACCTCTAGGGTGGGAGCGAAGGAGGGTAACCTCTAGGGGGGAGGAGAAGGAGGGTCACCTCTATGAGGGTGGAGAATAAGAATCACCTCTAGGGTGGGAGGAAAAGGGGGATTATCTCTAGGGTGGGAGGAGAAGGAGGGTCATTTCTGGGGGAAAGGAGAAAGAGACTCACCTCTATGGTGGGAGGAGAAGGATGGTCACCTCTGGGAGGGAAAAGGAAAAGGAGGGTCACCTCTGGGGGGGAGGAGAAGGAGGGTCACCTCTATGGTGGGAGAAGAAGGAGGGTCACCTCTAGGGGGGTGAAGGAGGATCATCTCTGGGGGAGTGGAGAAAGAGGGTCACCTCTGGGAGGGAATAAGAAAAGGAGGGTCACCTCTAGAGGGGAGGAGAAGGAGGGTCGCCTCTAGGGGGAGGAGAAGGAGGGTCACCTCTAGGGGGGGAGGAGAAGGAAGGTCACCTCTAGGGGGGAGGAGAAGGTGGGTCACCTTTTGGGGGGTGGAGAAGGAGGGTCACCTTTAGGGGGGAGGAGGAGGGCCACCTCTAGGGTGGGAGGAGAAGGAGGGTTTCTTCTAGGGCGGTAGAGAAGGAGGGTTATCTCTAGGGTGGGAGGGTAAGAGGGGTCACCACTAGTGTTGGAGGAGAAGGAGGGTCACCTCCATGGTGGGAGGGGAAGGAATGTCACCTCTAGGGGGTTGGAGAAGGAAGATCATCTCTAGTGGGGTGAAAAAGGAGGGTCACCCCTAGGATCGAATAGGAAAAGGAGGGTCACCTCTGAAAGGGAGGAGGGTCACCTCTAGGGGGGTGGAGAAGGAGGGTCACCTTCAGGGGGAGGAGAAGGAGGGTCATCTCTAGGGTGGGAGAGAAGGAGGGTCACATCTATGGTGGGAGGAGAAGGAGGGTCAACTTTTGGGGGGTGGAGAAGGAGGGTCACCTCTGGGAGGGAATAGGAAAAAGGGGCTCACCTCTGGGGGGGAGGAGAAGGAGGGTCGCCTCTAGGGAGGAGGAGAAGGAAGGTCACCTCTAGGGGGGAGGAGAAGGAGGGTCACCTTTTGGAGGGTGGAGAAGGAAGGTCACCTTTAGAGGGGAGGGGAAGAAGGGCCACCTCTAGGGTGGGAAGAGAAGGAGGGTTTCCTCTAGGGTGGGAGGAGAAGGAGGGTCACCCCTAGGGGAGAGGAAAAGGAGGGTCACCTCTATGGTGGGAGGGGAAGGCGGGTCACCTCTATGGTGGGAGGCGAAGGCAGGTCACTTCTATGGTGGGAGGCGAAGGCGGGTCACTTCTTTGGTGGGAGGAGAAGGAGGGTCACTTCTATGGTGGGAGGGTCCCTAACCTCTGATGGGACATTGCTTTGTACTGAGCGTCACTGGTAACATATGCCCCCGCCCCACCTTATACTTACACAAAGTGGACCTGTCACCTGTATAGTTGTTATGCTGTGTTGCAGGTATTGCCCGATCCCCGGTTCTGTCCGGCATTCGCAGTGTTAAGGCTCACCCCTGCAGCCCTGGCTGTACTGCGCATACCTGGAGCTCCATTGATTAGCTGTTTGATGTGTAATTAGAAGTGATTGCAGCAATTTTGATAATCAAGCTCTTTCAGGGAGACAAAGAGTAAGAAATGGCAGAGTTTTAACTCATCTTACACTCAGACCGCACGATGTGCTGCTCTTCCCAGCAGGCTGCTTTGTCTGGGCGTCAGGGAAAGGGTTTTAGGGTACCATACCCAATGAACCGCCATAGGTGACAACTTTCCGGGTCACCATTATGTCCCTGTGTGATGACAGGCTCTCTTTGAGGAGGCTCTATTATTGCAGTATGAGGGGGCTCCGGGTCATGACGCTTTCTGGTGATGGCGTTTGATGTAATTACCTTTCTCATGTGATGAAAGGTCAGTGACCCTGGATGATGCCTGAGCAAAGATGGCCCCGTCTGTACTTGACTTAGATTGCTCTGCCGGTGAGTAGGGAAGTGTTGGGGTTAAGCTGAAGGATGCCCAGACATGCTTCCTGCCCCTTCCCCCTCTTACCCCTGCATGGTTGGATGTTGGCAGATCACCCGTACATTCAGTGGCAGTATTGGGGACAGTTGGGTGTTGAGAATGTCCCGTACGGCGCACCCCCCCCCCCCCCCAAGCAGCAGGTAAAGACCCTCAGAGCACTCTGCACACGTCGCTCCAATATTCTATATAATTTCCCTGCTGATTGTTCAGCCGGTCCAGCTTCCGGCTGTGCTGAGCCTCCTGGGGAGATCCGGGGCAGATTCTGACTCAGTGTCCGCCGTTGCCCAGACGTCTAATCGTTTTTCCTTTCTTGGATGAAATGACATGTAATTTCAGCCGACTTGCCAGCCCTTTTGTACCGAGTTTATTTTTCATCTCAGGGTAAAAATAACTCACCTATGGAGGCGGCGGGAGAAATAATGCGCAGTGCTGGAAGGTTTCTGGTTCTTTATAAACATGCGACCGATGCAAATAATTGTAATAACATGAGAAAATGTCATTATGAAGCAGCTGTGTCTGATCACATATACAGAACTGGGCCGCTGAGTAAGTGTAAATAAAGCTTGGTCCTTGGAAGTTAGGATTGGCCCCGGTCATAGAGACTCAGTGTCCAATAAGTACGGCAGCATTTCTCCAACTTTATAACACTGGAAATAACTTTCAGGGACCCCCTTGTCTAATTTCCACATCCACAGATCACAGTACATTAGTGTGGTGGTCAGTGGGAAGAATTCCTCTTACATTGCTGGCCATTGGGAAGAATGTCACCCTTACAGATAGCCAAAAAAGATCACTGATCTGAGAGGTGCAAACTGCTCAAGGAACCACTAGCAACCTCTGCAGGAGCCCTGGTTGGGAAATATTGTGCTAATGTGTGGAATTTACTTGAATTCACCAATACCCAACACGTATCAGGGACTGATCTCCCCTTCATCAGGGCTTAACAGATTCATTCCGGTGATGCAATGAGGACAGTGGTAGTGTATGGAGATCCTGGAAATTTCCTTCTTCAGAGCTCCTAGGAGTTCATTAAAGTTGGTTCCATAAATAGAGTGCAGAGGGTAAAGCACATGCCAAGCCAGGAAACCTTAAACACCTCAAAAACATAAAAAAACATTGGCTTTACTTTTAATTATCAATACATGAAATCTGATAATAATGTCCAAGCATTGTGATTTGTTGATTGAGGATATCATTAAAGGAATGTGTGTTATCACTCCTGCAGCTTCTCTGTTTACCAGTTTGCAGCATCCCCAGCCTCCCTTTAGTCATCTGCATTCCATCTCTGCATCCCTGGCACACTGTGCTCACCTGCAGGGGATTGGAGGTTTGCCTTGCAGCCAATAGGCAGATTGGTTCCTGGGTATTATCCTGCCCTACTATTGGCTGCTGGTCCTGTTTAAGCTTTGTTAGTTCCAGGTTCTCGGGGCTTGGATCCAATTCTGCAATTCTAGATTTTGATCTCAGCTTGACTTAGACCTCGATTTTTCCTCCATGTTGCTGCTTCCCCTGACCTCAGCCTGTTCTTCTTCTCCTTGATTTGCTTTATTCCTGTCTGGTTGGCTATTATCAAACTGAAGCCCAGGCATCCCTAGTCGGGGGAACCAGGGGGCCACAAACTGGTGACCTCCTTGCAGCAAAGTGGTCATGTAACTACTAGAATCACTGGTGGGGTGCTCTGGTGCACACCAGGAGCTGCTTAGACTTAGTAATTCCATCTCACCTGGCAGGGGGACAACCTGTGTCAATGTAATGGGCTGTAATGGAAAGTCCCCAACCCAACCACCTGCAATTTAACCACCTGGGCATTACACTGAGGTCTAGATTTCTGTACCAAAAGCGGTACACTGTTTTTCATGAAATTTTTTTTTAAATTGTAGACCTGTAACTTACATAAATATGTCCGAATAGGGTTCTAGTAGATATCATAAATATAAAAAATGTTTGAAACACAATCATGTAAAAAAAAAAAATTACTTTTAATAAAATTAAATAAAAGACACAAAAATCAGCTTAAACAAGAATACATAAATAAATGAAAAATACTGAAAATGCGATAATTCGGTATACTGTATAGTAATATATTTTTCTAAAACACCTCCCTAGTGTCCGTCACATACCTATAGACAAAACCACATATTTTGTATTATTTTGTATTGGATTGGATACAGGATTTTGTATTCAATCCAATGCAAAATGTGTTTGAATGAGTTTGAATTTGAATTTCCCGCACACACGCCAACGTCACCGCTACGTAGGGACACGTACACGCTATGGACGGAGAAGAAGAAGCCGGCCGGCTTCTTCTCGGAGAAGGCACCCGACGCTGGAGAGGGAGATCGACGCTGGAGAACGACGCTGGAACACGACGCTGAATGATCACAGCGGGACCAGGTAAGTGATCGATAAACCCGAACTTTTCTCACTGTATTTTCATACAGTGAGAAAAGTTCGGGTTTATCGATAATTGCAATTTTTTTTAACCCGAACCAAGGTCGGGTTTAACGGTCGGGTGGTTAAGTAAATAGAATCATGCATGGGATCCATTGCATCTATTGCACTCATTGTGCTGTAGTCTTTTCTCCTGCTAAACCAAATGTTGGAATCTGTCCCAGTTACCCCAGACCATACTACAGAATCAAACTACAGAGGCATTGAAGTTCCTACTGAGTTCCCGAAGTCTCTCGGAGCGTTCGTGACGCCAACAAATGGATACAAAGTTACAGCACCGCCAATAGATTTTCACATCTGCTCCCGCGGCCCATAAATTCTATTAGGAAACACGGTGATAATCATCGTCATATTCGGGGCCTCGCTGACACGCTTTGACAATATTCAGCTTTATTGGAAGATATTACTTCTGGAATTTATTCCCGTTTTGTCTTTTATTCAGAATCGTATTCATCTTCAGCCAAACACGTTAACATCAATTTAGCTCCAGATCAGTTACCGGCCGTACCTGGCACCGTCAGCTCGAAGAGAAATGCGATATTTGCCGTATTCAGAAATTCTAATTTAGCCGAACGCAGAGCGTGGGGCTGAGCGCCTTCCTTTGGTCTTCATCCATTATGTACCTTTCATAATGCGCCTTTATAGTCTGCGGGGATTTCCTGTACAAACAGACACTGTTATTGGGGATATTTGCATCACTAAACGCACTTTTACTGCTCTGGGATTTTCAGGAACTCTGATGGCTGCGGCTCAATTTTAGCAAAGTAACAAATTCCGCCTTAGTGATAAAGGAAACCAACAAAATGCCATGAATGATAAAACGGCACAAATTGACTGCAGCATCCATGTCTGTAAAGGGGGATATATAGCGCAGCTGCTTGTGGGCCTGTGGGGTCAGGGGACTCCAATGTACATGGATGTGACCTGGTATCAGCCTCTTGCAGTCCTTGTACAGCAGAGATCAGTGACGGGAGGGTGAAACAGCACAAGCAGCCAATCATGTGACAGCTAAGGACTTGCTGATATTAGAAAGTCACAGGGAGTGAGCTCTTTAGACTCCTGCTTATCCTTTCACAAGCTGGGGGTGGGACAAGACCTGTAACTGGAGCAGAGAACAATCAGGTCTCCTCTATTGTCAAATAGGGAATCTTATTCTATGGAGGGAACTTTAGTTCAGACTCTGAATTGTTGAAGCTCTTCAAGACTGGAGAAGATTAACATGGGAGAACAGGAGTGATTATTATTATTAATAATTATTATTAAACAGGATTTATAGCACCAACATATTACGCAGAGCTGTACATAAATGGGGGTTGCAAATGACAGACTAATACAGACAGTGACACAGGGGGAGGTGAGGACTCGCCCCGAAGAGCTTACAATCTAGGAAATGAGGTAGGAGGGTGATCCAACAAAACCTGGAATGGATCTGGTCCAGTATTAAAAACATTTGCAAACATTTGTAAACTAATAGCAGATGGTTTTTAAGAAATCCATTGCAAGTCCACTGGATCACCCAGGTTCTCCCATAATAGTCTATCTTCTCCAGTCTTGGAAAGCTTTAATAAATCAGGTCCAATGTCTGGAGATCACAGACACCAAGGTGACACCATTCAGGTGTGCGGTCCTAGCACCTTGCAATCTCCGACGTTGCTGTGAGATCTTGCGGTCTCCCCTCTTGGGGGGGGGGTCGTACTTTTACTTACATATTCCGGTTACAGTCAGCCGAGACGGCATTTGGCCTGGTTTATAACCTGCATAGCACCCCGGTCTCATACTTTTGTGAATCTTGTCATTTTGTACATCTGAAGCAGCAGCGATTGCAGCGAATCTGTGTAAGATGCACGCCAGCCGTGTCTACAGATCATTCATCTGTGCCGGGGAGATCGCAAGGCTGTCTGCGCTGCTTAAATCTTTATGAAATGGGTTTATTATCTGAGTGTTGTGCCCGGGCTGACTGACATATGTGGGGTGCAGGGAATATCGGGCACTCTGCCCCCTCCACCCTGAACCAAGGGTATCGATCGCTCACAGATATACAACCTGTAAAAATCAGGAGCTCATCAAAGCCAAAAATGTAGATGGAAGGAACATTTCCTGAGTCTAATCTAAATAGCCTCATTATATTTCTCAATTAAAAATTAAGTCCAATTCCAGGCCAAATGTAATAATTTTGCAGCTCTAGAAGAGTAACCCCATTAGGGAGATTTTCCCCACTTCCTGTCCCTGTGACACAAGGACAGGATATTGGGGGTGAGCTTGTTAATGAGACTGGAGTCTGGAGTCAAAAACTACAAAAAAAAATTAAAAAGAAAAACTAGCAAAAATGTATTTGTTTTGTTTTTCAAAAGATCTGCTGACACATATTCTCGTCTTCGCTGTCTGCATTCCCCATTCCTGCAATAATGGCAATAATGCAATACTGTTGCACACATAATAATATGCAATAATGGGGGTTGGGCCATGACAGCCTAGGCTTGGATGAAATAAGTTTAACTATGCTGGGTGTCATTTAGTCCATAAAGTGGCGGCATCTAGTGGCCAAAAAGTATAACAGCGGTTTACAGCACCAGCTCGGGGATGATTATTGCTGCAAAATCTGCTTTGATGTTTTTAAAAAATGTTATTAAAGAGATTTTTATGATAATCTTTGAACCCGATACGTATATATTACCTCCCCATACATGTTTCAGTCACATAGGAGGGATTCATAATCATAGCCCAATGGCAGGTTACATAAGAGGAGGTGATACAGAGTGCTAAGCTAAGAATAGTGATGCCACCCCGAAACCTGTGGATTGGCTGAACAGATTTAGGAAGCAGTCGGGATTTGCGTTTTTAGCTGTTGGGGAGGAGTTCCCCTTTATAGCCAAGAAGAGGCGATATCTAAAATCCAGTTTTCTCCGCAGATGTTTGTCAATTATGTAAATCTTGCGCAGACAAAGCGGATTTTATTCTGGACAGATGTTGGGCGCATCACTCGTGTTTTACATTTCTTTTTACTGTCAGATTTTAATAGATGGTGCCTGTAAATCCTGCTGATCAGCGATGATTTCCTCGCCGCTCGCTCCCCGACGCTTCCCATATTAATGAGAGCCAATCCGGGAGATCGGGCGGCCCAGCCGCAGAGTTTGCTTGGTTTGTGCAGATCATAAATAATTACATCTAGTTTCCGTTTTTCCTTTTTTCTTTCCCTCGATGGAACGACTTCCCGCAGATCTCCACAGCTCATCGAATAATCACCGTCGCTGCTATCTGAAATAATGGAACTGGCGAATTCTTTTATTTTTTCCTTTTCTCTCTTTAATTGAAAAGGAAGAACAAAACTGTATTGATCGGAATTTCATCTGATATCACAGCGAGATGGGAAAATCATCCATGGACAGAGATTGGAAGTGACTGGCATAGGAAGTGCGTGTGTGGGCTGCGAAACGCAGGGGGGATCTGCAGTCAGCTGACCCAGGAAGAGCGTTTATTGGGGCAAATCCAGACACTTCAATGGGCAGCATGCAGCCAGCTAGGAGCAAGACACCATTTTTCTCTATGACCCCACCCAACACATATACACCATAAAGCTGAAACTCCAAATGATGGGGTCCAGGTGTCTTCAGTCCTGGTAATCCTCCATCATACAAAGACATTGGAGACAATTGTGTTCTTCCAGCCTTGTAGTCACAGTTTGGTGAAGACTCTTTTCCGCCCCCCATGACTGTACCCGGGGCACAAAGCCAGCTTCATAAAGACATGGGGTCACCAGGTTAGTGTGGAGGAACTCGGAGTGTCCTGCACAGAGCTCTGACCTCAACCCTACTGAATGCCTTTGGGATGAATAGGAATGGTGAGCCAGGTCTTCTCATCCAACAGAAACTTGTAGAACACCAAGGCAAACGTTTGAGCACCTGTTGTATTTCTGGTAATACATAAAATTAAACCCTACTAAAGGTGTCTAATATAAAGTATTCCCTATAATAAAATATTATATACAAAGTCTGTCTACGAAAAAATTGAAAGAAAATAACTTTTATTTATTTATATTGTTTTTCCCCTTCAATATTCTCTCCATTCACAATGAAGCATGGATGTCGTCTTGTTTCCCACCGGTGGAAGGTGAGGAGCAGATCAGTTTCTGATGTTTTTTCTTTCCTGCATCCATTGACACAAAGCGCGTTCCTGTAATCACTGATTTCAATTTAGGAAAAAAACCCCAGGTGCCAAATCTGGTGAATATGGAGGATGTTCCAGCGTAGTAATGTGTTTGTCGGTCACAGAAAGTGCTGTGTGAGAAGGAGCATTGTCCTGATGAAGAATGAAACCATTTCCCACATTTCTGCCGTCTTTTCCTGACTCTCTCAGCTTTGTCTTCCTTATAATAATGTTGGGTCACTGTTGTGTCTTCTGGAACCCATTCTGCCAAAATGACGCCTTCATGTCACAAAACACGATGACATGGCTGTGAATGTGGCACTTTTATGATTCTTGGTGATGAAGGTGTTTCCAGTGACTGTGGTTTGGTTTCAGCATCATACTGGAAGATCCGGGTTTCAGCACCAAGTGATGACTTTATGGAAAAGGTTCGGCTCCACCTCGAGTTGCTGCAGAATGTCAGCACAAATTTCCTCTTCTTGCTCTGGTGTGAAATTTTACTAAAAATATTAAACTGATGTGTTGCTGAACTTTTATACTTCCAATGATTTCAGCACATGAGGGGAAACACAACGGCAATAAAGGTGACTGACAACAAACTAAACGCTGAGAGTGCCGGGGTTTGTCCTGCGTGTTTGGTAAAGTTTACACATTCATGGCAAGAGATCAGAATCATCTCACTGCTCTGTGATAGAGATAAAAACACAATCTCATTATTTCATAGATGGAACTTGTATATATAAAACATTTTCACCTTTTTATTTTTAACCAAACACTAAATTGACAACAAAACAGCCAAAACCGTGACACAACAAAGCACATTTTCACAGTCTGCTAATTGTGTATTATGTCCGTTCAAGATATGAAATTCCAATCTCTCAATATGATCAAAGTTCCTTGCTGATAACCCTCAGTCTGAAAAAGGAATTATTCTTGGTACATACCCACCATACAGTGCATGGACCCCAACAAATTTTAGGGAGGGCCCTACATAACACTGGTGAGGGGCCCCAGAGTGGAGAACACCAGAGAAAGTGGGGGGGTCACTGTGCGCAGGAACCTTCCTAATGATTCATTTTAAAAGGAAATTATAATATTTGGGATTTATTTTATTTTCTATTTCAGTGTTTCCTATTTAACATGGACAAACCCTTGACATAAATTTCAGGTCCTCAGGGTACCCCTCCTCTAATTCCTATATCCACAGCTCTCAGTATATTAGTGTTGTGGTCGGTGGGAAGAATTCCTCTTACATTATATAAATGTCATTGGGGGGTCACTTAAACTGACCTGAGAGGTGCAAACTGCTCATTGTACAAGGAACCCCCAGCAACCTTTGGAGGAACCTGTCTGAGAATCACTAATCTATAGATTATCAATCCATTTCCATTTTTGTTGAAGGGCCACTTCCTGTTTTTTTGCAATGGCTGCATGGCATTTTTCAGAGAGATTTTTTTTTGACAGTGTGGCCCCACCAAACAGAACAATAGATAAGTAAAAAGAAAGTTTCATCTTTAGATATATTTTTATTGTTTTATGAAAGTAAAGTTAATCTGAAACTCTTGCTAATTACTATAGTTAGAGGTCTATCAGGTGATTAAGTCGCCGTATCCCCAGAGAACGCTTTGCCCCGGCGCAGGTCCCTTCAGAACAGCCGGGACGTCACCCGTTGTGCGCTCTGTTTGCATCGGTTTGTACGCATTGCTCCACTGACTCTGCCACATGGTACAGAGCGATGTTATAAAGCTGCCGCTGTGTTTGTCTTGGGAATCTATTTTTTGCCTCTCCATTAAATTTATTATCCGTGTAGTGTGAGAAGACTTGCTTCATTAGGAAGCCTCAAACCCCCCCCCCCTCCTCGCTGAGTCGCCATCCCATCACTTTCAGCCTCCTCCTGCAGATATCCCCTGGCACAAAACTGCTTTATGCTTCTAAAATGTTCCCAAATAAAAGCAGGCGCAATATCCTAACGTCCGACTCAGCATTGTTTCCACAAATACACCTCGGCCTCATTGTGCGCTCAGCAAATCCTGCGGCGGCCTTATTGAGGTAGAAGCGCGTCGCTCACCCCTGTGACCTCACTAGAGCTTCATTATATCTGCTTGTTATCTGCGTATTATTTCCCCCTCCCTCAGCCCTTCATATCATCATCTTCAAAAGAGACGGTCAGGCTAAAAATATGTTCCAAGCCGGATCCGGGAGCAGAGTACAGAAGGGGGAGTGCTGGGACCAGAAAGGTGGCAGGAAGAAGGGATCAGCAAAGTTGGGAGATTTCATATTTCCATAAAAATCAGAACCAGTTCAGTGAACGTTTCCCATAATTCACTGGGGTCAGTATGAGAGGCGACATTAAGGTGTTTTCGGGGGTTTCTCAGGGAGCCTTAGAGTGGAAATAAAGTTCCACTTTAAAAATCTGCACCAGGCAGGGCTTTATTTCAGAGAGGGGCAGGTGATTTCCCTTTAAACATACTCACATGCTGTTTGCTTGGTTTCACTGCCAAAACCGAATTGCGCATTGTACATCGGTAGCCGGGATACCAGGCGCATGTCTGCATCTCCTGCGGCTAAATGAGGGTCTGGCAAATCCCAAATTTATAATGGTCTTTTCTTAAATTATGTATATAAAAGCTCCATGTGTTCCTGGGCATTGGCGGTATGGTGGCCCTAAAAATGATTTAATAGGTGATCAGTGATGCCCCCAAAGCCCCCTGTTTTCAGCACCAAAAGCTGTGAGAGCTCCACCATTGAGCTTCATTATACAGGAGAGAATCAGGTAAAGAATAAATCAATGGTATTATTATTAAACAGTATTTATATAGCGCCAACATGTTACGCTGTGCTGTACATTAAATAGGGTTTGCTAATGACAGACAGATACAGACAGTGACACAGGAGAGGGAGAGGACCCTGACCCGAAGAGCTTACAATCTAAGAGACGGGGGAAGTATCACACAAAAGGAGGGGGATATGGAATAGTGGGAAGTAGTGAGGGTTTAGGAGACAGAAGAAGACGGGTAGGTGAGGGTGAAGCGTTGGGTTTTAACGGTTCTTTTAAAAGAGCTGAAAGTAGGAGCAAGCCGAAAAGGGCGAGGAGACCATTCCAGAGAGTCGGGGCAGCTCTAGAAAAGTCTTGAAGTCGAGGTTATAAGTGAGGAGGTCACTAGTTGGTCATTGGAGGAGCGAATTGATCAGAAAGGCCCTATTTTCTACTAGATCTGCTTTGGATTGGATGATTATTGGGAATCAAGTAGAATAATCCACCAATATATGGCCAGCATTCATCATCTGTGCAGCACAGGAGTCAGAATTGTGTGTCTTTTGGCAGTTCAGCAGCAGCGTGACCCTGGAAATGATAGCAGTAACAGCCGCCGTTCACCCTGCGGCCTTCATTGTACTTCAGCCTCTTATGGCGTTCTGCAATAAGACGTGTCTGGGCCGCCTAACAGTCCCCGCTACGACCTCGCATTGTTCAGGACAGAATCCTTTTTATGCAGCCATATAATACTTTCTGCACAATCCGTGTTCTGCTCATAATGCCGCCACTGAAATATACCGTCTACCTGAGCCGCCTCGCCGTCCTCCAAGGAAGCTTTTATTCAGACGTATAAAGGCCTGATCACAGCGTCGCCGCTGATTATAGCGAACGCGTCCCCCGCTCGGCACGGAGGCTCCGCATTCTCCACATAGTAAAAGGAACTTCGGTGTCCTTAACTCGCCGCCTTTCATCCGGCTGCATTATTATCGGAGCTATTGACGCCTAGCATGGCGACTGGGACGAACGCTAATATAATGGGCGCCGGTGACAAAAGCCGCTTTGTTTCAATTACTAGCAAAAGCTTAGACGCCTTTAAAAATGTGACTGGCAATGGCGCCATCCTGCCAACCTGACCAGAGGTTCAACACTCCAATAATATTGGAATTTGTCACTAAATGGGAGAAAATAAGCACCCTGGTGGATGCTGTATGGAGCGTTCACATTTATGTTGGTGCATGTTGCTCACACACATCATGCATGCATATCAGGGAATGCGCCCATTCATTTCTAAAGGGGCCCTCAATGCACGGCCTGGCAACAAGACCCATAAAAGCTGCAACGCATTACCTGCACTGTGATGGAAAAGACTGTATAAGGTTTGGATGGATCGGTGGATGGAAAGATGGAATTATTAATATTATGCAGGATTTATAAAGCGCCAACATTTTATGCAGCGCTGTACAATAAATAAGGGTTGCAAATGACAGACAGATACAGACAGTGAGACAGGAGGAAGAGAGGACCCTGCCCCGAAGAGCTTACAATCTATGGGATGCAGAAAGCGACACACAATAGGAGTGGGCACATGGAAAGACCCATGTTACCTGAGCCAGGGCCATGTCTTCTGTACGATTTATCATTTCCAGACACAGATTTTCATTTATGGAGTAATCCCAAAAGTATTTAGCACAAAAAGATATTTTTCTGCAATTGGCTGTTTTCCTAAAGCTCTCCAAGGCAGCAGAAGATACACTTTTATCAGTGAACCTGGGTGATTTAGCAAACCTGGAATGAATCTCATCAAGGATTCAAAACATTTGCTAGCAAATAGCAAATGACTTTTAAGAAATCCATTCCAGGTTTGCTGGATCACCCAGCTTCACTGCTGAAAGTCTTTCCTCTCCAGCCTTGCAAAGTTTTCATAAATCAGGCCCAATGAATCAATTTACAGATCGCCCTTTCTAAATATTTTAATAAAATTGATAAATCGGAATTGTTAGTGGCTTTGTAAGTCTCCATAAATGAATTCTTGATGTCACGTTTTACAGACATCAGGCTGAGATGATGTCATCTGTCTACTGCAGGCAGGGAGAGCATTTCCTCAGTCTCCTCCCACTGATCAGACTGCAACATTGTAACTTTGTATCCAATCATTGTGTGAGATATATGTGAACACAGCAGGATTTATATAATTATGTCACCTCAGTAAAGGAAGTAGATGACCCTGGATGATGGCTGAACAAAGATGGCGCTGTTCTTCTAGAGAGGAAGCAGATGGTGACATTGTCAGGAGGAGTTCTGTGATCTCTATGAGATGTAATAAATACCGGCGAGTGTTATATTGACATGAAATTATACCGGATGACAGGTCCACTTGAACCAGGTCCTAAATACTAGAGAAGCACTTACAGTCCCTCCAGGCAGTTCTTTTTCCCTTTTACCCCTGCAGTGTCGGGTGCCACCTTGTGGCTGTGCAGGATTTGCCCTGCTATGGTATTAGTGCCATGTGCCCTGCTCGTGTAGAGCGTTATTAGCGGAGGACCTGGCAAAGTCCCGGTGTTGCAGTTTACTGTCCTCATCCCAGCCTGGAGGGATCAATTTTAAATGAATCTTCGTTGTACAGATTTGATCCCAAGCCATTTTCTCCCGGCAAAATAATTGCCGGAGCCATTAATGTTCCCAACCTTAAAGTGCGAGCCTTTCCTTCGAGCAGATCTTGCCAACGCTTGCTAATGCTCAGCCTAATGTCCGGCTTTTACAACATTATAAACAATCTGCTGACAATCTGATTATTTAGATTTGTGTCTGGCGGGGCCCCGGCTGATCTGTCAGATGTATTGATGTGGTGTAGGGGTCAGGGCCAAACATTCCCCTGAAATTACAGCGATTATTATTTTCCCTCTTTGTGCAGAACGCGGATCAGACATTTGTTTCCTGTAATGAGCTCCATTATCCCGACCGCCTGCCAGCATCAGCGCTGGAGAAAGGAGAGTCAATCGTATTGGTCAGTGGGGCGAAGGGGAGGAGTCGGGGCAATGGTCCATTCTCAGCTGATTGATGGAGCTGGAAGCTGATTGGGTGTGGCAGTGAGTGGGGAGCGGTGGAATAGGGATGTTTTTGTTTACCAAAATTTTGGTAAAAATTGAAAATTGTCAGAAAAATTTGGCTGCACTCCATGAAATCATTGGGTGGTAAATTGAAAATAGCTGCAAGTCCTAACTGAATAACAGCTCAATGTTTAACAATGGCACATGCAAGTGATGCTGAACTCCTGCAGCCTCTTCACAACCCCATCCTGTCCACATGCAGTGACATTTCTCAGGGAGGGGTTCCTGATGGTGACAATGGCTGACCATGCCGAGTAATGTATTGCACAGCCATGTAGATTCTATCAGTTCTATCAGCAGGATGACAATGGGTCTGCGCCTGGGTGGCTGGCACATAGCCCTGTCACTACATACCAGGAAGCACCTAACTGAGGAGGTCCATGGCAGGATCTCACGCATGCGTAGTGCGAGATCCAGTGACGTAGGAAGAAGAAGACAGAAGAAGATGGAGGCACCTGGCACTCGCTCGGTCAAAGACGTATTCCGGGACGACGCAGGACCCGATGGGAGAAACCTCCCGACGGATAGACTGATCTGCAGAATAAAAGGTAAGTGGGATTTTTTTATTTTGGGTTAGTTTTGGGTTTACTTCCGCTTTAATGAATAGAGAGGAATTGAACCCTGAAAGTAATCAATAATTCAAATGGGAACAAAAATGTGGAAACCTTTTTATTTTGGAAATTTTAAAACTTTTTTGAATGTGGGCGCACTAGAAAAGTGGCAACTGACACCCTTCACAAACAAAGTCATGTGACCGCCAGGTAATACTAGTTTGAGAATCACATGACTGTTAAACAAACGACCCCATAATTGCCTAAATGTCATTGAAGGTGAAATGAGTTAATTATGTAGGTGGAGATTCTCTTCTCACCCCCAGCAGCATAAAACATGGGGGCCCTATGATGGGACCCTTAGAAGGGCGGAGAATGGACAACCATCTATTACTTCTGGGCTTTAGACGAGGGGTTCATCTGGTCATTATTATATAGCGCCGACATATTACGCAGCGCTGTACAAAGTCCATACTTATGTGATCAGGTACATGTGAGACGTCATCAGATTTTACCACCTGCTTACCATTCAATATCTGAATTTATTGTTTATTATAAAATCTGCGGGGGATTGAGGACAATTATAAAGTGCAGGAATAGAAAGTCCACCAACAGGCAATGGAAGACGACCTGGGAGGGGGCGATTTTTGGCAGATGGAGCGCAACAAATGTGCCCAAACCTGTCACTAAGATCAGTTTAAACAAAGGAAATTTAATAAAAAACTTTCATTTTGCAGAGACTGTGCTGAGGTCAAGGGATCATTACCTCCCCGGGGTGTCCGAACATTTTTATTCGCCGCTGTACGTCCTGATTTAGGGTATTGCAGTCATTATTTTCTTTGCTATTTGCCCTCTTGGGATGGCGCTAATTCCTGTTTTCTTAGCTCGCCACAGGAAGTGGCTTGGGTCCCCCTAAGCGTTTCGGACCTGGGATGGGCGACCTGTCCTCACACAAGGTGAAAGCAATTACCCCGAATCGGGATCTGCTTTGTATGTATTTCCAGCACTGATAACTGGAACACGGCCAGAGATTGGAAGGACGAAATCTGAATACAGGGAATCCTTGTGAGCCGGTGACAATATACCCCTGGCATTTTCAACCTTTTTATCACAGGGAACCCTTGAAATAACTTTCAGGTCTTCAGGGCCCCCCTTCTATAATTATTATATCCACAGATCACTGTATATTAGTGTGGTGGTCAGTGGGAAGAATTCCTCTTACATTGCTGGCCATTGGGAAGAATGTCACCCTTACAGATAACCAAAAAGATCAATGGGGTCACTTACACTGACCTGAGAGGTGCAAACTGCTCATTGCTCAAGAAACCCCTAGCGCCCCCTGGAGGAACCCTAGTTGAGTAGCTCCGCTTGAACTTCCCATAAGCATTCCATGGTGACCTAGAATGGCAGCGGTATCAGGGTCGATGTTGTCACCCTGTCTGCTTCCTCTGGACTCCAAGCTATTGTGTCGTCCATTAACACGTCAGATTACAATACAGAGACACATATCACACATTGCTAATTGTGATTGATTTTGCAAATGATCATCGACGTGTGAAAATCCTAAAGATGAAAATTGCACTTGTCAGGGATTTCTCCATGGAAAAGACATAAAACAAGTGAGCTGTGCAATCAGTCAGGAATCATCGATCAGAAATAATGATTGGGTCATAATATGAAGATCTCAAATGGAAGCACTGACACGAGGGTTACCTTACAATAGAAGTGCCAACCCACCGGTCAGTGCCTTAAATTGTCTGTAATAAAGAGAAGTCAGCAAAGAGAGGACAACACATCTCAGGGACTACAAGCACCCCCCTCATCAGGACCAACACATCTGGAGTCTTCGTGATGGTGAATTTCTGCTTCTCATCAAAGCTGTGAAAAGCAAAATGAAATAAAACATCATAAAACATAAACATCATAAACATAAAACATCATAAAAGATCATTGGCTCTCAATATACAAGTCTAATAAAATACCCCTCATGGTAAACTGTCTCCTCTGCAAGGTATCCCAAGATTATCCATTATTGTTTAATTTGGTACAAAGTTTAGAGGTTTAAAATTGGGAAGGGGGTTTGAGAGGCCTTTACCTCCATTCTCCTTGGTTGTATCAAAAGATGAAGAGTGAGTTTACAAAGAGTAAGGCTTCTTTGCAAGGAATTAAGGTATAAATTGGTTTTATTGCTCTTAATTGCACATTACATGTACAAAACTCCACTATTCTTATCCTTATTTGTAATAAATTGACAAGATGGAATAGAAGGATGTCCACCATTGAGGATGCTCTTAATCCCGATGGGCTTCGCCAAGGAAGCTTCTTCAGGGGATACATGAACATTATTCAGGGTAAATATTCTATTTGGATAAATTAGGGGTACGAGGTTATCCCCAGATATGAAAATATAGATCCATTCCTGATAGAAGTATTCATTTAAAGAAGAACGTCTTTAACATTACGGTACGGTGGCTCAGTGGTTGGCACTCTGGCCTTTGCAGCGCTGGGTCCCAGGTTAGAATCCAAGCCAGGACTCTATCTGCATGGAGTTTGCAGGTTCTCCCCGTGTTTGTGTGATTTTCTTCTGGGTACTCCAGTTTCCTCCCACATTCCAGAAACATGCAGTTAGGTTAATTGACTTAGACTGTGATAATGACATATGAATATGGTAGGGACATTAGATTGTGAGCTCCTTTGAGGGACAGCAATCACATGACTATGGACTTTGTACAGTGCTGCATATTATGTTGTTGCTATATTTAATACTGTGTAATGATATTTATACAATCAGGTCTTTAATGCAGTGGAAGTAGTAAAAACTTGAGCACACTGGAATTCCTCGTTATGACACAGAAGTCACACTGCATTCTAAAATTCTATTTTTCCTTAGACTGCGTCTGCTGCAAATCAACAGAAAACGTAAAATAATAAAATAAGCGTTGCTACCTTCCTGTTACTTCAAATACCTTGCAGTCACTTTCAGTTCTTTTATTCAGTTTGTCAAAATTTGGGCAAATCTGGGGATATACAATCAATTTTGACAAATCTGCAGCTCTCGATCTCTTCTCCAAACAAAAACCAAATAGGCACCACGTGTCCCCTGTTCAATGGGTTAAAAAGCAATTTTTGAGATCTGGATATAATGATTCCAAAAATTTGAGTCAATTAAATTAAGATAAATTATTTTCCTGTGGTCCAATCAGCGTGCCAAGGCCTGGTCTGCTCTCACGTTATTATTTATGGGTAGAATGGCGCCAATTAAAATGATCTTTCCTCAGATTTATTCCTATTGTATTACCACAATCTGAAATGAGTTCATTGAATTAATGATTGTCCAGAGAGCTCTGCATGTGTGCAGCCATGGTGACAACGCTGATCCTGCTTGAAGACCGTTGTCACCCTTAGAGAGAATGTTGGGAAAAGGACAACAAAAACAGGAATAAAGTGAATGGTCAGCTGTTTTTTTGACATTTACATAAAGTTCCCAAATAAATAATAAAGTTATCATTTAAAGTAAAAGGTCATTGAAGATTGAATGTCCCTAAAAAGAAATTCCCTCCTGCATTGTTGTGAGTGGGGCTCCGGCTGCTCAGATGGCGGTGAGATTTGGCAGCGGACGAGCGATGGAGATAATGCGTTGACTGTTCATTCTTCCCCCACCAAGAAGACCCCGCGGAGCTGCAGACATTCACCCGCCCTATGGAGGCTGCAATCCAAAAATCGAATGCTAAGCGCCGCGTTTTGGATTCACCGAGCAGTTGAGAGCCTCGTTACTTCCGCCTGAACGCTCCAGCAGAGAGGAAGTGTAAATTCACCAGGCGGGTGAATCCCGGCGTGACAGAGAGAGTGAAAATGAAAGTGACAAAACATTTTGCACCTCGATAAACAGATGTAAATATTGAGATGTGTTTTGGATGCCACCTATTATAAATCGTCACTCCGGGGAGATTCACAACGCAGAGAGATTGAAAAGATGGGAGCCGCTGATGCTTTGTGTTTCTGCAGAACCAATTCTTGAACATTACAGAATGTGGAAGTAACGATTATAATTGTGTGCGCCAAAACATTTTCCTCTCATCTGAAGTGAAGATTGGATCCGTTTATCATGGTTCTGCATGGATTGGAATGCAACCGGATCAGAAGAACCATAAGGACATACAGAGCACAGAGCGAATTATAGGATTTGATGTAATATTTGGGCGCCAAATTCCATGTTGTCTCTGCTGAGATTTCCAAAGAAAATGGTATATTCCGGCTACTCTGTGTCTGGGTTGTAGAGTTCATGACTGGTCGCGGGGTGGAGAACAAAACCAGGCCTGTTGATGTAAATCTTTGTGGTATAGATATATAATTTATTGTGTGATACTTCCCCCACTTCTTAGATTGTAAGCTCTTCGGGACAGAGTCCTCTCCTCCTCCTGTAACCCCTATTTATTGTACAGCGCTGCGTAATATGTTGACCTTATATAAATATTGTTTGTTAATAATAATATTAATAATATTAATAATAGATCTTCCTTCCATCAGGAATGGAAGAGTGACAACCTAGTTAAGCAGTTGGGAAACAAAGGCAGAGAGTTGTCACCTTGTAACAGGAAGTGTCTGAACTGGCAGGGATTATTTCATGAACGCTGCAGATTAAAAGTATCAAAAATGATGTTAAAGGATTTTTGTGACGGGATTGACTTCACAAGGGGATCCTAAAGATGAAAAGTCGATCGAGTTCCCTTAATGGCTCCATTCTCAGTGTTGATCTCATCCTTGAGGACTCATCCCAGGAGGGCGCAAGGCATGGTCCTTTTCACAGATGAGCTGCCGGCTTGTATTATTAATGATAAATGACAAAACATGATATAAATGTGAACTCTACAAGCCTTCCTAAAGGAGAGCTCACATTTCCAGCCGGTCTCAGGGGGTTCTACAAGGGTCAGCCAAGCAATTACACCTTTTCTCCTGGTCTGCTCTCCCCAGGCTGCTAAGGTGCGAGGCTTCCATTGCTGGAATTATCACCGTCATTCCCCCGCTGTGTGTCACTGCCCATTTGCAGAATTGGAAGTGTGACATGGAAATAAAATCGTGTGATGGAGGGCAGATACAATGTCTGATGTACATGGAGGGAGCAGAGCGCAGGAAACGCTCAGCGCAGAACTCAAGAAAAGTTTCCCCAAATCTTTGGAGCTGTGAGCACCTATAGGAAACTACAGAAAGGGGCCACTAACACAGGGATTGGACGATCACCTAAACCAGCCCTGTGATTGGTTTATCATGATTCCAAATTAGTGGGATGACAAATGCTGGAGGAGACGCGGACATACTTTATTTTCTTTTATATGTGTCTTTTGGTTTCATGTTCAATTAAAGCTCCATCTGTTTTATGGTCATTATGGAGGGAAGGAAGGAGGTGGATGTAAGCTGCAAATGACCACTAGGTCCTGGTGTTGATTAAATAAATGTTTTCTGAAACGTGACACGATAAAGAAATAACAGCCCCACGGAAAGCAATGCAGGAAAAGTAGCGGCTGTATAATGTGCAGATCCCAGATGCAGTGTTGGAATATGGAATCTGGCAGTGAGGACAATGATGATAATATAACACCGCTCTGCACGCTGACACTACAATCCATGACACAGACCCGGCCTACAGTTCTAAATATTCTGAAAGTACAAAAACACTGAGCCCCCCAGCCCCCACATCAGGGGCAATCCGCAGCCCCTCCAAAATAAAGAACTGAATTGACTTTAACCTGAATCTAAACAGCAACATCAGTCCACAGGATGGCCCACCAAGCTGATATCCCAAAGACAAAGACTGTGTCTCCATCATTCATTCATCCTTGAGTAAATGCATTTTATTCCCAGAAACGTGTCGGATAAATATTGGCTCATAAATGTTACACAAACCAAACAATAGTTCTGCTATAATTGAGGTATATAGGTAATAATATATAACCATAATATATATTAGCATCTATTATCATATAAGCCGGAAATATCTGTTACTTTATCTAAGGCTGTGTTCGGACAGACAGTTGATCCTCTAGGTACTCGTGTCTTGGCCTCCTAAAAATGTCTGATCTCTAATACATCAACTATCTCAGCAGCAGAATATTGATTGAATCAATGTTTTTGAGTTCTAGAACCGATCAATATTCATCTGAATCTGAACAGCAACAACAATCCTAAACCCATCAGGGTCCAAGATGTCTCACTGGATCTCCCAAGTAGAACCATTCAAAACAATGCCGCACCCTCAGACTGTGTCTTTGTCTCCCATTCATTTGAATTGTATGGGCTTCCCTGAGTAAGTGCAGTTTGTTCCTAGGAACGTGTCGGATAAATATCAGGTCATACATCAAACGATAACTCAGAAGGGTTGATATGTATGAATATATTCATATATTTGTCAATCATTCTTTATATGAGTAATTGAAAATTGTTATTTAATTTTTTAGGTGTAAGCATCAATTACCATAAACACCAGGAATATCTCTTCATTTATCCTTACCAAGGCTTTGTTCAGACAGGCAGTCAATTTGCTGAGCGTTTAGGGCTCCCAGATGTCCAATTTCATCCACTAGGCACCTAGGAGCCGCTACCAAGGTTTACAGATATTATAAAACTCTTGGAAACCATTATATTAAGGGGAGTGTTGCGTTTGTCATGCGTGGGGAATGGAGGGTAAAGGGAAACTCATCATTTCATCATCGTCATCCTCCTCCTAAATGCTTTTTGACTGTTTAAATAAAGCTTAAACATTGCGTGACTGGCGTCCAACAAATTCTCCCTTTCCACAATGGCATCACCTGGTAAAAATAACATTTTCAATCGTTCTCCTTCAATTAACCAGAAGTTTTGTTGGTAAATTGTTATGGTTCAGCTTGCTTTGGCCATAAGTTTGAACATTGTATTGTCATTAAATTGGTATGTGCAGAAAAACGGGACTTATATAAAAACATAAAAACATTTTATTGGTACATCATATCAAAAAGTAAAGCAGGAGACATTATTTTTTGCAGTGCCCCAGAATGGGAACCACTGTGTCCCTATATTACAATATACAGACATACGTCTTTTTCTTCATAAAAGTATCAACATAAATACATAGTCGACTTGAACTCTTCTTGGCTTCTGGTCTTACCATTTGGTTGCTGCTTCCTGTTTATTGGCACTCACCGCCCTTCTGTGCTCCTTTCCTCTGTGTGACAATCTTTGGCGCTTGGAAAGATTAGATTTTATGCTGTATCATTATATTTACTGGTCTCATTAAGCTTCATCCTGAAGAAGTGGTGTTACATCACGAAACGCGTCGATGATACACTGGCACTTCTTGTGAGACTTGCTATAATGTTTCAACTATGTATTTATGTATTTATATTGATACTTTTACAAGTGGATGTTTGTCTGTATGCAAAAATTATTTTCTCCTACTTTACTTTTTATTATGATGTACCAATAAAATATTTTAGGAGTTTTATATATGCTGTTAGTCCAGTTTCCCTGCACATATCAATTTAGTCTACATTTGGGATATGGCATGTGGGCATTTAATGCAAAATATAGAATGTTCAGCAACCAGTGAACCCTTTATTTATATTGTATGGTCATTTACATTTCCTTGACAGGTGCATGTGACCTGCAGCTGACCTGCTTTCTCATAGACTTGTATGAGAATATAATATCCTCTCGAACTGAACACATTCCCGGCGTTTAGTTTGATGTCCATTGTTGTATACAACGCAGCGAGTTCTGCAATCATCTGAGCGTCATTTCAGATTTGTCTGCTGGAAGAATCCTTTTGTGTCAGATCAATGACTTCCTTTGGCCGGGCTGGTAGCGGCGGACAGGCATTGTGATGTGACGGTTGTGATTCTGAATCCGTCGGAGGGTTCTCATAGGGAAACATTTCTTCCTTTTATTCTTCTCCCAGCCGGACATTTTGTTGTATAGAAGAAGATGAGAAGAGTTGGATGGACACCACAGCGGTCCTCTTCTTCCTCCGCTGGTCCCGGCTCTCACAAACACGGCGGTTTGCTTCGTCCTCGCTGCGTGGATGTCCTCGCTCATCATCATGAAGAAGAGCGCAGAGATGAGAAATATTTCAGCTCTTATTTGCTGCTGTGTGCTTGCCGCATGTTACTCCGCATGTGTGTGGAAGAGGCAACGCGTGACTTGTCTTACTGCCAAAGTCTGACGCCGTGTGACTATGCTGAGCGCTATCCAATATTTCCGCATTCGCGGAATTCCCGTTAATTCGTTTCATGTAAAAACAAAAAATAATCGTGTTTACAAATTGATGATAAAGCTGCAAATCTTTTATTATGCAGTAACAATGCAATATTCCGGTTGTTGTCTCCGGGCCGCTCACACCGATGGCGGCATAAGGGACACCAGCTGACATCACGGCGTACAGTGTCACTCCCTCCCCGGGCCACGGTCCCTCTGATTGGATCACATATGACAAATCTTCCACGTCCAATAACGTTGGCTCCCCGGGCTTCCTATTTATCATGGCTGCACAATCCTGTGGCGACCATATTTAAATAAATGTCCGTCGCTCCGGGCCTAGAAGGAGGCCGTTGCTCTCCAGGAACTATGGGCGCTCATTTTGGTTTGTCATTATGGCATTGCAGCCTGAACATCTGTCACCGGGAGAGGAATGTGTGCACGGCGCAGACCCCGCGTGTAATCACTGACACATCGCAGGATTAGCGGGAGGGATTTATGGGACACTCAGGATAAATATAAATATTAAATATGATTAGGAAGTCACTCAGCTGTCCACCATACATTATGTTGATGGATTTGGAGTTTACGCAGGGCAGGGCCGCGCTCCACACTAAGCCTTGTTATATTAGCGGTGAGCAGATTGTTCGGTTGTTGTTCGCCCTCGCCGGGTGACAGCGCGGGAAAGTTTAAGAGATGTGATATATTGATCAGAAGGAGCAATGCAAAATACCAATCAAAAGTCAAGTGACGGGGGTTACTGCACATCATTGCTGATCCCTACACTGCTTTATTATGGGGGGCAGAGGGGTTACATAGGGATCTGATTGTTACATCCCTACACACCATTCACTGATATCTCCAATCTGTAGCTCATCCCACTGCCTGCTGGGGCCAACTCTGTCCCACCGATTATCCGTGTATGTCCGTCCGGCTCTCCGTGTATTCCATGTCGCTCGGAATCTCTGTGTCTGCCCAGCTCTGCCCCGTCTATTCTGTCTGTCTGTACTCTCACCGGCCATCTCTCCTTGTATATATGTCTGTCCATCTCTCTGTGTCCTCATGTCTATCAAACCCTCCAATATGTCCTCTCTCGCTTCCTATCTAAATGTCGGTTTAGTGGTTTTGGTCTGTCTGTTCCTCTCTGTATTTATGTGTTTATCACTCTCTGTTCATTCTACCTCTCGCCTTCCTCCTCTCTCCCCATCTATTTATCTGTATATTTGTCTGTCCCCCTCTGTATGTCTATGCCACCCTCTATCTATGGCCCTAAATAAAGCTCTCCAAGCTGGAGAGGATTCACTTTTATCAGTGAAGCTGGGTCATCCAGCAAACCTGGAAAGGATTTCTTCAAAGTCATTTTCTAGAAAATGTTTTGAATCCTGAACCAGATCCATTCCAGGTTTTCTTGATCACCCATGTTCACTAATGAAAGTGAATCCTCTAACCTTGGAGAGTTTTAAATAAATCAGGCCCTATGTGTCTGTCGATTCTCTCTCTCCCCCCTCTCCTCTCTTTACTCTCTCTCTCTCCCCCCTCCTCTCTCTCCCTCTCCCTGATTTCTGGATCTCATTACATGATATTATGCCGATCTATAGATAATACTGATCCGGTGAGTTAATCACACTTGCAGGAGTTGTGTGTAGCGCAGAGCTGACAATGGCTCCCGACCATCCATTTAATTAGTACAAGGCGTTCTTAGCGAGTGTTTGGAAGTCTCATTTCAGCGGCTTCACAGCGAGCGCCTGATGAGGCCCCGAGGCCAACCAGAAGACGAGCGGCTCGGATGAGAGGCGGCCGCTGGCCAGAACCACAGAAAAGAATCTCATCGTCCACTAACAGGGCCTAAACACCCCGGACTCCGTCAGGAGATGCCGGGGCCCGAAATTAATATTTTATTAGTGGAAACCAGAGCCGGGCTGCTCTTATTAACGAAGAGTTCTGACCTAGATGAAGAAGTAAAACAATTTCTGCTCATTATGGGATTCCTCGCCGCAAAATCAGCAGAATCTCTGATCCTCATCATCGCCAATTGGGCCGCTTTCCATAATCGTCTTCTTCAACATCACCAATCAGGGACAATTTAGGGCAAAACTCTGAATCAGGAGACGGCGACCGCTTGTTGTCCTGTGACGCAAATTCAAACGTAAATTCTAAAATCGCTACACCTGTTGCATCTTTCCAGTCATCCTGCACTTGGTGGTGATACCCCCAAAATCTCAAATAACCTAAAACACACCCGTGTCGTGTTCAGAATTTTAAAATCTGCAACTTTTGATAAAATTAGCCCCTTGTAATCATTTTACTTCCCTTTGTAGGGTGACAACGTTTTGCCCCTTTCTCTAAATGATGCTTCTACGTTGTCACCCCATATTACAGCTTTTCCATAGAGACCACACATTTATCTTTCCATTCGTTGCTGTTTTTTATTTTACTTTTCTCTGGGAAGACAAGACGGACTTACTTACCCAGCACCGCGTGCAGCAAATCTTTTGCTGAATCGGTTCGGACAGAAGGTGCCTTTTCATTGGCTGCTGTAGAGTACGGCTCCCCTCGGTGCCGCCTGCTGAATAAGCATCAGAGTCCATTGACTTTATCATGCGTTTGTTCGGCTGCTGTCGCTCCCACAAAAACTCCAGCAGCGCCGGTTCCCCTCAGCCGCATAGAGACAGGGCGGCCGGCAGCCGGCAAATTGAATCAGCCAAGTGTGAAATAGGAAATCCTGAGAGCGGCATGGCGGATGAGGAGGACGGCGTCTCGTAATAGACATCTGGAAGGCCTATAAAGCAGACAATGATTGTAGATCATCCTCGTTAAATCAATGTTGCTCACATTAACCTCATCACTTTCCCTTTAACGTTTATTACTCTTCGCCGTCGCCGTTTATCTGACCGCGGCCGCACCGCTAAAGACTTTATTTTGGGGATTTTTTGCTGTGAGGTTTTTTTTTTTCCTCCCCATTGGGTATCGGCTGTCCCTTTATTATGTGCGCCGTTCTGCAGCTCACGCATTTTATCCCCCTAATTTAGCTAACACGCCGCGCGCTGAAACTTGTTGGAGAAGGAAAATGGAACCATTTATTTGTCAGACAAATGAAAGTAAAGCGCAGAGCGCCCAGGTTTGTTTCCTGAAATTGCTGACACTCCTAATATTACTGACAAATATTTTTTCTCCGGCCGAGCTCTCGTCTCTTGGTGAATGCCTGGCTGGAGGTGCAGGCTGCAGTAGTGCGGAACGCGCTCGTAATCGAAGGGTCGAGGCGGCATGGTGCAGTATGAAGACATCTCCAGTCAGTGGGAAAATTCTGCTGATGACTGCTGACCTCCCTGCAGCCCATTTACAGCCACTTCCTACCTACATGCACTCTAGCAATGGAAAATCAGGCTGGGGAGGGAGGAGCTAAACAATAGTGCACGTCCTTCAGCCCATGAAATGAGGCGGGCTTTGGCTTGCTGCAGCTTCTAATGAAGAGGAGAGAAGCAGCTCAAGGAGTATGCTGATAGGAGAGTGTAGAGTGAGAGAAAGAAGAGCTCATCATTACTTCTTCGCTATACATTCACAGGCTGGGGGTGAATCCATGACAGCCTGGACTCAGAAAATGATGCTGAATGTCATTCAATCTGAAAGACTGAGGACATCTTGTGGAGAAAAAGGAGTAGTACGAGAGATGGGAATATTGCATTCAAGGCTGCTATTTTATTTATTCAATTTGGGGACATAAGTGCCCACCTACCACCATTGCTTCCATCCCTTTATCACTTCCTAATTCTTCCCAGTCATCTTCATCCTCGGTGCTCACTACCATAATGATTAGGTTCATATAAATGCTGCGCGCTTACTCTGAGGTTTTCCCGCACCAGCGGCGGCAGCTTCCTCCATGCGCTCAGACTCCTCCAGAAGTGATGGAGCCCCCCGGGGTGAATTGTGTCATCATTGGCAAATGTCTCCGAGAGCCGGGCGACTCTTGTGTGAGTTCACAGGGAAGGTGCCGGAGCCCCGCGGCTGTTGTGATGCGCAGCGGATTCTCTGACTGTCAAGTTACTCATAACAGACTGCGGCGGCGGCTTTATTAGTGTCTGTGTATGATGGAGAGCTGATAGAGAGATGCACAGTGACATCCAGACTGGCGCCAGGCAACGGCGGATGGGTCGCAAAAACGTGTGGGGTACAGAGGATTCACACCTGCAGCCCCACAACACAATGAGCCCAAACTAGGTGAAAGCTGAAATCAGACTTACAGTGAGAATGGGCATGATTTATTAAAGTTCCAGGTTTGCTGGATCACCCAGGTTCTCCTATGAAAGTCTCTCTTGGAAGATTTAAATAAATTAAGACCATTGGGTAAGCTGGTGGAAGGGGGAACCCAGGGATGGCTTCATCCGTATGATAATCATTACCAGCAGAGAAAAGCAAAGGGGCGGGGCCTTGGCTCTGCATGGGTGTGGCTTCCTCCCTATGAAGCCTTACCAATGAGACAGAGATCAGCCTCAGTCCTTTATCGTCTTATAGTGACCACACACCTATCTGTATAATCATTCCATTACCTGCATCTGGTTCAGACCATGCAAAGAACACCTGGGGGTGGGGCTTAACCTCCTATGACACCTGTATGGGCTGATACAGCAAAGGGCGACCAATCAGGAGTCATCTTTCACTGATCTGGCTGCTCATTTGCATGAGTTGATTCCAATTACAATCCGGACAGAAAACAGGAAACTTTACAAAGTGTACAGGAATAGAGGCAGAGCAAGGGTCGGACATGGGCAGGTACAAAATAAGCCGCTTCCAAAGGGTCCCGGACCCTTCTCAGCCTACAGGGGGCCCATAATAGTTCTGCACAAGGGCCCTCTGTTGGCTACATGTCCACTGGGCCCTCCACCCTGCACCCTCAAACCAACAATTCCATTTCATTGGAGTGGCCATTTAAATGTTATTATAGGTAAAAGCAGCCACAGCGGATGCAGAAATGCATTTTATTTCTCCTTTGTAATGATTATTGTATCGATTTTTTGTTATTTACAGAAAATGAAAAAAAGCAGAGAAATCCTAAAAGATGGTAAATATAAAAAAATTACAAACTGACCATGAAAGATTTATAGGACAGAAAAACAGAAACATTATAAAGGGGCAATATATCAGCACAGACAGATACACATAAAATATACAACTCCATACATTCACAGCTGGTGAATCAGGTGATCAGCATTCACACTCTGACAGTAGGGTGCAAATTTTGTTTTTATTAAAAATCTTACAATCACAAAAACACACAATAACAACTTATTATTTACAGAATGTACAGTAAGGGAGGGAAATATCACAGTTTCTTTTGTTTTATTGTTTTTGAAGGAACCAACAGAACATACAGATACATCATTAAAACCATACACAAAAGGTGAAGCAATACATAGGAAAGGCAATTACAGAGCATAGTAATACACTTTGTTATTTCTCTTGTATAAAAGCATCTAATATTATTGTGCAGTCTACAAGTAAACGAAACATTCTATGGATAACAGCTTCCTAAATCATAGGTCAAACTCAGTCTGAGTACCACTGGTCACCAGTTTTCTGTAGTTAATAAAAGGAAATAAAAAGAAAGAGAAAAGATAGAATAGAAAGGAAATAGATAGAGTAGATAGAGGGGAGGAAGACGGGTGGGGGTAGGTAAATTGGGAAGGGGGGGTAGCTATCGTAGATATGCCCGTGTAGCGCTAGGGACCTAGATTGGAGGATGGAGTAGTCTAATATAGTCTGCTGAACATTTAAAGTCATCCCAGTAAAACCAGGTGCGTACCGGCGTATTAGGAGACTTAACCCTTGATGTCATAAGCTCTTCCATAAATTGTATATTGTGAACCCTGGAAATCCACTGTTGTATAGTAGGAGGGGTAGTTTGCTTCCATAATGGTGGGATACACGCCTTGGCTGCATTTATTAGGTGGCGCAGCAATGAGGTTTTATAGCTTTTCCTCGGAGGTGTCGACACGTGAAGCAAGGAGAGCTCTGGTTTATTAGCAATGGAGATTTCCCTGAGTCTCAGAATGATCTCTGCTACTCCAGACCAAAACAGGACAGGACAGTCCCAGAAGATGTAACAAGGTACCAGTATGTTGCCCGCATCTCCAGCATTGTGGATTTGTATTTGGATACATTTTTGTTAAACAGTCTGGGGTCCTATACCATCTAGTGAGTAATTTGTAATTTGTCTCTTGGTACCAGTTACTAATCGATGTCTATAGTGTAGCATACAGTCCTTTTGTTCACGCGTACATTGAATATTAAGGTCTCTCTCCCAATTACTTATGAAAGGAGGGTTTATCGCGGGGCCCCAACTATACATGTGAAAGAACACCCCTCAATGGGTCCCAATGGGCCTCCAGACATACATAAACTCTCCGGTGGAGCAAGAGGGCGGCAAAACTCTGGTGCTGGTGGGAGCGAGGAAACAAAGTTCTGAAACTGCTCTCTTCTCCACACATCCAAACAGGGAAGGGAGAGGTCCATTTGGATTTGTTCAATCTTACCCCAACTATTATATCACAGTTTCCACCAAAATTACTGAAACATATTTTCTAAAACAAAAACTAAGAAGCTCAAACCCTTCCCCATGTATCCAAATACCAAAATCTAAGGACAGACAGAGAAATCCGCTCACCCTAAGAAGGGGAGAACTCAGAAGGAAGACCTGATGTTCCTCCTTGCCCTCATCCAGACCCCTCTGATATCCTCCCCCCCCCCCTCTCCAGACCCCCGAATTTACCCCACCGAGTGCAGAATATCATTAACCACCTGGACAGGAAGGATTTCTCCGTATGCATACCTGACACCGAGCATTCACCACACTGACTATAAAAAGTATCAGAACCTGGGAAATCTGGAACGGGGAATACCTAGAGCCCCCTCACTCTTCTACATTGAAGGGGCATCAGGGCAGGAAGTGCCCTATGGTGTCATTTGCTTGCTCTACATTCCAGTCGCAGCACACACGGAGTCTCCTGAGGATCAGTACTGATAAATCCTTCTGCAAAGTTTAATGTGAAAGGTGAGACAAGTCCGATCCCTAAACTTCATGGGAATCCGTTCCATATTAATTCATCTCAGCCCCTCCCCCAAAGCTGGACTAGGGCAATCTCTAACGACCCATCAAAGAATGAAGACAAAATTCGCTTCTCCAGAATTTTCCTAAAATGGTTTTTATGTCCTCCGCTGTGATCTGCCATTGGTTCAGTATTTTCAGACTCAGGGTAACAGAAACTGGAAGCTGTCCTGCTGGATCCTCGGCTTCTTCACATTTCCCCAATTTCCCAATGAACCAGGACTGGAAAGTTTTCCCCATCCAGGGGGATTCTCTGAAAACATGTTAAAAATTAATATTATTACTTAATATTACAACAAAGGACATAAGAAAATAAAATAGCACTGACACCTAGGCCACCCTCCCTTCTGGCCGTTTCATTTATCACCATTAACAGTTTCTCCATCAGTTACCTAAATACCCCTGAAGGGCTTCCCCAATTTGTTTTTTAACTCCTGGGAACCAACAGGAAAACACCCACACCCTTGGGAAACACCTTTCTTGGTTATATGAACCTCTCTCAAGCCCATAATCAACTATATTGTGACCACGTCTTCTGCACACCCCTGAAGAAGCCAAAAAAAGGCGAAACGTGCCGGGTTACCGAGTACTTACTATAAAAATTTAGGAAAGTCAATTGTATAGTTGATACGTCCATACCCCATGTTTTGCTTAATGGTTCTGGACATAATTTCACCGTATATTTATGCTGCAACACCAATATAGGAACAATATTAAGCCAAAAAAACTTTCTTTATTAATATTACACGCTCCCTTCTGGATAGGTCGGTCACATTCACCAGAGGTTCATCCAGTTTCCAGACAGCATCTGGAAGAAGCAGCTGTATATCCTGGTGTGCAGGGTAGCCAAAGACAGATGAAGCTGACATATGACAAAAAATATTCACTCTGGATTTCAGTATTAGAATACATGTTCTTTTGTACAACACTACAGTATATGACAGAGCTATATAAATGTCAAAAATAATAATATTAAAATATCTAAATGTATTATTTCAGTAATTAAAATATTAAAGTGCAGTCCCTGCAATGCAGAGCTCACATTTATAATAAGTTTATTCATTTATAATTACAATTCTAGGACGATCGGTGTCCCCGCAATCACTCTCACATGTGTAGAATCAAACTTTAAATCTCTGATTGCCTTTAGTGTAATTTGCTAAATATTATTTTCAGTCTTTACTGCGAGCGTTTCCTGAGGACGCGGTGCGGCGGTCTAATAAATACAGTTATCTGGTTTATTTAATGACAGGGAAATAAGTGGCGAGGAAAGTTCCAAACTCATTTGTATGTGCGGTGATGATGCATGACGAGGACGACGCTTATTCTACAGTTATAAATGAAAATGATGATAAATGGAGCGCCGGAACCGCCCCGACTAAGGCAGGGAAGATGGATGGATGTGAACCCGGAGCGCGCTGACGGGAGGGAGGAGCGTGGCCATGAAAAAGTTAAATGCATTTGGCAGACGTGTGATTTCTCTGCGGAGTTCTGCGCCTTTGGGGGTGTTAGCCGTCCCATCTCAAATAAAGTTATTTTCATTCCTGGGGAAAAAAAGCTTTGCGTATCCGGAGGGAAGCGCGGATTTTGTCTCCCCGGTGAGCCCGGCCTGCCAGGCTGAGTGCAATATTTTTGAGAAAACGCTGGATGATTCTTAAAAGGGATTACGGGATTCACCGACCCACAGGGATCGGCCTTCTCCATTTACTGGCGTCAGCGGGAACCTTGTTGTTCTCATTTTATACTCAAGGATGGGGCGAGATTTTAGGACAGACAGGAGGAATTGACTGGAAATTAGGGGGGAATAAAGTTTAGGGGGTGATGTTGCACTGTTGCTCTATACCCCCCCTCCAGGAATTGGCAGGGGTGATGTCCGCC
Source organism: Pyxicephalus adspersus (assembly GCF_032062135.1). Classification (NCBI taxonomy): domain Eukaryota; kingdom Metazoa; phylum Chordata; class Amphibia; order Anura; family Pyxicephalidae; genus Pyxicephalus; species Pyxicephalus adspersus. Next base: position 59,532,695 of record NC_092868.1, read on the forward strand.
TGCGCTGTACTCTCTGATGCCACATCACGCCTGCGCCCAGATCTCACCAAAGAGACAAACACCCCCTGGTGTTTGTCAAGAAACAAGAAAAATTCTGTGTCCCTCCCCCTTCCCTGATTCCATACTATTAATAGGTGAAATTCTTCTAAACACATCCTTTAGGGACACATGCTATGGGGACACATCCTATGGGGACACATCCTATGGGAACATATCCTATGGAGACACATCCTATAGGGACACATGCTATGGGGACACATCCTATGGGGACACATCCTATGG
>NC_092868.1:59533061-59543952 GCF_032062135.1 Pyxicephalus adspersus
GGGACACATGCTATGGGGACTCATGCTATGGAGACACATGCTATGGAGACACATCCTATGGGGACACATCCTATGGGGACACATGCTATGGGGACACATCCTATGGAGGCACATCCTATGGAGACCCATGCTATAAGGACACATTCATTGGGGACACATCCTATGGAGACACATCCTATAGGGACACATGCTACGGGGACACATCCTATGGGGACACATCCTATGGAGACACATGCTATGGAGACACATCCTGTGGAGACACATCCTATGGAGACACATGCTATGGAGACACATCCTATGGAGACACATGCTATGGAGACACGTCCTATTGAGACACATGCTATGGAGACACATCCTATGGGGACACACCCTATGGGGACACATGCTATGGGGACACATCCTATGGAGACCCATGCTATAAGGACACATCCTATGGGGACACATCCTATGGAGACCCATGCTATGGGGACACATCCTATGGGGACACATCCTATGGAGACCCATGCTATAAGGACACTTCCTATGGAGACACACCCTATGGGGACACATGCTATGGAGACACTTCCTATGGGGACACACCCTATGGAGACACATGCTATGGAGACACATGCTATGAGGACACATGGTATGGGAACACATCCTTTGGGGACACATGCTATGGGGACACATTCTATGGGGACAGATGCTATGGGGACACATCCTATGGGGACACATTCTATAGGGACACATGCTATAGGGACACATCCTATGGAGACACATGCTATAGGGACACATCCTATAGGGACACATCCTATGGGGACACATGCTATGGGGACATGTTTATTACCCAGGCATGGCCTGAGAAGGTAGATAGGAAGTGGAGGTAAAAGGATGCAGTAGATCATCGGCACTGAGATGAGGAAAAGGATTAAAAAACCCAAAAATGTGGAATTCATAGGAACTAGAACCAAATAATTGTGTTATGACACCTCAGACTAGATGGCATTCAGTGAGGGTTGGATCTGATTTCTGTTTATGTACAGCATTTTGTATAGGCAGTGACAATGGAGGAGGAAATGCAGCACAAAGATCCGTGTCAATATTATCACAGGACTTCAATGCTGGCCCATCTCCATCCGCAGATTGGGTCGCACTCACCTATTCAAGTATTGCAATACAATGAAGGATAATTTCTAGCTTGTCTGACATTCCTGTTGATTCATTAAATGTTTTTCATCACATCCAAACACAGCAAAGCAGTTGAATTTATTATTATATAAATAATGAAACTGGTAAATTCTGCAATCAGATTGCATTGTGGGGATTCGGCCAGATTTAACATTAGTGCAATGTGACTCCCGACCACTAGAGGGTGAGATAGCAAAGAGTGGTCACAATAACAACCGGCACCTGTTCCCCGCTCCTGGTTTTGTGTGTTTCCTCCTGGTGTAGTCACCTCCATTACTCTACATGGACAATTCCTAACACACAAAGCTTTCATTTTTACTAAAATCTAATTGTCCCCAAATAATAAAAAATGTCATTGGCCTCTTCACCACCCCCCTGAGGGCAGCTCAGGTAGGTCTCTGTTTTTTTAAAAAAAATACCTGTAAATACCTTACACCCCAATGGAGGACATATACATAAACAGCTGACATGATTTTTTTCTGTTTTCACCAATGTTTCTGCTCTGTGCCGCTGATCTCCTGCAGCCTCTCTGCAGTCACTTCCTGTCTACATTCCCTCGGGTGATGGCATCCCCTCGGGGTCAAGCCGGCTTCTGTGTGAGCAGGTGTGAGATTTCACCTGACAACAATGAATCATGTCTGTGTAATGTGCAGATAGATATGCTTAGATAGCTGGAACAAGCATGCAGCCAGCAAAGTCTAAACTTTACCTTTGTTGGTGGCTCTCTTGATTTTGAAATCAGATTGATGATGCTGATGAGAACAATGGAGATGATGTTTATGATGACGATGATGGTGATGACAATGGTGTTGATGGAGGATTGTGATGGGGACAATAGGGATGATGATGATTGTGACGACGATGGGGGTGGTGGTGGTGATGATGATGATGATGAAGATGAGGATGATAATGATAATGGTGACGATGATGGGGTAGGAGGATTGTGATTGTGACGATGATGATTATGGTGGTGATGATGATGATGGGGGTGGTGTTGACGGTGATGATGTCGATGAGGATGGCGGTGATGGTGATAATGATGACGATGGCGGTGATGACGATGGGGGTAGTGGTGGTGATGATGACGATGGGGGTGATGTTGACAATGGGGGTAGTAGTAGTGGTGATGATGATGATGTGGATGAGGATGGTGGTGGTGATGATGATAGCGATGGGGGTAGTGGTGGTAATGATGTTGATGAGGATGGGGGTAATGACGATGACAATGGTGATGGGGACGGTGATGACGATGGGGATGATGGTGGTGATGATGATGATGATGATGTCCATCCTGTTCCATCAGCCTTCTCCAATAATTACGTTTTCCCTCTATTTCCATTCCTGCAGATTTCCTTTAATGCTCTGAATCAGTGATCCAGCATACGGCCAGAGATTGGACATTTCTCGTCATGTGATTTCCGTGGCCGGGGTAAGTACCTTGCATTCTGTGCTGAGTTTTGTTGCTTTTCATTTATTGAACTTTGCTCAGTGAAAGTGTCTGCACTGCCATCTCCTCGGAATACAGCAGGAATGAAATGAGACAAATGTTACCTAAATTTAATTTAATGTTAGCTAAATTTATACTTCTTGAATTCTTCCCTCCCTGGTTCCTCCTCATAAAATATAAAACTTTTCTGTTTTCATGGCATATCCGGGTCTCTGTGCTTCCCTATGTGATGTTAATAGATGGTGGCAGGTGGGAGGGGCCAGCTTCCTGAGCTATGCTGCCTCTGTACTGCTCTGCAAGCAGTGGGCTGACTATTGGGAGGAGTTATGCAAATACAAAATGTCTTTATTGGTGGAGGTAAGTCAGGAGTATGGATGTTCCCCAGGGGCTGTATTCACATTCAGACCGCCTCCAAGTAACGCCCACATGTGATGCTCCTCCCTCCCTCCTGCTGATAGAACTGAAATCCAATAAATAGAAGGGGCGGGGCCAGGAGCAGTCAGGTTGGGGGGGGGCTTGATTTTTACCCTCCAATGTTTAATCCATGTTATCTGTCTATTACCTCCAGGAATGGTTGGAAGTGATATTATGATCTATGATTTGCTTCTTAACACTTGTGTTGACATTGGGGAACCCAGAATAATGACCCGCTGACATTAGGGGCCCCAGAACCAGGGGGCACTGACACTCAAGGGTGTGGAACATTGACATTTGGGGATCCTGGGACAAAGACCTACTGACATTAGGGACAGTACCACAACAGTGACACTTGGGGGTCCCAGAACTATGACACACAGACACTTGGGGGTTCCAGGACAATGACCTAAGAGCATTAGGGGCCCTAGAACCATAAGACACTGTCGATAGGGGCCCTTTAATCATAACACAGTGACACTTGGGGGTCCCAGACCCATTACACACTGATATTAGGGCCCCGGTATACTGACACTTGGGTATCCCCAGACAATGACACACTATCAGTAGGGGCCCCCAGCATCATGACACAGTGGCACTCAGGGGTTTTAAACAAAGATACTTGGGTATCCCTGAACAATGACTCACTGACAATGGGGGCCGATACAATGACCTTATGACATTAGGGGCCCCAGAACCAGCAGTCCCTGACTCTCAGGGGTATAGAACACTTACACTTGGGGATCCCTGTACAATGATACAATGACATTTGGGGGTCCCAGAACACACTGACATTAGGGGCCCCTAGAATGATGACACAATATGACCAGCCGCCATGTCTGTGCCCTTTGTGTCCCCTGGGAGGACATTTCGCCTCCCGATATTCTCAGAATTCTCTGTATGTTCTCCTCTCGGCTTTGCTTTATTGCCGTATTCTTACCCATGGCGGCTCCGCTCTGTAAACACCGAAGTTCAATCCAAATCTCCCTCTCCGGCTTCTATTACTTCCCTAATACCTGCCTGCTGAAATGTGATACCGAGAGAGGCCCCCCCCCCCCCATTCATCTCTTCATTGCTGTCTCTTTAATAATTTGTGAGGCCTCATTTCCAGCAATCTGCAGCCTCCAGATTGGTGACTTTATAACGTCGATGTTTATGACGGATGAAAGGTAAATGCCGCGGCGCGCACCTTAAATCTCCCCGAATGCAGATTATACGCCCATTCGCGGGGAAACATCGGCACTTTTGCCGTATTCAGGCGGCGTAATGAAAAGGCCGAAGCCGGGGATCGTCCTTTGAAATGGATTCCGGGGTCTAAGGATAAAAGTGCCGGTTATTTAATATTACGTGAGCAGATGGAGCTTTATACCGTCTGCACCGAACACCAGACACCCCTCCCCCACGTCTGCCCCCTCCGCCATCACCAGACAGTGCGGGGCCCGGGGACCCATCACATCCTGAGCACGAGGCCGCCATAATTACTGATTACTCCGCCAGTATAAAAATACACAGTGCAATTACTGGCGGAGCGTCGAATGCTAACCAAATTATCTCGCCTCCTCATTAGCGATGCCGATAAAGCAATTTACTTAATTCTTGTTTTCTTCTGTACAACTTTTATTTTACAATCAGGCCGAGAGCGCAGCGCCAATACGGGGGAATCTATTGTGTGTGTGCTGATCATCCGGGGACAAATCACCCCATTCTTTGTGTCACACCAATGGGGGGAATGGGGTTAGATTTTGGTGGCTTTAAATTTCCCACCACTTCCTGCCTTCACATAACCAAAGGTTAGTGGCAATTTTAGAGAAAATAAGGTCCTAGGTATAAATGTAGTGATGGCCCCAATTGCCCAAATCTGTCCATTGGGGCCCTGGAGAAGGTGAGGGTCCAGGGCAATGTGGCGGAATGGAGGAGCCATAAGGGTTCTGTATTTAACTTCCCAGAAAATATCACAGTGCTCCTCCCAGGAGGTCTCAGCCCTGATGTAGGCAGTGGGCTGGATTTTGGGAGGAGTTATGCAAATCTTCAAATGACTTCATTGGGAATGTCAGTCTGGGGGAGTGGACATTCTCCATGATTGGCAGAGCGGAAACCCAGTGATTGAAATGGGGTGGTGCCAGAACAGTCAGCCTGGGGAGGGATGGGCTAGATGATGGTGGATGTCCTATTGCCAGGAAATGAGGAGGGATCTGTGTGACTTGCAGCAGCTTCTAATGTACATTATGAGAAGCTCACTGTGTGAAGAGAAATCAGAGGAAGCAATTTCAGACCAGATAAAGAGCCTATACAACTGTGCAGAACTGATGGGGAGGCTGGAGGGCAGATTTAACGAAAGGGAGACTGGAGGGCAGATTTAACGAAGGGGAGGCTGGAGTGCAAATTTAACGGAGAGAGGCTGGAGGGCAGATTTAATAAAGGGAAGACTGGAGGGCAGATTTAACGAAGGGGAGGCTGGAGGGCAGATTTAACGAAGGGGAGGCTGGAGGGCAGATTACCGAAGGGGAGGCTGGAGGGCAGATTAACGAAGGGGAGGCTGGAGGGCAGATTAACGAAGGGGAGGCTGGAGGGCAGATTTATTGAAGGGGAGTCTGGAGGGCAGCAGTCCAAGCATTAAAGGGAAATGTCTCCATATAATGGTCATTTTCTTGCAGTGTCACATGATGGAATTATGAAGAGAATTTTGGAGTGACTCCGCCCTCTCACCCCCAGCAATCTTCCCGACCACCCAGGGATATGAAATATTGGAATTCATTCTCTATGCAGGAAGCACACTCAATGCAGCCCATATCCCACATTGGACCTGACATTACCCAGCCCCCCTCCCCCAAACCCCCCATCCTAGCCACAGGTGAGCATAGAATAAAGCTAATTGCTGATTGGCTGTTCAAATATTTGCATTGATTGGATCACACTAAGCCCCTCATCCCCCACACACATATATTTTAGAAATGTTAAGCACGGTTGGCCGCCTTTGCCATAAAAATATCATAACTGCCGCCGTCTAGGCGCGTGGAAAACTGAGAAGTCGTCCGATAATCAGATTCTCCGGCTGATTGGTTTGTGGGGGTCATTAGTGAATTTGGAGTCGCAGAGCTTTGTACTCGGCGTCTGTGTTGCGTGCGATGGGTTCCCTGCGCTTTGATGATAAAACTTCCTTTATCAGTGCCAGAGGCTGCGAGTAATCTGCGCTCCTGCACCTGGGGAAGCGGAGAAGATTGGCAGCGCCGATGGAAGCTGTTGGATCTGCATGCTTCTACCTGGCAGACCAGTTAGGGATCGCTCTGTACTAGTTCTCCCGGAGACCCCCGTATGGTATAACCAGCTAACCTGACCACAACTAGTACTCCGGTGATGTGGTTGGTACTTCATGTTTAAAGTGGACCGGTCATAACTTTCCAAATCTGCAAACATAAACTCCTCTTGTCCTTGAGCTGCAGCCATTGAGTTTGCCTGGGATGAGATGATGCCGTCTGTCTGCTGCAGGCAGGAGAGGCATTTCCTCATTCTCCTTCACCAGTACAACATTGTAACTTTTTTATATAGTCACATGACCAAAATGCTGCAGCCAGACAATGATATAATAACGGCAGTGTATATTATGTGCCGGGCGTTCCACCATCACATCAGGCAATGTCTAGGCACAGGCTCACTGAGCTGGCTGGGACTTGTAGTTCCCCATCCTCATTACCTATCTTCATTCTTCCAGAAGGTTCTGTGGCCAGCGGCTGCGTGCGGAATGCGCCCCCGTCAATTAGTGTGTCAGAAAAATCTTCTGTCTTGCTAAACAATCTGTCTGGATTGAGAAGGAAGAAAACCAATCAATACGGCCTGGCTTACAGCACTCCATCGATTCCGCTGGGTTTTTATTATGATTTTTCTCCACTCTCACTTTTCTTCTTTTGGTCTTTTCTGCCAAAAATGATAAATTGAATCCAATATTTAACCTGCGCCATGCCGGAGGGTTTACTGACCTCACCGATCTGCAGCCGCCTTCCTAGATTTCCAGCATTCATCAGCAGGAGACACCTGGGCATCACATTCAGCATTAAAGGGGACCTGTCATCAGATATATGTTGTTAAGTACAGCATGCTCAGCAATATGTGACATGTCTGGGTATGTATTACCAACAACAGAGATCACAGGACCCCCCCCCCCCCTCATAATGCCGCCATCTGCTTTCCTCTCCAGAAGGATAACGCCATCTTTGATCCCTATACATTTTCCTTTAATCTTTCTCTTATTCCATGCTGTATTGGCAACATTGTATCAATCTGCAGCTTGCACAGTGCATCTCAGCCCCGCCCCTTCTTGTGTAGCCCCTCCTCCTTCTTGGAAAGCTCAACCTCTTTGCCTTGCATATGCTGCAGGTATAGGAGGCAATGGTGATGATGATGAGGATGAAATAGACTTACAGGCTTGTATGTGTATCGGAGGAATTCTTCTTCCTGGTGGTTTGGTACACAGAGCTGACACTTCATAGCACCTTAAAGTTTAATAATGACGATTCTATTAGAGTTCAGTGGGCCAGGCTTCATTTTTGTGTGCATTGGTAAAGAAATCCACAAATGTAAGGACTCCTCGCTCAGCGCCTTTTGCATTAATTAATGGAGAGTTCGTTAATCACTAGGTAAAATATGTGGTATTTCCTGTAACAATAAAATGGGCCATTTACAATCACAAAATACGTAATTAAATAGCGATAAAAGAGGTCAATTAGCAGGCGGGCCACAATACCAGCCTAATAAATGCAAATAGAAGCACTGATTGCTTGTGCGGGATGAGAAGGCAATCTTTATGTACAGGCAGGGTGTGCATGCATTGACTTTCTGCTCATTATCTCCTCTCTTATGTATATTTAGTTATATATCTGGCTATAGCTGCAAATGTAAATCTTCAATTTATAGCAGGAAAGATTTCTAAAAGGGCAGCTGAAAACTCTTCTTCCTGTGGGTGGTGTCTTCTGAGGACTGTGGTGGAACGAATGGAAGCTGCCAATCCTTGGAAAGGGTATTCCTGTGATGGCGGTGGAATTGTGGTGAAGCCATAAGAACTGCTAACTCTTAGACTGGTTTCCATTATATGGTGTCCTCAGTGGATGGTGGTGAAGGAATGGAAGCTGCCATTTCTTGGAAAGAGTCTAATTGTGATGGTGATGGAAGATACCTCCTGTGGACTGTGGTGGAACCATTAAAGCTGCTTATTCCTAGAATTAGTTTTTTTTTCTCCAGGTGGTATATGGTGTCCTCAGTTGATGGTGGTGGGGGAATGGGAGCAGCCATTCCTTGGAGTCTGTAATTCAGATGGCAGTAGATGGTGTCCCCTGTGGTCATTGATGGAAAGATGGCAGCTGGAAGGCTGTTCGTCTCCAGGTGGTAGTGCATGGCATCCTCTGTGGATAGTGATGAATGGACTTGAGCTGCCAGTCTTTGAAAAGTTCTCCTGGCACTGGTTGGTGGACAGAGGTGAAAAGATGAGAGCTCTCCGTGCTTCAATGATTTCCTTCTCCACTGGCTGTACAGGTTGGGCTTTTAGGACAATGGTGGAAGGTTGGGATCTTCCCAAGGTGGCAGTAGATTGTGTCTTCTGTGGATGGCAGTAGATGGGTGGAAACCAACAATCCCTGGAAGGATCATTTTTTTTCTTGCGGTGCCAGTGGAAGAGTGGAAGCTGACAATCCTAAAGGGATTATTTTTTCTCCAGGTTGCCGTGGAAGTTGCCAATGTTGGAAGGGTCACCAGTTGGTGCACAGGGGGTTTTCAATCCTTCAAAGATTTTTTTTCTCCACAGGTTGGGCTTTTTGGAGAGTGGTGGAAGGTTGGGCTCTTCTCAAGATGATCATAGATTGTGTCCCCTCTGGATGGTGGTAGAAGGATGGAAACTGCTAATTCTTAGAAAGATCATTATTTTCTTTAGTTGGCTGTAGCAGAGTGGAAATTGCCAATGTTGGAAGAGTCTCGTTCTCCTCATGGTAGTAAAGGTTGTCATTTATAGATGGTGGTGGAAGGATAGGAGTTAGAAGTCCTTTGTTCTCTTCATTTTATGGTGGTACATTGTGTTGTCTTTATACATTGGTCAGAGGATTGTTCCTGACAACCATAGAAGGTTCTTTTTTTCCAATGCACATGATGTCCTTCATTGCTTATAAATGGTGCTCACAAGCTTTTTTATTTGCATGTATTAGGCAATTTTGGAGCATTTGTACAATATCCGGCTCAGGACCCAGAACACCTGGTGATTTTCCTGTATCTCAGCCATTAGCAGTGCATTGGAAATGGACCTGTCACCAGGCTGTAAAGAAATATATCAGGGTAACAGCAGATGCCAAGGCATACACTGTGATTTTCCTGAAAGTGGAAACTTTGTCATCTTATAGCAAAAGGAGCATCTCAGGGAGCTATTTAGACCGGTGCATTTTCAGCACTCATCCAGGCTTATTTCAGCAACCAAATTGCTCTCATTCACTTCTGTGTTTCTGTTTTGATATCTGAGTTGAATGACAAGTCTCGGGGTGTATCCACATTATTGATGTGTAAAGTGGTATGATTACTTGCCTCTACATTACCTCTCTGCCTGTGCAGATGACTTATAGGACTCTCCAGAGTACATCTGAACTAAAAAGAAAACTCCAGATGTGAAAATAGGTGAAACGACAAATTCTTAACCTGTTCACAGCTGTGGATCAGCCCCTGACATTGATGATTGTAAGGAGTTCTTAACCCAGCATACTCCTCGGGGATATGGAATCCTAACGATGGAGGTATGGGGGGGATTCTTTGCATTACTGTAGAGAAATTACCTTAACGTGTCAGATGACATGAGGGGGTCATGGCTATGTCAAAGCCTAATTCTTCTCCCAGTTCTCTGTAATCCATTGGACCAAATTGCATGTTGGTAGGTCTGCTTTCTGAATATGTGTTCTGTACCTACCTCCCACTCTCCTTGTTGTATCACCAATAAAATTCAGAATTTAAAACGGAAACAAAATTAACATTACAAATTATAAGCAGACAGATCCTGAAATAAAATAAACTCACCTGTCCTTGCTGTGTTAGTGGGCACCACCGTCTTCATTTTGTCTTCTTCCGGGTTCTGGATCTTCCGTTATCCTGACTTTCCAGAAAGATGCAACTCCCAAGCATTCCCTGCACCATACATTGGGCTGCTCATGTGAACTCAGGGGATTTGTTGTAAGCAAAAGAAGATGGATATGTGTTTAGATCTATGCAACTCAGACAAGGGACAAATTGTGATGGCTGGATGATGGGTCAGAGTCCCTCCAACATGACCGGTCTTATGGGGTGTCCCCGGTATGCAGTGGTTAGGGACAACCAAGAAACTATTGACAGGGTCATGAGTGCATGTGGGTCGAAAGTGGGCTTATTACCTTTATTACTTGTCTAGTCTGATCTTACAGAAGGGCAACTGTTGCACAAATTAATGAAAAACATAATGCTGACATGAGTAGGAAACACACAGTGTATGAGGCCATGCAGCCACAGAGTGCCCATTCCAACCCCTAACCACTAATAGGGCATTTACAGTGGGTGTCAGAACTGCACCATGGGGCAATGGAAGACGGTGTCCAGTCTAGATCTTGTGGATGGCCGGGTGCATCATTTACCTGGGAAAGCGATGGCAGCAGTGTGCAATATGGGAAGAAGGCGCGTCAGTGGAGGCAGCAGGGTGCATTATGGGAAGAAGGCATGCAGATGGAGGCAGCAGGGTGCATTATGGGAAGAAGGCAGGTCAGTGGGAGTCAGCAGAGTGCATTATGGGAAGAAGGCAGGCAGGGGGAGGCAGCAGGGTGCATTATGGGAAGAAGGCAGGCAGGGGGAGGCAGCAGGGTGCATTATGGGAAG
>NC_092868.1:59544196-59583447 GCF_032062135.1 Pyxicephalus adspersus
GGCAGATGGAGGCAGCAGGGTGCATTATGGGAAGAAGGCAGGCAGATGGAGGCAGCAGGGTGCATTATGGGAAGAAGGCAGGCAGATGGAGGCAGTGTGACAGAGAGTCAGTCCAGGCATGAGCTTCACAGGACCTTTGAAAGCGTTCTGTGTTATCCGGCACCTAGACATTAAATAATCTGTGTAACCTCTTGCTGCTGGACGCCATAGAATATCTTTAAAGGTCTTGTGAAGCTCATGTCTGGACAGGTACCACAATGCGTCTCCACACAATATTTGGCGGGTGACTTTTTTGTTTTGGCTGATCAGTGAATTGCCACCTCTGAGTTTCTGCTGGCTATAACATTCTAAGAGCTGGGACTTCAGCTTCTCTTCATATGATCCTGTATTATAGAACCGTCCTGTTTATTATCAGTGGGTTGGGCTGGGAACACCACCAGATTACCATCAATACATTCTAAGCAGGGTTAGCCTCGTCCACTAAGGATAAAGATAATCTGAAGCCCTGGGCACTGTGCCTGTGTGCATACCTGGGGTGTACCTTTTATTGTGGCCAAAACCCCAACCCACCCTGGACAGCGCCATTTACTGAACACATTCTCCATTTTACCAGATTTGATCTAATTGTTTCTACAATCCTCTTCCTCTCACCGCCTCTTACAAGCTCATTTCATTCAGATTACACCAGATGTCTCTTTTCTCTCTCCATTGTCATCATTAAATTATAAATCCATAGAAATTTACCTGCCGAATTCTCCGTCTTCCTATCGAGTCGGTGAGAGCGTCGTTGGACGAGGCCCATATTACGGCGCCACGCTTATCTCATTATCATAATTAATCTTCCCACTCAAATGTGCTGGGATTTTAATGCAAAACAACTCCAGAGCTAATAAATATTCCGTAATTGATTCAACAACTTTATTTTGATTAAATAATTTCTATCTTCACGTGAATAAAATCTGCAACTTAGTAAATGTAGCGCTGCAATGCGGAATCTAATTAAATGAGCCTTTACCTTAATCCCTGATAAACCAAATATAATATAATGAACGTTTCCTCGCAACCACCTAACCTCGGCGGTATTCAGCCGTCAGCTTTCGCATACAATGTGCGCAACAATGTCTTTTTTTTTTTCAAATAAACCGACATGGAAGGCGCATGAAATGCCTTAATGACAGCAGGCGCATTAGGAGATGCACATTAAAAGCCCAGTCAAATTAGCAGCGCTCACGTCAAGAACTGACAGGGGGGAAGTTTTTCAAAATAAATAATGGCAGAATTTGTTTTGTGAGCTGCACAGGTGAAAAGAATACGGATGTGTGCATGGAGGGGAAAGCATGGTGAGCCGTTATATAACTATAGAGATCGGTTTTATTGCAGAACACAGATGGGATAGAAATGTCCTCACTCCATTGGTCAAACATATGCAACATACCTTCAGGTAAATGGCCACAGCAGACGTTTTATGTTACCAAAAATTAAAATACCTGTATACAACCATATAACCAACATTAGCAAGATATCTTATATTATCCATTGGTGAAAACTTCCACTACCCCAGGGCTACAGGTCCTTGAAGGCATCACCAGCCTCCCCCAAACCAACTATTTCTGGGGTTAGCTACAAACATATACAGTTAGGTACATAAATATTTAGACAGAGACAACTTTTTTCTAACTTCTGTACCACAAATAAAACAGTTCAACTGCAAACTTTAATTCAGTGGGTTGATCAAAAAGATTTCATAAAATGTGAGGAGCTAAAGCCTTTATTACACAATCACTTCATTTCAGGGACTCAAAAGTAATTAGACAAATTAAAAAGCTGAAAATAAAATGTTCATTTCTAATACTTGGTTGAAAACCCTTTGCTGGCAATGACAGCCTGTAGTCTTGAACTCATGGACATCACCAGATGCCGGGGTTCCTCCTATTAATGCTCTGCCAGGCCTTTACTGCAGCGGCTTTCACTTGCTGTTTGTTTGTGGCCTTTCTGTCCGAAGTTTAGTCTTCAACAAGTGAAATGCTCAATTGGGTTCAGATCAGGTGACTTGGCCATTCAGGAATATTCCACTTCTTTGCTTTAATAAACTCCGGGGTTGCTTTGGCTCTATGTTTTGGGTCATTGTCCATCTGTATTATGAAAAGCCTCCCACTCAATGTCACTGCATTTAGCTGGATTTGAGCAGACAGTATGTCTCTGAACACCTCAGAATTCATTTGGCTGCTTCTGTGTCACATCATGGATAAACACTAGTGTCCCAGTGCCATGGCAGCCATGCACGCCCAAGCCATCACACTGCCTCCGCCATGTTTTACAGATCATGTGCTATGCTTTGGATCATGAGCTGTTGGGAAACTGTCTGCAAACTTATGTGCAGTGCAATGCATTGGTCTCTGTAAATAAAGGAGATGACTCCGAATGCTCCAAATGTAAATATTCAATAGCTGCTCATTGGATGAGGAAAGAACAGATGGTCCTGAAAAGGGATTGGAGGATAAGGCAGAGTATTAAGGGGTGAGAACCTTTCATCACTGGAGGAGGGGAGTTCCTGGGGCCCCGGATACATTACTTCTATGTTGAAACACAAAGGTTACATTCTTTAACAGAAGCCTGCAAAGATTCTAAATCTTGGGAAGCATGGAGGTTGTTACAGCTGCAAAGGAAGGGGTGGACTACATATTAGCAGTCCTGGGATTGGGGGGACTCCATATGGGTGGTCATGGAGGGGGAATCTGTATTAATGGCCAGGGGCTGAGTTAATGTTAATGGCATTGAAGGTGGTTGTGGGCATGGTTGGCAGAGGTGGGGGGCACTCTATGAATTGCCATGAAGAGGAATAGGGGCCACTTTATAAATAATGGTCCTGGGGGTCACTGTGTAATAATGGCCGTGGTTTTGGTATGGGATGTCCAACAAGCTCATATAGGTGTGATGGTCATATGACCACGGAGTTTAGTTATGGTTCCCCCAATCAGAATAGCCACAAAGTCCTGGTATTATTTTTCCCAATACCGATTTTTGGGCATCTTTTGCTGTTTTTGTTATTGATATACGATGGTGTTTGTGTGATTTGAAGGATGATGTTTTCTGCCTCATCGCATTATTGGGAAGTCAGTAAATGAGAAGCATTAACAATGCGTCTTCCTACAACACGCTCCGACTTCCACTTCCATCATTCAGGCGGGATTTGTGGTCTGCCAGCCGGCATTTCTCACCATTACCTGACCTCATCTATCTCTATTTATTTTCTGTTCTTCCTTATTTCATATTTTAGCAGTTATTAAAGTATTCCTGCGCACTTCATGTGAAAGACTTCTGGCGTGTGATATACAAGGGAAATCATTTGGTATGTGAAGCGCATTACAACTCATTCATATCTCGCATTGTTCCTGTCTGAGATAACGCGTTTATTAGGTTGTGAATGTCCGACAATTGGGCTGTGCTCCCCGAATGCTGCATGCACAAGGCAAAGAAAGAGGGTCCTCCTGCATGGCTTAAGAGACTGCTCTAAAACTATACCACAAAAGTCAATGAAAACATTACCTGCATGACATGCAGTATTCTCAAGCACTGCAAATCTCAAACAATTTCCTATTTGTTCATCCTTTTGCAGTACTGCTGATCTCCTGCAGCCTCCTTCAGTCACTTCCTGTGTCATGTGACATGCATTTGCTCCAGGGTCAGCTGCCCTAAGCCAGCTTCTGATAGTGACAATGCCTGAGCAGTATGTATTAGCTCAGTCTCAAGCATTGGTTGGCAGGTGATAATGCAAAAGGGCCACCAGTATATAATAAATGAAAACTGCAAGTTAAAAAGAAAAAATGTCACAAACATGTTAAAGTTTACTTATGTACTCAAATATAAACCTTTTTTTAAGGATTATTTTATAGTTGGCCCACCAGATGGCACTATGTCCGCATATAAAATGTAAAACAAACTAAGACTTTATTAGAGTTTGTTACACACTTTACATGGGGTCACAGTGTCTTCTACTGGTAGCTAACTGTAAAGCAAAATAAATTATTTAAGAGCAGGTGATTCATCATAACCAACTCAACAGTACAAAAAGGGGAGAAATAGGATATAAAGACTGGGCCTATATGATTTTAATGTTTCTTCCTTTTAAATAAATGTTTTAAAAATGACACCCCATGGATGTATTTATTCACATTCATTGTATTGGCATTTGTGTTGATTACTATTTCAAATGTTAGCAGGGATAATCACAGTTTGTGTCCTCGGCTTATACTCAAGTCAATGTGTTTTTTGTTCCAGGTAAAGATAAGTATCTGGGTTTATATTTGAGTATATACATATATTGAAATACACTGGCACCTTCTCCCACATAGAAATCTGCTTAAATTGAGGCCGATTCTAAGGTAAATTCCGGTACCTACACTGTACATATAATGATATATTAATAAACATATCTATTTTCATTAAAACATTATTTGCAGCTTTCACACCTGAACAGCATTCATATTGGATAATTGTATTTACATTGAGTTCTCTGGCTCTGCTCTCTATACCCAGGTGTTGGGAAACGGCTGTCTTAGGCCCTTTATATTTTTTGCACCTAATATGTCCCAGCGCAGAGACTTACGTTGGAGAGAAGTCAGTAAGAGAAGCATAAACATGCAATAATAAGTCATGCACACCGCAGAGAATATTGCGTCTGATGGACAGAAGCCTAATTGTCAGCGGGAAATCTCACTCAGCGACCCTCTGTGCATTGGCGGGAGAAGTCTGGAACACGTTGGCTTCCTCTTTTCCAGAAACAACATTGCGCAGAGAAGTTTTCTAATGAGCATCCGAAGCGCGGACATGGACTGCCTGTTCCCGCGTCGTCATCATTGTTATTTGAAGGGGTGTCTGTAGTAGATGTCCAATTAGAGCAATAGATACTATAAATAAATGAGGAGACAACTGTCTCCCCTAATGATTAAGCCGGAATAGAAAGGAGGAATAAAAGTCTCCTGCCGCCAGATTCATCTCTGCCAGGAGGAAAGGGTTAATCGGCAGATAACGGCGGATTCTGCTCACAATGACAGCCAGCTTGGGTCTAATTAGTTTTCTTCCTTCCGAGAGCCTTAATGGAGCAGTTTGGATCTCAAAACTTTTAGAACCGGCACTCCAAATGGCTTCTTGCATGAGACCCTTTTAGTGGTTCCTCGTGGATTGTAGCAAGTTTAGGGGTTCAAAGAGGACCTGTCACTCCTATACTCAGTTTTGTATTTTATACAGCACTGAGTAATATGTTGGCGCTATATAAATCCTGTTTATTAATATTAATGATGATAATAATATTATAGGATATAATTTGGCCCAATACTGTAGACCATGGCCCCTATGTGAGGACCCTCTAATAGGACGGATGCAGTCATATTGGTTATGGGTGTAATGCAGAGGCAGAGCTAAAGTAAAACGTTTAAAACTGAAGGAAAACACTACACCATGAGTCTGGGATTACCTTCATTAGTGTCACCCCCGTGCACCCCTCTGGTTCTGGTTTCACTAAAGTCTCCGCTTTCCTGGTTCTTGTCATACTCTTGACCTCCCCCACCCAGGACCCACCCTAAGCCCCCTTTTTGGCTGCTGAGTGTTCTCACCAAGCAGAAATATTGGGCTTGGAATTGTGTTCAGGGGTTGTGACTTTGCATAAAGGTCCGGAAAGTCAAGGAATGGTCAATAACTGAAAACCTTTTCCGAGGGCCCATGAAAAGATGGCAGGAGACCCACCTGCATACCTCGTCTGGTGGACTAATTACCTCCCCGGCTCTGCAGGCACCGTGCCAGCTCTTAGGACTTCTGAAAGTTTAAATTTAAAATTGTGAAGTAGAAAGAAAGAGATTTTAAGGCTCAGATTTGCATTGCAAAACATTAATTATGTATTTGTACATCAAAGCTACATAATTACAGTGTACAACCAATAATATTGTTTAACCCCTGTGTAGTAGGTACATAGACATATTATTTCAAGACATTCTATAAGGTATTAAATATATTGAATGTCTTGAAATATTATCTCGATGTACCTACTACACTGTATAAACTCTTCTGCTCATATACTCTCTTTACACCTAGAAAACAATCTCCACCATCATACCCCTGAAGAAGCCTATTTGGCGAAACGCGTCGGGTTACGTGACCTATTTGGTCCATCACTTTGATTTCTAATTACTATATGGCAGCAGAATATTTATGTATAGTTTAGCTATCCCACTCCTGAGAACATTAACAGGATCAGGGAAATAAACAATAATATTGGTTGTATACTGTAATTATTTATCTTGATGTACAAATACATAATTAATGTTTTGCAGTGAAAATCTAAGCCTTAAAACCTCTTTCTGCTTTACAATTTTGTATATATACTTATCTGAGGTGGCTCAAAATTAAATGGACTATAAGTCAGGTGTAGGCAAATCCCCTAATAGAAGTTAAAAATACCGGCAGATTCGGTTTAAAGGTTGGAAGAGGATAAGGCAGCATTTCTAAACGGAATGAGGGGGCTAGAAAGATTTTACACCGCAGAATGTCAGAGTAATGTGGACTCTATCGAGCACCCTGGGACCCCATGTTGGCCTCCAGATATCTAAATGTACAAATGGGGACATCCAGGTCTGAAGTCACTTCAGTTGCCTTTGGCCCCATAGAAACAGGGAGACCAATAAGTGGTACCGGGGTGCCTTTTTGGGCTATTCAATCTAATTTGCAGCAAATTGGGAAGACTGAGTACATGGATGTATTTTTCATTTCCCTGAAGTTTCAGATCCACCAACAATCCTTTAAACCCTAATCTTCCTGCAATAATGCAAATTCAGCAATTGCGGATGGGGAAACGTAACAGATTTAGCACTGGGAACGAAAATCCCTTTCCCTTATCCGTTCCCTGTGATTCATCCATTGCTCTCATTGCTGCAGAAATCCTCCACGTGGTTTGGTTGATGGTAATAATAATAAGGCGCCTTGTCATTTCTCATTATCCATCCAGTGTTATACTTTCTTATGAGCGGTCGGAGCTCGGTGATCTTCTGCCAGCAGCTGACAGTGACACAATGTAATTAATGGCTGCTTGTAGTGTCTTAGTTTGCTCAGTGGATAGGTTGCCCTCCTGGCCGTCAGTCGGTGGTGCTTCGTCTCTGCTGGGCACTAATTGCACATTCTTGGCTCATTACCATCATAGCTGGCTTCACCAGTGTCGCGGCGTGCCAGCGGATGGCAGAATGGCGCGTTCAGCGTCTGGCCTTCTCCGTCTCTTCACCTGACTTAATAACTCATGTAAACAAGTTCCAGCTGAGTAGCAGCACAACACTTTCATAAATGTTTCATGTAAACAAGAAGTTATGAACCTATTGCCGATGTTTTATTAAACAGACCGCCGATGTTCCCTTTACAGGGTGAAGCCGCAGGAAAGAGCCGGGCGCATCGAATCCTATTTATTAGGCCACATCGTGAACATTTAGAGCTGGGTGTGGAGGTTCAGGATGGTGCAGGCCAGGGGGGACCCCAGAGCTCAGCTCCTCTTATCTAATGTCAATAAAGCAAAGCTAGAATGGGGGTCAAAAACCCAGCTGGGGAGCTCTCCCTGGTTCCAGGTGAATGTCATGGGAACCCAGAGAGAAGGGTTAAAGACTCATTATTGTTCCATGCTTGTGCAGCCGCCATTCCTTTCTCTTGTTGTGTGCTTCATGTGTATAATGATTTCAGTATATAACGGCGTCATTCAAATGATTTCAGATTGCAGCATTTGTTTTTACTAATATTCATATGATGCAAGGAGTAGAGCTGGTACCAAGGGGTGCCAACCTTCACATGTGCCCAGGCATCACAATATCCAAATATGTCTCTGCACCATTCTAAGTCAAGTAGCCAGTTCTCTAATTTTTTGATATAACAGCCGGAAAGAAATGCGGAGCATAAAAGGACTCCATGGTGGTACAAATGCTGACCCGACCATTGATCCCTGATTGCCAATAATGCAGATCGAAGGAATCGTGAGGGGGGGAAGACCTCCGTAACATCATCAGAGCTCAATATTGTAATGTAAATGCTTTGAAGGATTAATTGGATGTGGATTTGGGAATTTGTGTTTTTCATATTATTACATGTGACTGAGCTTGAAGAATATCCAAGAACAGGGGGGCTTTTAACTTCTTGTGCACTGAACGGAAATCTCAGATAATGTTACTTCCCTGTCCTAGGCTGACAACTGGACTCTCCAATAGATTTAGAACAGTGAGTAAGTGTTGTCACCTGAGGACAGGAAATATGGGAGGATCACCAGGTAAATTTACAGAATAATAAATGAATGCACGCACCACGTCCTGCAGTTTTACCTATATTCGCTCCTTGCAGCTAATTGTTCGGCACTTTAACGAGATTGCTGATCATTCTGATGGGTCTTTGAAGGATCTGCAAATCTTGTGATAAATTTCAGCCTATTGCAGATCCATCCTGTAAAAATGCCGAATCTGTAAAATGACTTTTGGTTAAACCTCACCGTGACCGCTCACCGGGCGTGCTCACCGGCACATATCTCTCTTCAGGCTCTCAGCGGTTTCCCTGCACTAAGCAGTTGCTGCTCTGCTGGCGGTTGATCAATACCGGCAATCAGAAGCGTTTTCCAGCTTCCCGCCTGCGAACGTCTCTGTGACTCAGAGAGGTCAGCGGTTCACATCCAGGCGAGAGCCGTCTCCTGTGCAATTCGTTAGCGGAGATGGCACAGCGATCTGCCTCTAATTGGGTAATAATGACGGTAATAATGCATTAATTGTATCTGTAAAATGCACAGAGATCAAAGGTTACAAAGTGCTTCACAAGTGAAAAGTTGCTTTAATTAAAAAACGTTGTGCGCCTTTTCCACCGCAATGGAGAAACCAGATTTTAAGCAATGGAATTAACCCATTCAGCGCCATGCAGCAGCCAATAATTATCTCCCATTAATGAAATGAGAAATCGCCCTTCATCTCGGCCATGTTTATCCTGCCACGCCAAGCGCTCCATTATTTTCATTTTTTGTTTTGAGCGATTGTCCTGTTGGCTGCAGACCCTCCTAGGCCGGCGTTGTACCCCGGCGGTTTGCATTATCGTTCCCCAAGCAGCATCAAATCGCAGAGATAAGACAGAGACGGTGTGAAATGAGATGCATGAATATTTAATAATGCGTCTGGCTGCCAGCCCAGGGGTATTACCTGATATAATTGTACCAAACTCCTACGGGGAATTTCAATTCTGAAGTGTTGTAAACTGAGCAAAAAGAACAGAAAAAAAGCCGATCGCCTCTTTCCCATGGAGAACGTCACTCGGGGGAGCCCGGCGCGGGGGGTGGGGGGATGGAAGAAACTTGTTAAATGTCTTGATAATAGTTAAACAAGGTCACTTCAGATGATTTGTTTTCTCAGTCATACAGGACGGCTCGTCACTCTGATTTCTGATAAACATCGAAGCGTTGGCTTCTTATTAACATGCGACGGCAACTTCTCCTTTTGACGCATTTCTGTTGTTGGAGAAGACGACTCCTGTACCGGCATCTGATCGTCTTTTATGTAAATTAATCACCAATTTGATCTTCGTACCCAGGTAGCTATGATGCTCGCCCCCATTCTTCACCACCACGACACTAACAGACTACTTATGACGGAAATGGCCATACTGACCGCTTTATTGGCTCAACTTATTTTAAACATTTCCATAACAAAAATATTTTAGTCACAGGCATAATAACATCAACAATAAAAAACCCTGAGTAACCATAACAAGTACACCTGTCCAAAAACCTGAACCTTTTAAAAAATTTGTACCCTTTCAAAACCGTTCCTCCTTCCCGGTGGCGAGCCCTTTGGAGACACCGCTCATCACACCATACCACCGGGAGGAGATACCCAAAACCATCGCTTCTCTTCTCAGCAGAGCCCACCGGCTTGAGATCACGTATACTACTCGTAGCCTTAAACTCCTGGGAGATAACCCCTGAGTGTGGCTCCGGGTAAAAAATAACAGCTGATAGCGGTAACCCGGAGCCACACCAGACTTATCTGGTCCAATCGGCATCCTTCGGTGTCCTGCCAGTCCAATCCCTTCCTCTGGCCACGTCCTGTTCCTTTGATCTGTCCCCCGGTGACTGTTCTGGCCTTCCGCCGGGAGTTCCTGGTGACGTCGGTGCGTACAGCCTTGGCATGGCGGGAATTTCAAATTATTTTGTATTGAATGCAATACAATGGATTTATATGTGGAAAAGCGGCACATTGTCTTTCATGAAAATTTATTTGAGTATGAGTATAAAAAAAATTTGAAACACAAAATCATGTCAAAGTTTATTTATACATTTTATTATTATATATATTTTTTAAAAATGTATTTAAAGTATTATTTAGACATGATTTTGTATTTCAAACTTTATTATGCTCATACTATTTTATTATATTGTAAAATAAATTTTCATGAAAGACAATGTACCGTTTTTAGACATATAAATCCGGACAGAAATTAACCGCCCCCGAAGAGGTCCCAACTAACCACACCCTTTGGGCATCCCACACCTCTGATGGTTTTCCTTTCTGTGACAACTGTTTAAAGATGTCCTCCGAGGACCCCCTACCTCCAACCCTTCACCTATCATGGGTGCAAGGGAAGCTCACTCCCTCACTTTCCTAAAACTTCCCCCCACTTCCTCTTTTATCCCCTACGTTCTCCTCACCATTCAAACTTCCAACCTATCCCCACCTTCCTCCAATAACAAATTCCTAAAGCAATCATGTCGATTGGTGTAAATGATAAATATTACTTTTGTGCCTGAACTTTATAAATGCCACAAATCCCCACTGTGTATCTGTGCAGCTGCAGGACCTCCTTTTGATGATTTGTTTCTTTTCACATATAACATATAAAGGAACATGGCAATACCATGCGTGTCCCTGCAGGTGCAGGAGTGTGGTACATACCCCATGTTCTACAGTGCAGTGCTGGGTATTCCTAATGACGCCCCGGGCACCAGTCCATTGATCTGCACCGCAGGGTGATGCATTAGAATGTTGCATTAAGCTGCCAGAAGTATTGCATGTCTGATTTTCTGACTCCTGAGGAGTATTCAATGGTCGCATTAATGCGGAAACGGTAACATGCAATGGTTTTAGATAACCTGAGGCCCTGGGCAGGTGAGAAGTGGGGTCCCCAGCATTCCAGATCCCCTCACCCCTGCTTTTCAGGACCCTGGAGAAAGTGGAGGCTCCGAGGACTAAAACTGTCTCTGCATGGAACCTTAAAGCAGCTGATAAATGTGAATGGGCTCTTAGTTCCATGTAAAAATCTCTAATCCTTCCACAGCTGAGGCCCCAAACTGATCACCAAGTTCTTCATGTGAGTTATCATGTGGACACGTTGGGTCTGATTTATTAAAGCTTTCCAAAACTGGAGAGGATAGACTATCATGGATGAACCTGAGTGATCCAGCAAATCTGGAATGTGTTTCTAAAAAGCCAATTCCTATTATTTTCCAACCCCCCCCCCCCCCCCCCATAACAGGGCTACATTTGGAGGCACTGCTGAGATCGTAGTGGGATACAGCAATGTGTCCATACAATCCAGAACGCCGCCCACATAACACCCCCCCCCCCCCAACCACAACCACAACCTGACCTGATGCATTCCAGGTTTGCTGGATCACCCAGGTTCACCCATGATAATATTTTATTATTATTAGAGCTGGCGCTATATAAATATTATAATTTATATAGTGCCAGCTATATTATTTATTATATATTATGCAGCGCTGTACAATAAATAGTGGTTGTAAATGACAGACAGTGACACAGGAGGAGGAAAGAACCCTGCCCCGAAAAGCTTACAATCTAAGAGGTGGGGGAAGTATCACACAATGGAAGTGGAATCCAGGGAACATCCGAATAACTTATGGGTCCCTGCCCTGAAGAGCTTACAATCTAAGAGATAATCAGGCCCAGTGTCCACATTATATTACAGGGATGATGGGAAATGTAGTCTGACATTTATTGTTTTTCATGTTTTTGGGGTGTCACTTGGCCCCACCTACTGAATACAAAAATGAACGGGCTGAATACAAAATATAGAGCTCAGAAAATAACGGCTTTGATGGAAGTAGAACTTTTTTAAACCCAATGTTATAGAAAATGTTACCAGCAATCAGATAACAAAATACAAAGTCAGTATAGTAATAAAGAACAAGATTCCAGATGTGACTGCACACTGCACTACATCTGTTTTTCTTGTCACTCGGCCCCATATAATTACCCTGCCCCCTACTGGATAAAGAAATAGGAGGAAAAGAGATGTAGTGCAGTGTGCAGCCACATTTGGAATCTTCCTTACTTTACTACTCTTTGTATTTCATTATCTGATTGCTGGTTTTGCTAATTTTCTTTTTACATTTAGTTGAACTTAATTGATCTTGCAATGAAGCCGTTATTATCTGAGCTCCTTCTGTATTTTATTTGATGGTTCTGTCCTTTTTTCCCTCCGGAGTTACATCGATGGCCTCACCCAGTCACGCCCCCTTCTCAGCACATAATTATCTCCGGTTACACCTCAGACATTTGCCCTCTTTGGCTATGGCCCGGTGCCCCTCCGCCCTTTCATGCCCACCGCCCCTGTTTAACCTGTGGCCCAGCACCCTGTGGCCCTTTCTTTGTATTCCTCGCAGTAACATTGTGCAGACACAACATTTTCTCACCACCGTTTGATCCGGGGCTCTGTTCTCAGGGCCCTTTCTCCCATTATTTCATGGGCTGCCTATTGATTGACCCCTGGCCCCGATGCTGGCTGGTTGTGTCATCGCCGAGGGCCCGCTGAATGTAAAGTTCAGCTTTTAATAGAATTTTCTTCAGGCGGGTGGTCTGCACCAGCCGGTATCAAAGCCTATTGAAGGAGGAATATAATTTGCAGCTCTGCCGCCAGCTGATTCGCTGCCTCCTTATCTCTGGGGCCACAGAGCTGTGAAATGTCTTCTCATTAAAGCGCGCAGGTTCCCGCTCCGGATTATGAGTGGGATTATTGTAAAATCTTAAAGGGTAACATCACCTGGGAGTGAATCCTCCACGATGAATGCAGCATTCACACAGAGCAGGATATGGCTGTATATCACTAAGGGTATGGCTGTGTGTTTTGGGGCCTGTTTGGGGCCCTTATTTCCTAGTAAAGCTGCATCGTTCTCTCGGCAAGATGAGTGCCAAGTTATGTTAGGTATGTATTACCTGTCGCAGGGATCACATGACTCCCACTAACAATGCCTTTATCTGCTTTTCCCAGAATGACGGCACCATCTTTATTCAGGACCCATACAGGTTTCCTGCATTGAGGTGACACAATCCTGTAAATCCCATCGTGGTTTATATATCTGACACAGATCAGCCCCTGCTGCAGCCTTTTACCTGGTGACTGGATACAAAGTCTGATCACTGGCAAAAAATGAGACTGAGGAAATGCTTCCTCCTGCCTGCAGCCAACTAATAACATCATCTCAGCCCAGGCAAAGTCACTGGAGTTCAAAGATAGCTTTTTTGTGGTAAGAGGAGCTTTTCTGAAAAATGATTCTGTTTCTGCTGTGTTTGTGGTACTGACAGGTCCTCTTTATTATGATCATGAGGTTATATATTGTAATATTTCCCCTGCATTACCTCCATAGACCTGCAGGCTGTGTTGGTGCTCAGTCGCTGTACTGTATTCTTCTTTATCAATGCCGGTCTATGGGTCACCTCTGACTGATTGACAACAATGGTGCCTTTGTCTGACTTTATCTCAGCAGCCAATAAAACAAATCTGAGGTTAGGAGGCTGTAGGGAGCTTGTGATTGGTCAGCTGGGATATCATGTCTTCAGTGATTGCTGCCCGTGTGTTATGTCAGTGAACGTCTCCTGTGATTCGTCACAATACTAAGACATCAGTTATGAGCGGAGTCATCCTATAACATTGATACAAAGTGAACAAGCCGGGCCATGGAGCTGGGCAGGGTGAAGGTTGGTATTTCCTGCATTCTTTTGGCCTTCCATGTCTTCCAGGTGCTTGGTGTTGCTGGGAATTCTGTCCTCCATTGTTTTTTATTATCTGTGCGACGGATTTCCTAGCAAGAATTTCCTCTGTAGGACCTGAGTGACCTCCGGCTGTGCCTCGCTTTTTGTGGTTTCGCTCATGTCTCCTCTCTGAGCATACGCACACCTGACTGCTAATAATTATTCTATGGTCAGGTTAAGCTCTTATCTTTGCCTTCAATGTATCAGATTTGTATCATGGTAAGTGCCCGCAGAGGTTGGTACCATTCACCCGCTCACCTGTCTGGCCCTCCTCCATCTGAGCTCCAACCAATGGGACGGCTTGTTTTCCAGGGATGTTCACCGGTGAATATCGTGATAAAATCTTCAGTGTTCTCTAATATTGTGGGGCTGCAAATTGGATTGAGCAAATTAAATCTGGAGCCCCACTGCTGTGAACCGCGTTGATAAAGTCATGTGATCACCGGCTCCGACACGGCAGTCACATGACATGTTTATAAATAAAGGGGTGGGGTTAGGGGTTTGTATATTTTCCATGCCGGGATGGTTGATAGGAGAAATGTAAAGCCCATCACATCACCGAATAACACTTTCATTTCACATCCCCTCCCCTGCATTTGCTCCAATTGGGAAATTTTACCAAAATTGTCCCAATTTTGTAGAAAATTTCTGTAAAGATTTTATCTGTTCTTTGAGCGTGCTGAGTTATTGGCTTGTGGTAATGAGCAAATGCTTATTTTACACATTAGTATGGGACACTTCATAATATTCTCACTTCTTTACCAGGTGCATTGACACCCATCTGACCTCCTTCTGACATGCATCTCATTCTGACCTGTAGTTGACCTTCAGTTGACCTCACTTGCACTCGAACCCCCTCTTCTTCAGTTGACTTCCTTTTGGCTTTCAGTTGGCATCGTTGTGACCTGTACTTGACCTCTTTCTGAATGGCAGTTGATCTCCTTCTGGCCGGCAGTTGACTTCCTTCTGTTTGTCACTTCCCTCTGAATTGGAGTTGATTTCTTTTTGGCCTTCAGTTGACCCTTCAGTGACCTGCAATTGACCTTCTTCTGCCCTGCAGTCAGTTCTTCCATCATCAAAGCCCTTTTTGTCCCCCATTCCCCCCGGTTCCCCCTTCGGATCCAATAAACTTCAGAATTATCAGCAGCATTATCAATGAAATTCTCTGTTTTTGGTAACTGCGCCCATCCCCCTCTCTCTGCCGCCATTGGATGGACCCATGTCTTTATACAGATATTATTGGATGATGTGCGTCTCCCAATCTGTAAGACTCTCGGCTCTGCCTGCAGAGATGTCACCGGCTGCTGCACATAAATATCCGGCGCTCAGCGTTTCTGCAGAATTGTACACACAGCTGTCACTGTTTTTCCTTCAGCCGCTTTATGTGCGGCCATCCGTCATTCACCGAGACAGCGACTCCAACGTGTGTGCGGCGCATTTCTGCGCTCCGGAGCAACTGCTTAAGTAGAACTACGGAGATACTGGAGGGTCATCCAGGGTGCCAATCACAGCGCCAACCCACAGACGGCTTCTTGGGGTCATGTGACCTGAAGGAGCAATCCCACAGCAATGGACTGTACCGTGCATCGATTAGAGGCCCAGTACTGAGAAATGTATTGTGGCCCCTGTATGCGGTAATACCTGCAGCTGATTGGTTTCTGGCTAAAGTTTCCAGCAAACGTGACAATTACGGGGGTTGGGACAAACAACCTATCACTGCCGGGGGGCAAATTTTATTGCAAGGCAAAAAAAAAAAACTGTTGCTGAGCTCATCTCCAATTTGTCAGTCATGGCTACCCATCAGCGGGGTGACAACATTGCTATGTGATTATACTGCAGAACAGTGTTGTCACCTTATTAAAGGAAGTAGAAAGTCATCTGGCAGGATCAACAGGTAATAAGCTTGATGCTCGTGACATACATCCTATTGTGTGCTGCTACTCTCCCCCCACCTCTTAGATTGTCAGCTCCATGGGTCAGGGTCCTCCCGTCTTCCGGGGTCCTTGCCTATTATTGTACAGCGCTCTGGAATATGTTGGAGCTATATCAAAACAGTTTAATAAATCCTCCCCCCATACACAGAGCCATCACCGTCTGTCTGGCGTTTCTCGTGCCGCCATTTCTCCTCAGCGACGCCCGGCCACATTTTACCGCCCTAATGGCCGTCTGTCCGGATGGATATATTGGATCTGTAGTTCTGCCAGCGGGAAATAATTCCATAAAAATCCAGGCAGTCATCAAACAGAGTTCACAGATAGAGCCTGCGAGCCCGGAGGAGCCATGGGGCCCCGTGAGGCCGCTGCCATGTTAACTTTGAAGCCATAAAGATAAGACAGATCCGGGCAGAAATACGAGCGGCAAACACCGGGAACCCCCGAATGATGCCAGCGGGGGCGCTAAAACCAGCAAACTGCGGCTGCACGGGGGCCAGTTGGTAAATCTGTCATTTTCTCTGTCGCCCGCTTTGTGTCATACGGCGAGAGGCGCCACGTTTTATCTTCGGCTATTCTGTGATCACGTGACCACATTATGCAAATGTGGCATTCCGCCGCTGTACTTTAACGACGCCATTATTGTATCCGGAATGTTTTATTTCATATTTTCCGAGTGTCGGCCATCACTTATTCCCAGAGAGGGGAGACGGTTATAAAGTGCGAGCGGCTCATCAGACATAAGTCACGCCAGGAATGGCGCCATTATACGCCATCGGAGCTCGATGCCGGCAAAGTTGGTATGGTGATCGGCTTTACGTTCTTCCCCGATAACGGCCTTCAATTCGCTTTCATTAACTGAAAAGCGTTGCTCTGTATATCACTCACAGGCGGCTTTACTGACTGCCACACAAAGCTGCAACCGCCAGCCGTGCCGTTCTGCATCTCCCTATACTGCGATGCCGGATGTTTTATAGCCCGCCGAATAATGCCGATCCTGCCATACATGCTGTGTATTTTACAGACTGTCCAAATTTACTCTCCCGCCATGGATGTGAGCTGGAACTCAAGTGAGGTGAAGAAACTGTAAGGGGAGGAGCAGAGGAGCTGGGTCAGCACAGATGGTAATAAGACATTTCCAGTAGGGGGCAGTCCATGAAGCTGTTTGCCCAGAGTTCAGCTTTAAATCTCTCAGGAGCAAGAAAATAAATTTGCCTTCTGTAGCCTAACAAGGAATACGGCCTTCTAAAAGGGCACCTGTCCTATATGGATGGATTCACCAATTGTGAAAGAGGTCAAAGAGGAGGAGCACCAAGGGGAATGCGGCAGTGAGATCCCACAAGCTGCAGTGGTTCCCTTCTTTACGCATTGGTGCCACCCTGACCCCCCTTTCCTGAAGACAAATGCCAAGCCGCAGAAAAGTGCCGCAGCTTACGCTGACTAGCAGGTTGGCGCTCTGCATGCCACCAGCGATGAGATAAAGCATTTTCTGCAAAGTTTGTGAAATGTCTGATTCATCCATCTGAACTATGGATACATAATCTCCATTCCGCATATTCACTG
This sequence comes from Pyxicephalus adspersus, assembly GCF_032062135.1. Classification (NCBI taxonomy): domain Eukaryota; kingdom Metazoa; phylum Chordata; class Amphibia; order Anura; family Pyxicephalidae; genus Pyxicephalus; species Pyxicephalus adspersus. The sequence goes on from NC_092868.1 coordinate 59,561,736, forward strand.
CCAAGGAAAAATAATTGCCACCTCCGAGCTGCAGCCACATGTAGTGTTCTTCCCGCAGACCTCGGGATCCCGCAGTGTGCACCGTCTACGCCAATCCATTATCAAGTCCGCAGTTTGACCCTCCGGATCCTGCTGACTGCGCTGCTTTGTTAACCCCTCAGAGGCGGCGGATGGGATGATGGCATCAGGGAACGTTCAGTGTGCACCGGATGTGTCCCGGAAATACCAATTAATTCTGTTGGGTTGACGGAGTCCCTGTGACAACCATTGGGGGGCGCCCAATATGCAAGGTACATAGGAGGGACAACTGAGGAGCCAACAAAAGTGGTGTGCTGGGTGCCCAAGGATCATCAATATGGATGTGTGTCGGGGTTAAGGGCCCATCTGGTCATTACTGATAATCCCATTGCCACCAAAATATGAGGTGTGACCGGGCGACCCCGTGTTTGGCTGGGAAGGTCCAGGATGGTGTTTATGCAGTGCCCAGGCTGAAACATTTTGCATATTATTGGCTCCAAGAAAAGTCGTTTAGACAGTTAGCTTTCCTGAAAAGTTGGTATTAGGGTCCCGGAGCCAACCATGGAAGAGTTGGGAGGGATCCTTGGCCACGTCCAAGCCAAAAGGAGCTCCGGAGACAACCACTGCAGAGTAAGTGGCCGAGGTTTGTTGTGTGTAAAAGGACTTTGTATCTTGCTGCTACTAGAGAGCTAATGAGTGGCCCAGTCAGGCTTTTGTCCAATACAAATCACTAAAAAATAAGGAACCCAGACAGGAGCCTGAATTCGGCTTTTGAAGATTGAACACACGCTGCCTCCCTGATCTGTTACTATGAGAAATTCCACTCAGCAAGTTCACAGAGAGGATTTACATGGGAATATTGCAGTGCCATCTTTATTCTGGAATACCTGCAGGTTAAACGCATTCCACGTGATATACAATTAAATATTGGACCATCATATTACAAACACGATAAATCATTTTGTGACCAATGGTTTGCGATCCGGAAGACTTTATGATCCTCATGGTTCAGGGTAGTCAGGACGATAGTCAGGTGGGTAGTCAGGATGATTGCAAAGTCTTTTAAATTGCAAAATAAAACGTCAACCCCACCAGATAAATCTGCCAGCTATATGCCAACATCTGAAGTTTTTCTACTCATAGATGTGAAATCTACAACACTGCATATAGGAGCTGCAACTAACTATAGTGAGATTTTATTAGGATTGTAATAATTCCAATAAGATTTTGTGTATGTTTGGCATGATTGGAGAGGCAGAGAGAGATTATAGGTTAATCATTAGTTTCCACCAATGGGAGTAAATCTTTTATAACTTTATAGGGAGATCAGCCAATGGGAGAGAACATGCAGGGCAACAATAAACAACAATAAATAAATAAACAACAAATATTCCAATAATCAGCTCCACCAGGAGCAAAAATTAAATCAATCCTCAAAACCGATTATAAATCTTTCTGATTCTATCTATTGAACAATGACCTCAGTTCTGTGCCCCTGTATTCTGGTCATGATGTATATGTTGGATATTGATTTGTGTCGTCTTTTTAGGACTCTTTGTGTATTTTGCTAATAGTGGAACCTCTGCAGTTTGTAAATCTTCCTTTATTTCTGAGCTAGACCCCATAATACAGAACACAGAAAGCCAGAGGTATCCAATATACATAGAGTAGAAGAATACATTGAAATGGTGGAGTGAGATGTGGAATTTATGAAATGTAAGACATCCATATTTTCTATGAATGGGGAGCCTTCAGGGACATTTCTTTATTAAACCTTCAGATAAAGGTGGAGCCATTGTGATGATGAATGTACAATATTATCATCCAGCAATTATCCTTCCGCTTTCAGACTTCGCTGTGTATTGCAAACATAACGCTGACCCTTCACCTTCCATTCAAGAATCCACATTGTGGTCAATCTTACTTCTAAAAAATGCAGCTGAAAAACAAATCTTTTCCTGGACTTTGCACTGACGCCATTTTTACTTCTTTCCAAAAAATTATAAAAATTTACCAAAACCTTCAGGATTACATATTATGGCAAGGACAAACTTTGAAGCCTCTTTCTAAATTTCTAAAACCCGTTTTGCAAAACCAGAAATGTGGTGTCCTTGTCACTTCTCACGCAAAGATCTATTAAACAATGTTGCTGTTTGCTGCTCTCCTCTGTATAATAAATGATTCTGCCTCTATGATAATGAATTGGTAGATCTGTTCTGGTGAGACAACTGCTTCCTCCATTGATACAGTATGATGAGTGTTGTCACCCTAGGACAGGAAATGTGTTACCGGCAGGATTACAAGGTGGGAATAAAGGTAAAAAGAAGCTGCAGGGTATTGTATTTGGTATTTGGGGTTAGGATACAATTTCGGTAAAGCACATTTTGCACCAAGAGATACAATGATGGAACAAAGCCAAGTGATTGCTGGGTTGGTGCAGACATGGGAATCACATGACATTGTTAGAACCAACTCAGGTAAAGAAAGGAGGAAGAAGAAAACAAATGCAGCCACCACATCTAAAGTCCAGAAAGCTGAAATATATGAAACTTTCCTTGTTTAGGCTCTCTATAATATCTGCCTGGGATATTGCTCATCAATACCAGAAAGTGAAATGGCTGACGGTTATGTTTCTGAAGTGAAACGCGTTAGCGATCGACAAGGATTTTACAACTTTCTAAGGTCAGGAGAAAATAAATTGTAATTTAAATATCACAACACCTGCTTGTAAAGCCGTGTAATGAGTCTGCACAGGCGGAAGAAAGCCGCATCACTTTGAAAATGAATGATCGCTTTAATTATGGGAGCGCCGCAGTTTACCTTTTCTCGCTGAAATTGGAGAAGGGATAAAACCTGTGACACCAAACCAAAAGACGCAGCAACACCTCATTACTGCAATTCATCCAGCCATCCACTTCTAGGCTTCATGTTATTAATACTCGGCGCAAGTGCGGAACGCGGCGGCCTGTGTCAGCTTATCCGAGCGACTCTGCTATGGGGAAAGGGGGGCCAATGCCAAACAAACAAACTTACTATAAATAGGAATCCCGGCTTTGATGGCAGGCGAATCAAACGCTTAATTAGCTATAACAACTTGTTTATCTGACAGTCTTACATATTGTCTTATGTGCAAGCGAAGCACCGAATGAAACACAAACATAACTCGTCCCATTAATTATTCAACAAATGACTTCCAGGGAATAATACGCAATTCACCAAAAATACCCAAAATAGCCATCGATTAGAGATCTATCGCTCCATGTTATCTATTCTCTCTCTTCCTTAAGCTACGTACACACGTCAGATTTTTATCGCCTGATAATCGGCATCGGCCAATTATCGGGCGAAAATCTGGCGTGTGTACAGTCGGTGTCGTCCATCGTCCGGACGACCGACCTGCCGGATCCACGGACGATGGACGACAGCCGATCCTAATGAAAGGGAAGGGGAGAGCGCGCAGCAGGGTGCCGGTCTGTCGCTCTCCCCCTCCCCTCTCCATAGAGCATGAACGGTTCTGTATGTACAGCACCGTTCATGCATCGTGCACTCCCTTGTCGTTGGAAAGGATCGTGAAAGATCCTTTCCAACGACAAAAATTGGAAGTGTGTACGCAGCTTTACTCCCCTCTTTCCCCCTCTTATCTCTCCTCCTTTCTCTCTCTGCTATTATCTCATTCTTCCCTCTTCTCTTTCTCTCCTTCTCTTTTATCTCTGTCCTCTCTCATCTCTCTCCTTTTTTCTCTCTCTTCCCTTCCTCTCTCTCTTCCCCACCACACAGCATCATTTGTGTCATTTTTCATTCACCTTTTGAATCTTTCATCTCCTCCTCCATTTACTCCATAAACTTTCCAATGTGGAGAATCAATTACTGCCATTGAAACGCATAGACCTGTAAAGGTTTCCTAGCAATGTTTCAGTGAATGTCAGATTCACTGCTTTATTAATAGACCCCTCAGACATTCCTTTAGAATTGTTACTAATATCCATTATCATTGCCTGTTCCATAGACAAAGTCTTACTAACCTAAAACACGTGCAGTCACTTCCTGTTCCTGTGACAACGCTCTATTCTTTTCTCCCAGTTGTACTCTTTAGTTGTCACGCTGTCCCCTTATCCCCCATGACGCAGTCACAATCCCCTGCCATACATTTATATATAATTATACAGCGGCAGCATTATTATAAAATCATTTTCAGGTTTGGCCTCTCTCGATGTGTGTAGCGGCGCCTCCTCTCTTTCCATACACAATGGCAGCCGTGAACTCGATACCGATCTTCTATTAGCAGATAATGATGTAGCTATGAAGTCTTGCTGCTAACCATCCACAGCGCTGCATAAAAGAGGATTGTTAGCACATTAAGACGATGCCATGGCAGGGGGCTTCTCTGTATTCTGTGTGGGCCGACAGGCACAAGTCTAATAAAAGGGAAAACAGACTAAGAAAATGAAATTAAATCACTGATCTGTGCTTGTCCGCGTCTAATATACTGCCGTGGCAGTGCGCACTTCAGACGCGCAACCATCGCCAGGCTATTGTGTGAGTGGCCTCAGAGGGACGGCGGTAATGGGGAGACGAGAGAAGGAAATAGTGGATTCTGATAAGGAAACAAGATTTGTAGAGCGCTGCAGGGAAGAAAAGCTTTGTCCTCAGATTAACAGTCCGTTTTATGGAGTAAGGAGGAAACGATATTGGGGTACCACAGAGACCTAAAATATATGGGTGACCCGGGGGCATGATGACTGTACCTGCAACCTACCTGATCAACAGTGCCCGCAACCTACCTGACCCACAGAGCCAGCATACTACCTGATCAACAGTGCCCGCAACCTAAAGGCTGATTTTACCACCCCCAGCAGAGATGAGCAAATATGAAGCATTTCAGCTCCCTGTTCCGATAAGAGACTGCTAAGGGACTTGCAACCCTTTCTAAGAGACTGCTAGGGAACTTGCAACCCTTTCTAAGAGACTGCTAGGGAACTTCGCTGTTAGAAGCCGACTGTGGCCAGCTTGTGCTGTGATCTTTGAGAAAGAATAAGTTCATGATGGAAGTGGCTACAGTGATCAGGATTGGGTTGGCAGACTGATAAAAATGTGTAGAATGTAATTTTAAAGGAGAATATTTGGGGGCCACTAACATTAGACTTGTTTCTCAAAGGACATGCCATCAGTAAGTTACTCTGCTAGCGCCAATATAGGATTCCTCCTGAACTTCATCCAGGAACTGTATTATTGGTCCAAACCACAATGATGATGAAGTGCTGTGGCCCCACCAAGCAAAATGTTTATTTAACCCACACAACTCGTTCTCCCCATCACATAACCTGCAGGGGCCCTATAACAGCCACCTAGGAGCTCTCTGCTCTGTATTTCTTAGTAATCGATAGCAGCGTAGTCTGCCATGGCGATGCATCTTGTCATTTTGTCACAACAAATCTCGGGGATAGAACAGCGGGAGAGTAATGTGCCAGCGATCGGGAGTGAATACATACAACTTGTATTTTCTAGCAATGTGTTTCCCTTCTTGCAGGATGAGCAGACTCTGCCCTTCTAATTTGCAACAGTTTGTTGCTTGCTGTATGAGATGGCACGCTGGGAGATCGGATTCCTGGTGAATGGTGCCAGTTACATGGCAACAGCATTCTGCGCCGGCTTCAAACCAAACTATAAAACTGCGAGCAAGTCAGAATTAAAAATTAAAGAATGACGAAAACACCCTTTATGTATCAATAAAAACCAGAGAAATATACATTTTCTGTCCTTTTTGCTTTATTTATATTTAGCATGTCTGCGGTCTGTGCTGAGCATTGTATAGACCAGGACAGAACAACATGGAGGGAATCTGCATAACTCATATGTGTTTGTATGCAATTATTAATAATAAACTGTATTTTTATAGTGCCAACATATTCGGCAGCGCTGTACATAAAATAGGGGTTGCAAATCACAGACAGCTGCAAACAATGACACCAGAGGAGGGGAGAACCTCAACCAGTTTACAGTCTAAGAGATCTAAAAAATGAACGGTAAAGGACCATTTGTATAATGCATTGCATTTGTGTGATCACTAAACAAACAGATCACAAACTGCCTAAAGCTTAAACAAACCATCCAAATATATGGAGGGCAATCATCCCTCACCAAATCCTCCTTCTTCCCATCTGATCCACACATCTGATGACCGGAGTCCCTGCACAGGAAGATGCGCAAACAATGATTGGATGAGGGCACAATGAATAGAATACCAATAGCAGTTTCACAGAAGCCCGAAGAAGACAAATTGAAGTTTTTTTTTTGGTTTTAAATGATTTTTTTTATCTTTAGTTAAAATTAAACATGTTTGAGTATAGCAGATTACAATATTTGATAAGTCTGTATACAGTACTTACTTTTACACGTGTTGGCCCTGAAGAAGGAACAATGTTACTCCTGTAACGTGTTGGTTTTCAACTGATGATAAAAGAAAATGATAGGTTGCTGTCTCAATAATTCGTCTTTTTGGTATTGCAATTTTATTCAATAGGTTGAAGCAAATCTGATTTTGGCAATTCCTAATTTCTATGCTGACACCAAACCTGTAGCATTGCTCATCATCGGGACCTCTTCCAATCCAGCACCATCCTCACCCTTCTGTTCAGTGACTGCACCAGGCTGTGTAGCCCATAGCATAGAAAGAAATTTTATTCTGAGTTTTTTATTCTTTTAAGTTAGAAATACAATTTGTATTGTTTGATTGAACCATCAGAAGATCTTTTAATGGACTGGAATTATATGATACTGCATGCCAGTTCTGGGGCAGGAGATGAAGTGATTGCTCTGCAGACATTCTCAACAGCTGACTGATGTGAAAACAATGGCAATTGCATAGGGATGTCATGCACGATCACCATTGTGCACAGATGCAGCATGGTGGGGTTCAGAGAAATGGGGTGCAAGATGGGGGACTGGTTCATTGAAATAGTAGGGGTGCAGAATGGTGGGGTTCTTGAGATAATGGGAATGCAGGATGGAGGACTGGGTTATCGGTCATGGCGGGGTTCATGCAGATCGTGGGGGTGCAGAATGGTGGGGTTCATGGAGACTGGGGGTGCACGATGGGGGAAGCTGGGTCATGGAGATAGTGGGCCTCCAGGATTGTTGGGTTTATGGAGGTGTCAAGGGTGCAGGATGGGTGGGGTTCATGGAAATGGTGGGGTTCATAACAGATGATTATTTCTCAACCAGAGCATGGCCAGTTGAGGAGAAATTGATCATTTGAGCATGAATTTCTTTAAACACGCAGGTCCTGGTGTGCTTATTGCACATATTTGTAAAGCAGATGGCGCCTGTACTCCCCTCCACCTTCATTGTACAATATATAGGAATATCATATTTATGTTATATGTTTGTTTTCAAATCATTAAGATCACTGACTGCATTGATTATCTTCCCCTGAGGAAGTGAACATTACTCCATGAAGTGTGTCAGAAATTTGACCATCTTGAAATCTGTTAGACATTTGTTGTATGTTTATGACAATGGAAATGAATGTTGTGTAATTGTAATGTGATATTGTGTGGTAGGCATACAGATAGAAATGATGTGATTGCATTGCATTCTCTACATATTCTGTGTCTTATTGCTGCAGCTCTTTTTAGGTAGATTTATAAAAAATGAAGTTAAATACAAACATAGCATTGGCCCTAACAACACATGCTGTCCCATATTTTCTTTTATAGCTTGCACTGGAGTGGTGTGTCTGCCATAGGCAGATATAATGTATTTAGATTGGTGATGTCTCCTATACCGGACTGGCTTGCCATGTGATGGGTCGGCAGCCATTGCTTCCTCTAAATAGGGAGATTTTATCCTCCCCAAATAAATAGTATTTGCCTGTGCCATGTGCTGTCCCTGATTGATGGCCATGTCACCCTCTGTATTATTACCAAATAAAATATTCCCTCGTCTGAAGGTGCTGAAGTTTATAAACTTCTTGATTTATGGCGGAGCTTTTGGCGAGAAGTCCCAAAACACTGGCGAGGAAAACAAATATCTAGTCGGAGCTCCCAGCTGGCCTGATTTATACTGAATTAGATTGTAAGCTTTGCAGGGCGTCCTCTGTAAATGTCCTGACCCAGCTCAGAATTAATATCACAAATTGTTTCCGTGTGTAAAGAAACTCACAATGCCGATGATTGGGGATTTGTTGTGTTGATGCTGTGTTTGTTTCACATTGTTAAAGCAAATTAATACAAAATGTAAAATAAAAACCTTGAGTGATTCTGATAATAAAATAATAAAAATCTTTATTCTCCAAAATCGCTCAAACCGCAAAAATCCTTCACAATCCTTCAAAGGGGAATCCAATATTTCCCAAAATTAACATTTTTCAGTTTTTTCTGATTCATTTTAGCTGTCATCTATTATTTTTGTAATTAGAAATAAATTTCTATAAAACGATCTACAGAATTGGTGACAAACAGCTGATGGGACGACTTTATCCCAGAAGTTTTTCAGTATTTCGGGGATAAACCCTTGTTTTCCATGCTTTGTGTCTTTTATTTGGACCTTAAAGTGAACACGTTTCCATGTGATATACAAATCATTTCTGTATACCATTATCGGTAGCTCAAATCTTTTATTGAGGGGGCGACATTGGGGGCCCCAAGCAGTGAGAGCTCAGTGATTGGAGGATAGGCCCATCATGTGACTTGATACAAATCTTGCACTTTCTGCTCCATTCAGCAGAATGAACTTCATGGAGATTTGTCACTTCACCCTGAGCCTTATATATGGGAAAAGCGTGCAGAGCTGCTCTGTATTATAAATGGATTCCTTCATTTTGTTTGAGGTGGAATGGTGAGGGACCGGATCCCCTAATATGTTTTTATTCCTTCTGTCCCCATTGTAGAGATCCACCATCTCTGGGTGTCTTGGTGGTCATCTCCCCTCATCACTGAGCCCCTCCATATGCTTTATATATTTGATTTTCCTTCTTCTCTCCCTCTGGTCCCCAACATCCTTTTATGTAAACTGGAACCACATTCTGAACCGCATATTCTATAAGAGTTCTGTACAGGGCAGGTTGTCCCAATTTGTTTCAACTTCCTCATATTTTGTACCATTGAGATGTCCTTGCAATCATTTATATATCTCAGAAAACCGCTCCTTAAAATGATATAAAAGCTGCTGATTCTTTAGTGTGATCAGTAAATTGGAAATACAGTAATATAGTAAAAAGGAACACAGCGTGTTTGGCACCAGTTTTATTCATTTCCCCCTCAGCTTAACAGTAATAACCACAAATAAAATCATTAATAATAAAGAGACAGTAAAATGGAAGTGTCTTCTTACATTCATGTTGGCAGTGAGTAGGATTGGTTGACTTTTACATTGGTGGTGAATTGGAGAGGAGCTCCACTACATTGGTAATCAGGAGGATAGGTGACCCCAATACATTGGTAATCAGGAGGATAGGTGACCCCAATACATTGGTAATCAGTAGGACAGGTGACCCCCTTACATTGGCAATCAATATGACAGGTGACTCCATTACATTGGTAATCAATAAGACAGGTGACTCCATTACATTGGCAATTATTAGGACAGGTGACCCCATTACATTGGTAATCAATATGACTGGTGACCCCCTTACATTGGTAATCAGTAGGACAGGTGACCCCATTAAATTGGTATTCAGAAGGATAGGTGACCAACTTACATTGGTAGTCAGTAGGATAGATGATCCCAATACATTGGTAATTAGTAGGGCAGATGACCCCATTTATTTGGTATTCAGAAGGATAGGTGACCCCATTACATTAGCTGTCAAGGGGATAGGTGACCCCCTTACATTGGTATTCAGTAGGACAGGTGACCCCGTTAAATTGGCCGTCAGTAGGATTGGTGCACCCAATACATTGGCAATCAGTAGGACAGGTGACCCCATTACATTGGTAGTCAGTAGGACAGGTGACCCCATTAAATTGGAGGTCAGTAGGACAGGTGACCCCATTACATTGGAAGTCAGTAGGACAGAAGACCCCCTACATTGGTAGTCAGTAGGACAGCTGCACCCAGTACATGTCAGGAGGATAGTTGCGCTCATTACATTGGTGGGCAGTGGGAGAGCGGAGCTGTCTTATTGCTTTATTTTAGCACACCCCCAACAATCTCTGAGGATCCTTGTTCTCTATATGAAGTAGATCTATGAATCCATCACTGCTCCTCCTATAAATATCTCACTATCTGCACCCATGTTATACCCATACAGCCCCCTTTCCACATTCAGACCTCACTTGGCACTGCCAGGGTCCTGCGCTCTGCCCGTTGGCATATTGTCATATATGTGATATATTGTCCTCTGTGACATGTGAAGAATTCTGACCGGGAATATCTAATTGTTTCCACTCGGTTTATTTATTGTCTCGTTCTGCTTTCCTAGTCAGACATATGGACATAATTTATTGTAGACATTCTCTATTCTAAACTGATGTTTATTCATCCTATGGCAGGCAGGCAGCGGCGTATTTACACACATACATATTTATCCCTCCTGGCTCACCGTCATATAAAGATAAAGCATCTGAAATAATACAATAAAACCATTGATGTCGCCTCTCTACAGACCCAAAGCTTCTTCTGGCGTTTCAATAGTTTGGATTATTTGTTACCATAAGTTATATTCTCCATCTCTGTATGAAAAGTGGGCAAGAACCCCCGACTGACCTAATAAACTCCTCACATGTCACAATATCAAACAACCGCAACATTCTCAAGTGTTCCACCATTTATCATGGAAAACCAATGCAATCAGTGACTTTCAATGAGCATTCCCAGCTATAACATTTCAACGTTAAACTTTGTACCCAGTCACATGATGATTGGCTGCATCAGAATAATAATAATAATAATAAAAATAATAATAATAATAAAGCTGTGATGATGTCATCAGTTTGTTGCAAGCTGGAGGAACAATTTCCTCACCACTGATCCGACTGCAACATTGTAACTTTGTAGCCGGGGGAGGGGCTGATCTGTGTATTTCATTGGTGTGAATGATTGCCATTGAGCTGAATGGAGGAGTTCTTGGTGCCGGCAGTATGGGACTTTGGTCTGTTGGTCCCTTTAAAAGGTGAATGTTGTGGCTCTGTGTGAGGGCACTGTTATGAATAATTTCCACAGCGTACAAATGTTCTAGACCTTTCTTATATAAAACTTTTATGCAGGAAACACTAACGCGTTTTGAGGCTGAAGCTCTTCTGTAAGGCTGGAAGCTGCAGGTTAGATCTCCATGATTGTGTCCTGATGGTTGGGATGAACCCTCGGCCTTGGCACTTGTGAGATGGGCAGCCCTGGACCACATGGTCTTTGGCTGCACCAATAACCTTGGCTTCCAGAGTTTGGTTCAGGGGTTGTTCTGGTGGCCACTTGTTCCCATAAAGCCTTTGGGTGTCCCTGATGAAGCATGGACTCTGGAAATATAACAGGGTGATAGAAGAGGGAAATGAATGTGCAAAAGGCACCAGAACTGAGAGTAATCCCAAAATGTAACCCCAAAATCTGAGCTCTCTACTATAAAAAATAAAATGACTTTGGTACATTCAAACCCCTGGAATAGAAACTAAAGATCAGTAGTAAAACTCAGTTGAAGAGTGAGGATGAGTGTTTCTCCTACAACCAGTTACTGCCAAAGTTGTACAACGCTACGGCTATATTGTATAAAAGCCCAGAAGCACAAATCCAAGGGAACAAGATGGCTGCCATCTCGCCTCCCCCGCTGACAAACACTGGAGCTGCAATGTTCCTTCTTCAAACTCCTTGTCAGAGAATTTTTCATTCTGATCGTCTGCTCTTCATGGAACTCTTCATCGTTTGGAGGAGTGACGCTTGTCTTGATAGAGCTGCGGAACGCCACGGTGTTTTTGTAGCGAAATAAGTTTTATGCCCCCTGAATGGCGATGTTCTACAGGCCGGCTCCCTCTGAATGTAACATTTCTGCGCTCCACCCGCCTCCCGCTCAGCTTTCATGTCAGCCGGCGATTCGGCGAGGAAAAAAAAAGATGGAAGACAAATTGCAACAGAACCGTCAATAACAGGCGCATTAATCTCTGTGGAAGGAGACAGCTCCTTGTCTCCGCGTGTTTTTTAAACCACATGAAAGACGCGTTTTAGGTTTCAAAATGGGTTCCACTCATTCGGTAATGAGGAATCGGCGGTGGCAGGAAGGCGTTCTGGAGAATGCCGCGTTCTTTCAAGGGGAGCCGCATATTTACACTTAAAAGAGACGCCGTAACCTCAAGGAGTGGAGAAGAACAAAGCCGCTGCTATTTGAATAGGAAGAATATTGCTGGAAAATATTATTTCCTACAGCAACATCATTACCGCCGAATTGGGTGCTCAATATTAACCCATTGGGGACAGGAAAGTGCGCGGATTAGACGTTGGCTGGGGGTTGGGGGCTGACACCGAGGCTTCACTTCTATCATTAGGAAAGCAGGCCGCACCGCCAAGAGCGCCGTTAAGGCTGCACCGGGACTGAATCTATTTCCTGCATCATGAGCTCTGTGCGGCTTCTCCATTCCAGGAGCGATGGGAGGCTGATTGGTACCACCGATGAAAGAAGTCCAATTCTGTCCTATGATTCATACACCACGCTGGGCCTAACACCATGTGTCACCATTGGACCGTACATTCATATTATAACACCTGTGATAAGGTGACAACTGACCGACCAATCTCACCCTCTCCAGCATGGTGGATGGGAAGCAAATATTGGCTAAATACAAGAGCCGTGTGAATTCTTTATGAAATCCAAGTGTGCCTTGGGGATCTCTTACTTACCTGTGCAGTAATTCTGTGAGAGTCTTTAAGGAACATCCTGTAATACAGACCGGTCAGTGCTGCTTCCTCTCCTTCTGCAGGGTGGCTGGTCTTGTCTCCGCCCACTCCTTCAGTTTTCTGCAGACAGCTTGTAGTGGGTGGGGTTTATAGGCCCCTCCCACTGCTAAGCTCTCTTTGTGCAGCACAGTGATGTCATCACTTCTACATTTACAAGGTAATATCTGGGCTCACAATGTGAATTTATATCATTTGTGATTATTGAAAAGTTTCTTTTAATGTTTTAGTGCTCAGCATTCACTATATTTGCGTCTAATACACAGATCAGGAATATCTGCGCACAATCAGTGCAATGTGATAAGCAAACATCTTAAACTGTATGCCAACCTTAACAATGATCTCCTACTTCTAGTCCCAGAAGTGTCGCCTCAGATTGGCACCTCTCATGTTCCTTCTTTCCGCCATTCGCAGAATCTTTTCATGACAACCTCACATTCTTGTCACAGACGTCAATCGGACCTCATATATATTTCATACGTTGTCAGGAGAGCTGCATTTAATGAGGGAGATGGGTTTATAAATAACTCGCTTTATGGCGCATTATAAAAAGAGAAGAAAATACACAAACAATTCCCCGTGCTGAGCTTTTCAGCCAATTGTATTGCAGCACCTGACCTGCTTGTGTGCTGTAGATATTTGCGGTAAGTCATTCTGCGCAGTGGTCACATGACCATTGCAGGGGGTGCCGTACAAACACATGACCTCCCTTTAGACATGCAGCACCCTCTGCAGGGGTGGAACTAAAAGTGCAGAACAGTGCAGGGGATTCATGAAATTCTACCACCAGCTCTGTGCAAGCTACAGGGAGAACCAATAACCAACCAGACAAGCGGAAGCCCTGCGTACCATTGCCATGGCTTAATAATAGACGAAGTTACCACTTAATTAGAACTCCAGCAAAACATTTGTTTCTCTCCATTAGAATCCTCTTCTGTCTTCTATTGTGCTTGGGGTCACCATGGCAGGAAGTGATGGTAAAAATCATACAGTTGTCACCGGAATTGGTGAAATCTGTTCCAGTGATAATTGTGGGATTGTTTTCCTTTGCTTTAGAGGAATTTTCTGTAGTTTCCTGTGGTGTCACCAGAACAGAAATGGGAGCGGTCACCATGGGGGACACAATATTCAAAGCCTGGCTGGGGTTCTTCCTCCTCACCCATCGTGCACACGCAGCACCAGAAGGGTTTTGTTCTTGGGCCCCTTTGATGAATCACATTTATGGTTGCCCACCATGGTGCCCGTTCTCCAGGCCCCAATTTCCAGGTGTCTCTTCCTGTAGCAGTGGATTCGCCATCCTCCCCCCAGCGATCGCTGATGCGACTTGACACAATAAGGACAAATCCGTGACAAGCAGAAGCCACCGATCAAATATTAATGGGATAAGTGAAGTGCCAGCGCTAAGCGGCTCCTTTTATTAGGAATGAGTAATGGGCGACGGTGCCCGGCGTCGGAGGGAATTCATAAAAACGTTTGTCCGGCAGCGACGCATTTACTTAATGGAAATTGATTGTGAAATTTATTCATATTTAACGGCCTTTAATTAAGTTTTCTTGTAGGTTAAATCCACAAAGTTCATTATGGCATTAAAAACGATTGCAGGTGGGGCGCGTTTCCAGCTCACCACCAGATGAGCGCCGCCCTGCTGTCATGTCTGGTGACGGATACAGGACCGAGCGCGATACCTGACCCCAATTGTGTCTGGCTTGGGAGGAGGCTTTGTTCTACAATTCCTTGGAGTGCCGGCTCTAAGAAGCGGAACAGATTGTGAAATATCACAGATTGGTAAAACAATCTCTGCACAATGAATCACACAACTTTATATTCCAAATTAGCGACATCCCTCTCTCATTGGCTCAGGTGGTTTTGCTTTTACCTTCCGTAGACAGATCCAGGCTTTTTATGTCCAGCCAGTCCTGAGATCCAATCAGCTAGGATGGTGACTGAAGTTTTCTCAGCTGATATTAAGCAACACAGCTTGGTCATCTCCCCGCCCACCAGCATGTGATAGGACAGTGAAGAAGCAGCAACAGACTGATGGGGTCACCTTTCTGCTCTTTCCTACCATTTTCATGTTTATCATATTTACAGATAGAACAAATGATTGGCTCTATATGACACAAACACCCATCTGATTTCTCCATTCGCTCCATGTCTGCTCATAATGCCTCTAAATGGCTAGAAATATGATTGTGTTATATACTTGGCCATGTCAGTGTGCGGTTTTGTGATGTCAGCGTGATGTCACCACAACCCCCCAGCCCCGGAGAACAGCGACACCTTCCTGTACGTGTGGGCAGCACCTGAAATAAAACTCCCATGAACACCTATGGGTGCTGTGTTTAGTGGAGGCTCCTTGCAGCGGATTCTGCAGCCATGGTTATTTCCTGCTCCAGTGCATTAAGTGCTGCAAAGCCCAAAGCATTCCAAGGTGGAGAGATTTTGTAGTGTCATGATAGTATGTGATGTAAGTCTATTTGGCATCATATCTGGATGGGTGACAACACTATGGCAATTTGTAAGATATATCTCAGCGTTGTCACCTGTTTAAAGGAAATGCAGCCTTATCATCATTGTCGAAGAATAAGCAGGTAAATTTGTGTTGTGTGGAATAAATATTGAGTAATTCATATCGTCTATGAGTGCACGTCCTCTATGGTATGGTAAGAGAGATATTAGATCAACCCCTTAATTCCAATAATATCCCAATGACCAAATCAACCCAAAGCAAATTCTAGTAGGGGAACCAAGAATTAATATTCAGCTCCACACCCACAGTCGCCGGCATCACCATCACCACAATGGGCATGGATCAGGTCTGGCAGTTCACAGATTTTCTACAAAGTGGCATTTTCATACCAACCATAGTGCAGGGCAGAGTGAAGCTTAGCAGATCCCGGGGTCCCCATAATGGAGGCCAAGTCCTAGAGGTGACCTAAGACCCCCACACCCCATATGTCTGACTGCAGCAGTCCGGGTTTTTTCATTTGGAATCCGGGAATATTCATACACAAGGCCAATAATCCCACCAAGAAAAATCTTCCCACTGATAACACCACTTGTATCTCCTTGGAATGTTCCTGTGCCAACAATGCAAATTGTGTGCCAAGAAAACTTTGTGTTGGCCATTGGCATCAGCTAATAATGCGGAGAAACCTTTTATGATGGATAATCCTTTCATGGAACTTGAATTTGCTGATTTCTTGCTGCCAAGCTTTACTCTCCAGACTCCTCTCACCTAACATCGCAATGTTCTCCATTATAGGAAACCCAATATGTGGCCGAGGTTTCAATCCCTCCACCTGTAGCCCCCATCAGCCCACTGGCTACATATCCCTATCAGCCTACCAGCCACATATCCCCATTAGCCCCCCACCGGCCACGTAACCTCATCATCCCCCCCCCCCACCGGCCACGCATCCTCATCAGCCCCCCCACCTCACACTTAGAATTCCGAGTCTAACGAGCCGCCTTCCCTAAGCTCGCAAGCTGCTAACGATATGACAAGCAGAACAATTAAACATTTGTTTGTTTTATCTCACTTCATCAGATACTTCTCCAAATACAAAACAAACATTGATCGTGGAAGGCATCTCGCGGTTGCGGAGAGGGGAAATGCGCCAAGGTAGATTGTCATTCACCGGGGTAGACTTGTCTTCCGCCTGTATAATTAGTACACCTGCTCTGACACATTTCACCTCCTCATTTATCATTGAGGGATTTTTTTTTGCTTGCTTCTGACTTCATTATTTTAATAACCGCAGCACTATCCTGTTCTCATCCAAAAATGACAGCATGAGAAAAGATCTCTCCAGTTCCAGACGAAAAACCACCAGTGAGTTTGTTGGTGTTAGAAACCTTTACCATTTGGAATCCATTTACTGAACCCAAAACCCAAATTTCTGTGCACAATGATGTTTTCTGGCTGCTGTGTGCATTGCAGTAATTCATGTTTTAGTAATTGTGGTGCCATTCACATATAGTGGTACCCCGGTGCACATAGTAGCTGCCAGCACTGCAGTTCATTACAAGTGCACACTGTGCAGATTTGTGCTTTTATACAACTCCCTAAAATAAATCGACTGCTCCAAAAACACACATTGACCATTTCTCTTTATTTTGGAATAATATGGAGTGATGGTGGGAATATCCACTGAGAGCCTCCAGACCTCCTTTATCACAGCTCTCCAATCTTCTTTCAATATGTCTTTGCCGTCTCTTCACCCCGATGGATTTCTTCCATATCTTCCTGACATCTCATACGAAGGTGACTTCTCATTCTCCTTCCATGCGGTGTCCTTGGAATTCCTTCCTCCATCCATAGCATGGCCTCGTCATCCCAATATTCCAGAGTGTGGTAACCAGATCCGGCTCTGTGTATGAGATTCCAATATCTTCATTATTTCTAATTCTTTATTCCTAGTAAATTAATTTATTGAACCAAAGGTCCTCCTCCAAGATTTAATTTTCTATGTGAAGATATTTTCTCGAAGACTCGGTCAGCACCATGCTTTACATATAGATAAATGTGCACATATATATATATATATATATATATATATATACACATTGCAATGTACTTCTATATATTAGGACTGGTCGGAGTGTAATCATATAGAGATTCAGTTTTCTTCTTAGATCTTTCCATTTCAGGAACATAAGCAAAGCTGCTGAGGATCTATGGAGTCTCTTCATTCATTTGGCTCATGTACATTACCTTATTATTTGGATGGTGGGAGCCAAGATATGGAATTTTCTTCATTTAATTCTCTCTTAATTTGGGTCCATCGATCTATAAAACTTAGCATGTGATACAAAATCTTTAAAGGTGTTTCTCAACCTTTTAAACATGGGGGAACCCTTGACTTTCAGGTCTTCAGGTAACCCCTCCTATAATTAATATATCCTTGGATCAACGTATATTATTGTGGTGGTCAGTGGGATGAATTCCTCTTACATTGCTGACCAGTGGGAAGAATGTCACCCTTACAGATAGCCAAAGGGATTATTGGTGTCACTTATACTGACCTGAGAGATGCAAACTGCTCATTGCTTAGGGAACCCCCAGCAACCTCTGGAGGAACCCCGGTTGGGAATCTCTGCTCTATACATTTCTTTCTCTTTTGTGGAAACAATGACCATCGACTGTTGGAGATTAACACAGACACAATCAGATACGATCTTCAGAAACCTAACACTTCCTCTCTGCATTCAGGGGGTGCATCTAGAAGTGTGACGAATATCATTACTATGGGGGTCTTATATATTATTAGCGCCTCCCATTTAACTACTGCAAAGACACAGACACCGGGACTGCTGATTAATATTATTAATAATAATAAACAGGATTTATATAGCGCCAACATATTACGCAGCGCTGTACATTAAATAGGGATTGCAAGGGAGAGGGGAGAGCTTACAATCTAGGAGGTGGGGGCAGTAGCACACAATAGGAGGGGGATTCAGGGAACATCTGATTGTCTTACGGGATCAGGAAAGAATTCCTTCCCCTGTTGAAGTAAAATGAATCCGGGCTTTATAAGTTTTTTTTACTTCCTCTGGGTCATCTATGTCTATAAGGTTTTATTTGGGATATGCTGATTGGTAGTTTATTTCTCCTGTGCCTGAACATGATAGATTTCTGTGTTTTTTCAACCTATGTATGATTCATTGATTCATTGATAATAAACCATCTTTGTGATACCCTAAACTATTTCATGATTCCTGGGGTCAGACAATGCTCACCCCTTTATTTCCCATTCAGATAGGGAACTGGAGGATCGTCCTGGATGTCTCAGTGATGGAGGAACACATTGCCCTTCGACTCTTGAGGTTTATAAACTATTTGAGCCATATTAAAATATCCACAGCCCCCCTCCACCAACCAACCCTAAATAAGTAGTTTGCACATAACTATGAGAGGGGTCCCAGCTTCTGTCTCACTGACCCCCATTCAGTATAAAGAGAACTCTCAGCCAAAATGTGCAGCTGAAAAATCTTGTGCACCCCGGAATAAGAAATCTGCACCCATAGAATGGGAAACCATTGAGGCATCTGTTGTGTTGTGTTTGGAAATTTGGTGGAGATTTTCACCCTCAGCCTAGAGTGGAATACTAAAGGAAATATGGAAGAATAATCTGATAATTATTTGTTATACACATTGCACAGACATAACTAATTCTCATTTCTGTTTAACATCTCAGAATCTGATCACTGATATGAAATCAATATTATTGATTGGCCCTAGTTCAGGTGACCGATTATCGAGCTCCGGTTACCCTCCATCTTCATCCGGCACTCACAGAGTTAACTTCCCTGCAGATCCCTGGCTGTACGCGGCGCATACCTGGAGTCACATTGATTAGCCTTTTGATGTGTAATTAGGAATGATTGCAGCAATTTTAATAATCAAGCTGGGGAAAAAAACACAGCGATTGTTTATGATACACGGGGCTCTAGCAAACGAAATGTCATCCAATTAGGGTTAACATCTTCTTTTACCATGGCTGACACCCCTACCCCCCAATCCTGCTTATTCTGTACTCCCTAATAGTGCAGCCACTGAGCGCAGCTTTCTGTCAGTCATTTTGTACCTACTAGAGCCAGTTGGGCAGGAAGTCCAATAACCTTCCCATATGTTGTGGGATAAATGAGAAAGGAGGGCCCCAAAAGTCCTGAATACCCTGAAACCTGGTGTATAGCATTTCCCCTCATTTTCTGTAGCGGGTTTTTATGCATTTATTAATAATATTATTATTGGTATTATTAATAAACAGTATTTATATAGCACCAACATATTACGCAGAGCTGTACAATTAAATAGGGGTTGCAAATGACAGACGAATACGGACAGTGACACAGGAGGAGAGGACCCTGCCCTGAAGAGCTTACAATCTAGATTTTCATGTTGTTTAGTGACAAGCCTATATAGGAATATGAATCCTTGATGTAAGATTATATCCATCTCTAATGCCTTTTATTTATTATGAAGAAAGAGGAACAGAAAGAAAATGACCATAAGAACAGCGGCTTATGAGAGTTTTAATATATAACACTCCCCCAATTATCTTCAGGTGCAAGAATTTTACAGAATGCAGTATTACCTAAACCACCAGATGGCGAGAGCACATACCTGTGTGACACCCAAGGGCAGTTATAGACTTGGACCACTAGATGGTGCACATCTTTGGCACACCTGAGATGGCATAACCTTTCTACAAATATTGTGAACTTTTCAGGTTCCTCCCATTTAAATTTGATGGGAGGTGCCTGAAAAACCCACAAGATTTATAAGAAGGATGTGTTGATCAATATTGGATATGGCACCATAGTTTATTTTTGTTCTTGGTCTTTATGATAGAATTGAAACACATGAGATGATAAAGCTGCAGCAAAATTCAAATCAACAACAGTCATAACAGATATAATGTGCAATCTATTAATACTTCCATTTTTCTTTCCTTACATTGTATTTAAATTATTTTATCCCTGATGAAGGGGTGATTGTACCCGCAACGTGTTGTATATTGTCACTTTATTGGAATATTGTACCACCTTTACAATACTTGATGTATATATCTGCACTAAATGAGCAGCATTGACAAACTGATCTACAATGGCCACCAGAATACTGGGAACCAGAATTGGGGCCACCGGGGTAAAGAAGTTTCCGTGCCCCCAACCGATGCACAATATGGCCTGCTATTATTCCCGGATTATAATACTGAATGCCGGATCCTGGTGCTGCACAGAGCAGTATACAAGTGGAACCCCCCTATCCGGAAATATTAGTCCCTCATAATACATTCATTTAGTTTTTTCTGCCCAGATCTCTGATGGATTGAGCTGGGCTGCGAGACGGCGTTCAGACTGAACTGCATAATAGGTTTCCAGCTCTTTTAAATACGGATTATTCATTCCTTGCCCTGTTCATGGGAGAGTTATTTACGAACAGTCAGAATCCCTTATTGCAGCAATTTCTTTATGTGTGTTAAACAGCTTTCCTCCTCCATTGTGTGCGGCTCTGCGTTCCTGAAATGCAGCTCATATTGCCAGGCTCCTCCGGGGTCATGACTTCTTTCCCTGCTTTGTGATGATGTGGAGAATGGCGTTCCCCAATCTGCTCCCCAAATTCGGCTTATCAAATCCTGACAAATATGTAATTACCTACCCCCGCCATACCAATAGGAAAGAGTTAATCAATGTGAGAAATGAGAAGGGAGTCAGATTGCTGCCTCTGTGCGTCATTAGTGGAGAGATGGGTAGATTCATTAGACTTTCATTCATTGGTTTTGCTTTTTAATAAGATACCACCGAAATGCATTTTTAAAGAGGTTCTTATGTGGTTTGATGCAAACCTTCCTGGGCTGTCAGAACTTTCTAGAAGTCACACTGCAAAGCGCTGAAACTTTATTTCACATAAAAGGATTGGCTGGTCCTGGGAGCTCCAGACAGGCAGCTAAATACAAAAATGTGCAGACTGTGCTACCTGCTGGAGGATTTGTATCGGTGGCTCCAGACACAAGTGAATCTATGGCCTAGCTGCTCCTGTCCTTGTAATAGGCCAAACAATCACATTAGACAAATAGAAACTGGAGGGGTAAAACGGCCAGTCCCCTTCCCCAATGATATCTCTCCCATTATCCTTTGATAAATCAGCATTCTGGTTCCTTTTCCATACATTGTAACACCCTGCACTCCTCTCTCCTCCATATCTCATCCCGCACCCTGAGCTCCTCTCTCCTCCAAACATCATCCAGCACCCTGAGCTCCTCTCTCCTCCAAACATCATCCAGCACCCTGAGCTCCTCTCTCCTCCAAA
>NC_092868.1:59584154-59590303 GCF_032062135.1 Pyxicephalus adspersus
CATCCAGCACCCCGGGCTTCTCTCTCCTCCAAACACCAACCAGCACTCTGAGCTCCTCTTTCCTCCAAACGGCATCCAGCACCCTGAGCTCCTCTCTCCTCCAAACATCATCCAGCACCCTGGGCCCCTCTCTCCTCCAAACATCATCCAGCACCCTGGGCCCCTCTCTCCTCCAAACATCATCCAGCACCCTGGGCCCCTCTCTCCTCCAAACATCATCCGGCACCCTGGGCCCCTTTTTCTTCCAAATGTCATCCAGCACCCTGGGGTCCTCTTTCCTCCGACCACCATCCAGCACCCTGAGTTCCTCTCTCCCCAAAACATCATCCAGCACCCTGGGCTCCTCTCTCCTCCAAACATCCAATCACCTCCATAGATGGTTCAGCACCCTGGTGCTCCTTCCCACCCCAAGGACCAGCTAGTACGTTGGTGTTCCTCACCCTCCCAGCATCCCCACCTCCATCAAATAGGCCGGCAATGGGGTTCTCTTCCTTTTTACCTGATAAGACATTAGGAACATTAGGCTTTCTTCAAATATCACTGAGCACCCTGATGCTCCTTTCCACCTACCGTATGAAATGCCAATGTTTAGGAGGGGCTCCAACCACCTCAGTGGCCAAACAATGCACAACGGGCTAATGAAGACTTTTTTTTGCTGTCAGGATATTTTGTGATCTGTGGGCACCAATTTTCTGTTCAGTAAGTCTTGTGACCCTGGAATGTATGTCCCCCTGTACAACAAATCAGCAGATATCCTTAAGAAGAGTAAGAAAGTCCTAAATATCCATGATCACACCCCAAGATTGTAGCACAGCACCCTGATATTGGTATTCTTATTATTCTGCTATCACTGTCATGGTGGAATCCACATAGCACCCTCCGCTTCCACCCACCAGAGGCACCCCGACCAGGCACACATTTTGGTGTTGTGGTTCATTTATTGTGCACCTTACAAAATTGCTGCCTTTGTACTGCCCCCGTCAGTGGTGGTTAGACCCATTTCACCCATTGAGGGGGGATATCTGCCAGTGCCTTTGGAATTTTAACTTTTGGACACCATAAAAGAAAAGTCTTTATTTTTTATCCCTCTCTTTTATGTGGCTATTTTTCTTACAAATCCATCATACTGGAGTCCTACTTTAACGCCTGCCGAGCAGCGAAGCAATGCAGCGTCCTATACAATCATTCATTTACATCTCTATAGGTGCAGCGGTGTTCCTGCCAGTCCCCCAATTACCTCGGTGGGGTTATTTTCCCAGACAATGGGAGAGCCGGCTCTGCGTAATTACCTCTTCCACACATTGTGTACCTAGTAAATCTTCTGGGGTAATTTATCAAAATCATCCACCTTTAAATTCCTTAACAAAACCAACCGAGAGAAGAAGAAGAAAAAAAGTAAATTATAGCAATCCCGAGCTGTCCCAGAGCAGTCTTTTCTTTAGTAAATATGTTTCTGCTCGATTTTTTCCCAGGTAGCTGGCTGGAAGACTTTGATAAATTGATCCCCGCGGTTTGGGTAATGTATAATGGTGACATTGTCTCCGGTGCCGTCAGTACTGCAATGGATACAATGATGGTGCGCTGTGTCCTGGCCTCCCCTACATTTTAACTCGAGCACAATTCACCTAATCCATGAAAGGCTTCCGCCAGTGAAAGAATTCGGCTCGGCCTGGCTCCGCTGCGTCCTCCTGATAGAGCTGGCACAGCTATCTATACATTGCTTTCCAGACTTTTTTTTTTTACATGCTGTGTCTATAAAAAGCTTCTTTGCTTGGCACAGGGAATGGAAGTGCCGCCTTGCCAGGAGCCCACTGAGTCCATCTGCTCCCCCTGCTTACTGTCCCCTATTTAATTGTATCTCTGCGTTGCAGGCAAAAAGATTTCAGACCAGAGGAGATGTGTAGTGCAGGGAAAGCAAAGTGAACATTTTATTACCAATTTGTTCCTCTAAGCACAATGCCCAATCTGTCCTTTTACAAGTACCCACCAAGGGGCTATTATTAGGTGGTTGGGGTGTTCTGTCTTTCTGCAGAGCTGGGAAATGGTTGATAAGGGGCCACCGAACATTGCTGGCTGGCCAGGGCTAGTTTTGGTGGCTTTCCCAGTGAGATTTACATAGAATTAGGAACAGAATAGAATGAAGCTGGGTATAGATGGTCAGCAGTCAATGTGATGGATGCTAATTTCATGCCAGGAGGACACCAGTGGGTACTGGGGTTGGTGTGCCAGAGATTAAGAGGTGTACTCCTCCTGTGATTAGCCAAATGGATTCTTTTCATTGGTGGACTCCGACCTCCATGTCCAACTATCAGGTCCATGACCACCCTTCCTATATTGTTTCCAAATTAGCTGGGTGCCACAATTGCAACTTTCTTGGTGCCATCTGCTACATGTCCTATCCATCAATACAGTCTGCATCCAAGAAGGACGACTTCTTCCTAATATCATGAACATCAGACTATAAAATGAAAACTTGCAATTTAAATCTAATTTCTCTTTAATGTGTGCCATTGAACGTTGACACTTGGATGATTGTATCAGGCGGTTCTGTATAGAAATCTGCTGATACCACAGTCATGGTGGTGCCATCATCCATGTATATGCTAGAGATCAGCAAATATTGGGTTCCTCATGCCGCTTCAGCCCATATATTTAGATTGCTCGGTCTGGTCCCCCTTGGGACCAAAGTGTCATTTTTTTTCTGGACAGCTGCATAAAAACTGATGTAGTGTGCAGAATTATAACGCACACATTGCTGTAACATTGAGCAGCTTGCAGGGTTAGTTATTGCCAGTTTCACTTTTTTAGTAACACTTTAGTGATAGTGTTTTATATTAAAGTGTCATAAACAGTGCCCGGGAGGTTGGCATCACTCTGTGTGACATACAGACACCTCCCCAACGCTTGGTGACCTCCAAAATGAAATTGCAGTTGCAATATGTGAGAAAACAATTTGTGTGATGCTCCAAGGATAGGCAACAAAAAATATGGATATTACAGATAAATGTAAAGTGAACCTGTCATTTATACTTGTAGAGGACAACAGTTACTGGGTACTACTGTCTGTATTAGCAAAGAAGGCGTTTGTGTGCATCTCACCGGATTTGTTTGGGGTGACTTGGCTCCCACTGAGTGCCCACCACACAATTTTTTCACCCCCCCCCCCCCAATAAAAAAGGTTCCTATTGTCCGCTAAGACAGTCCTAGTCTAAGTTCTACCAATATTGTTAGTGTTGTCTGACCTGATTATAATGAAGTATAGGTTCACTTTAAACTACATGACCTCTGTAGCTGCAAGCACTTTGGAGTAGTAGAGCTTTCTCCCACTGAAGTGACTCTGCAGCTCAGCTCACCCTGTTCCTCCTCCCATCAGTGACTAACAACTTCCAGCAGTAAACTGGTTTCTGAACTCCCCCCTCCCCTTTTTACAGCAATGACAGCTTCTGTTGTTCCACCCGTCTCCCCACTCCCACCAGTGACTCTGCAACTCCGCTCTCCCCACCCCACCATTCTAACACTGACTCAGCAGCTCAGCTCACCTCAAATCAGTAACTTAATAACTCAATTCTGTCCTTCCAGCAATAAATTGTCATCTGAGACTTCCATTCTCCTATTTCCAGCAATAGCTCAGCTCCTCCTGCTCCACCATTCTAAAATTAACTCAGTGGCTCAGCTCCCACTTCTTCCCACTCCAAACAATGAGTTGGATGTCTTCCAGCCTTCTAATCATTAATGCAAACGCAGAGCAGGGGGAGAGCAGAGTGCAAAGACTGGACTGGGATTGACTTGAGTACTTCTCTAATCTTTGAAGATTATCTGCTCCACAGCATCTGCAGCTATAAAGGTCAGTGAGGGTTCCTTTTAAAAGCTCAGTTACTTCTTGCTAAGAATATATAAATGCTTAAATGTCAGTAGCCTGGCCACAGTCATATTTTATGCAATGAATCAGCCTGATCCAAAATGATTGGCACCGCCATATTTTGTGTTTGACCACAAGTGTGAATAAGCCCTTACAGCCGGTGAATGCAGTCTGGGCTGCCGCTGCCATTTCTATCCTTTGAGATGTATTTTCTTCATCGGAACAATAAGAATGCAATGTGCTGGCTGCATCTGATTTATTCCATACACAGCAGAACGGAGAATGTCTCACAATCACATTGCACTTAGTAATGGCTGATGATGCCAAGCAAGTATTTATCATGAGCAACATTTCTCCTTTTCACTTGTGCCCGAGGAGGGAGGAACATAAAATAAACTGTACTCATTGTAGGGATTGGGGGCAGATTTAATGTAGGGTGAACAGTGAAATGTGGAGAGCGCTGAATCAGGCAGATGCCAGGCTGTAATTCTAGGCATTGCTCTGCCCGGGAGAAGTGCCAGGCTCTGGATGGAGATTTATACCCCATACTGGTAGCTGTGTGTACCATGCTGGATTGTAAGACCATCGCCACACACAGCACTGAGCTACCTGCATGCAGGACTGCAGGCTCTACACAAGCCAATCACATTCCATCTGCAGGTCTCAGGTGGGGACTTTATACTGCATTGTCCTTATCAGCAAATTTCATCCTTTCCATGGGGTCACTGCAAAAAAAAAAAAGATTTTATGTAACAAGTAATGCTGATATCAAATATTAATTGAAAACATTATTAGATACATAACCCCAACCCAACTATAGACTCCCAATAAAGAGAAGGTTGTACTTTATTGTCACTCTATCTGGAGCCAGTATGCAACCAGCAAAGTCCAAACATTTTGCCTGTGTGTGTTGCTGCAGGGTTCATAATAAAGTCAAAGCATTTTCAGAAGAAGAGTTAACAGCTTACTTAGTGCTTTCAGTCCATGTTTGATGTTAGAAAATGACAGGTTCTCTTTAACCCCCACACTTTAGTCTGGCACGGTTAGTCTCAGATAATGGGGGGTCAGTGGGGATCAATCTTCTCAGTGGGGCAGCCAGAACCCCAGAGTGGCCATAATAAAGGGCAGATGATGGATCTCCCCCTCCCAGGACTTATTGGAGGGATCCCAGTGCTGTGTGCGCTTCTTTCTTTTCCCTCCATTAAAGCAGAGCAGTAAATAACCTGTCAGCTTCCATCTCTGATGAGACAAGCACACATTGCCTTGGAAGTGATGCCATAATTGTGTGGGGGAGAAATTAATATTTAATTCAGCTGTCTATCTGCGGTTTCTTTTCATGTCTGAAGGCAACAAGGTGTTTGTGGTGATCGCTCTCTTCTATGGCGGTCACATTCTTCTTGCCTGTGGCTCTTCCTCATCCGTCACTTCATTGCCTGCCAGTTGCTCTTCTCCTCATCTGTTGCTCTCTTCCAAACTCTTCTACCCTGGCCAGTGTCCTCTCTGTTGCTTTATTCCCATCTCATCCCATATTTCCTTTGTTTTTGTTGCTTTTTCCCTTTCTGTTTCTCCCTGGACATCTCACCTTTCTCCCCATTGCTCTCTTCTCTCTATGCCACTCTTTTTTCCATTCAATGCACTCTATCCCGTCCACAGCTTTCTTCTCTGTCTGTCTCTTATTTCTGCCTCTGCTTCTTTCTTTTCTGACCGACTTTTATTTTCCCGGTTTGTTGGGCTCTTTCCCAACCTTCACTCCTTTCCTCCTCTCCTGCTGCATTCTATGTCATCTCTTGGTCTCTTCCCTTTACATTGCTCCCCTGCTCATCCATTTTCTCTTCTCTGTGACTCTCTGCCCTGTCTGTTGCTCCTTTTCCCATCCATCACTTTCTTTCTCATCCATTGCTTTCTTCCTTGTCCAACGCTCTCCTCCCCATCCATTGCTCTCTGTCTCGTCCAAGTCTTTCTTCTCCATTCATTGCTGCACTCACTGTCTGTGCCTCCCTTCTCCATACATGCTTCTCCCTACCTTTTCTGGTTCCCTTTTCTTTCCATTCCTTGTGCTCTTTTTGTCCATTGATTTCTTTCTATCAGTCACTCTCTCCACTCCACTTAGAACTTCTAGGAACCCTTTTTCCTTGGAGCAATACTGACATTAATTTTTCCATACTTTATACAAATTACCTAGACATTCCTGGTCTATTTTCTTCCCACCCACCTTCCCCATACACAGCCTTCCCACCTACCTACCCCATACACAGCCTTCCCACCTACCTACCCCATACACAGCCTTCCC
>NC_092868.1:59591168-59610423 GCF_032062135.1 Pyxicephalus adspersus
CCCACCTACCTACCCACCCCATACACATCCTTCCCACCTACCTACCCACCCCATACACATCCTTCCCACCTACCTACCCCATACCTTTTCACCATTCCTCATCTGCTAGCTCTCTTTGTAATTCTCTTCATTGGCTTCTATTTCACCTGAGAATCAAATTCATCTCCTGTGCTTTGCCTTCAAATCCCTCCACAGTTATTGTCCCACTTACCTTTTTAAGCTGATAGAAAATTTCCCCCCTAGCCGCTCTCTCCGCTCGTCCAATAACCTACTAATGACTTCCTCACTCATAACCTCATCACACACATGGCTCCAAGACTTTTCTAGCGCTGCCCCGATTCTCTCTACTTTCTGCTCATTTAGGAGCCCTCAAAACCCAACGCTTCAACCCCCCTACCCGTCTTCTTCTGTCTCCTAAACCCTCACTACTTCCCACCATTCCATATCCCCCTCCTATTGTGTGATACTTCCCCCACCCCCTAGATTGTAAGCTCTTCGGGACAGGGTCCTCTCCTCCTCCTGTGTCACTGTCTGTATCTCTCTGTCATTTACAGCCCCTATTTAATGTACAGCACTGCATATTATGTTGGTGCTATATAAATCCTGTATAATAATAATAATAGCTGTACATATGTTAGATTTTCCACGTGATCACAAATGTTCATACCGGGCGACAATAATCTTGCGTCTGTGCTTAGATTTGTACATTTAATAATCGCATGTAACGAGGAGCTGTAATTATTTTGCATTATTTTTAATTACCTGACGTGGAGTTTTCTGGATGGGAACCCCGCGCATTCTCTGTGCACAATGCTGGCAGACATCCAACAAGAGTTCATTTCATTACTTATAATTATAGTGTGTGAAGTGTTATCAAAACATCAGAAATGTCACCTATCCTCACACTGTTTAATGTTTTCTTCTCCGGAATACACATTGACATTTGGGCCCCTCAGTACAATGACACACTGACACTTGGGACCCCACTACAATGACACACTGACACTTGGGACCCCACTACAATGGCACACTGACACTTGGGGCCCCAGTACAATGACACACTGACATTTGGGGCCCCAGTACAATGACACACTGACTTTTGGGTTCCAAGAACAATGATACATGGATGCTTGGGGCCCCATGTGAATGACACATTGATAGGTGCGGGTCCTAAAACAATGACATACTGACTTTTAGGCCCCCAGAACAATAATACACTGTCACTTGGGGCCCCAGAACAATGGCACACTGACACTTGGGGCCCAATTACAACAACACACTGACACTTGTGGCTCCAGAACAATTACACACTGTCACTTGGGGCCCCAGAATAATAGCAATCTCTCACTTGGGGCCCCAGAACAATGACAAACTGACTTTTGGGTTCCAAAAACATTGATACATGGATACTTTGGGGCCCTATGAGAATGTCATACTGACTTTAAGGTCCCCAGAACTATAGCATACTGATATGCTGGGGGTCCCAGTATATTGACACATTGATATGTCGGGGTCCCTAGAACAATGGCACTGTCATTTGGGGCCCCGTAACCAGGACACATGGTCATCTGTCAGCAGTTCCTTGGTTTCCATGCTGCATTCTGTCAGCGATATGCTAGAAATAAAATGAAGCATGGTATTTATCGGAGGAGCCGACATTCCTCTGCACATGTTGGCATTTCTTCCCCGGAATTGGAACTGTCACAGTGAGATTTTGGTAGCCGCTATATGGAGGCCTTTAATTGGCTAATAAAGTGCCAGCGCTCGGCCGCTCTCCCATCTCTCATGTAACAAGCTTCACATTCTTTGTACAACTTGTTATAGGAGCATCATGGACGAGTGTCCCCAAATCTCATCATAGGGGCCCTCTGGTCCTTCACAGATTCATTGTGATGGGGGGGGGGGGTTATTGCTGCTGAGCTTCACTTTGTGGGGGCACTTAGGTGACTTTGCGGGATGTAATTTGCACCAGTTGGGGGATTCTCTATGTCTGGTACAGTTCCACCATCAGAGGTCCCATTGCTGCATTGCCCTCTGTAGTGAAATCATAATGGGAGTGAAGCTGACAACAATTCTCAATCTGGGGGATTCATATTGACCATTGGTTGTATGGCAAAGTATTGCAGATCTGTGCAGACGTTTTCAATCTGATGGAGATTTTCTATGTGGCTCACATACAGTCTGGGATTACATCAATCATATTGTAGAATTCCTGTGAACGTCCGTGCAAAAATACAATCATGTACAATATATTTCTGCCATGCATGCGTATTCCCCATTATGCTGCATGATCTGTCAGAAATCCAGCGGTCTCCCAACTTCCTGTTTGAGGTGACAACACTGCTTCTATTGCAATAACCAAGCAGTGTTGTCAGCCCACCTCAGTTGTCTCCTGCAGAACTACAGAGCACCTCACTTCCCCTCATCCTTTCCTTCTTCCACAATGACCTGCAGTCCAGAAAAAAAGAAATGGGCAACACTGACAACACTGAGATTTCAGA
This sequence comes from Pyxicephalus adspersus, assembly GCF_032062135.1. Taxonomy (NCBI): domain Eukaryota; kingdom Metazoa; phylum Chordata; class Amphibia; order Anura; family Pyxicephalidae; genus Pyxicephalus; species Pyxicephalus adspersus. Next base: position 59,593,670 of record NC_092868.1, read on the forward strand.
GCAGCAGAGTTGTCAGTGCATATGGGAAGTTGTGAGTTCATTGGTTTTCTGGCAAAATCAACAGACGGCTGCCAGTCTGCCAGCTGTCAATCAATGGCCATTGCCGCCATGCTTGTTCAAGCGTCTAGATCAATGTTTATTAACCAGGCTTCCTGCAGAGGTTGCTGGGGGTTCCATGAGCAGTTTGCACCTCTCAGATCAGTGTAAGTGACCCCAATGATGTTTTTGGTTATCTGTAAGGGTGACATTCTTCCCACTGGCCAGCAATGTAAGAGGAATTCTTCCCACTGACCACCACATTAATATACTATGTGAATATAGTAATTATAGAAGGGGTTCCCTGAAGACCTGAAAGTTATTTTAAGGGTTCCCCCATGTTTAAAGGCTTAGAAAGGATTTATTGGGTGTCAGCCATCCCCATATTTTCTCTAAGGGTAGCTACAGACAGAGCTTGTCCATGGTGTCTATGCCATTGTTGGCCATCTTACCGGCCGATGTGGTGTGATTTGCCCGTGCTCCATCACATGATATAGAATTGTCTATGATTGGCTCTGTCTCATTCTGTTGACCTCCCGGTTCAGTTCTGGTGACACCGCACACAATGCGCCTGCCGCCCTGTGCAGGGATTTCTAATACAAAGCGCAAAAACACAAAACAAATTTTGACTCTCGGCAACGCCTGCAAATAAACTGCTGAGCGACTATATAAATATGTATATTGAGAGTTATTATGTGCGAATCCCGACACTCTCAAATTAGTTCCAAAAAACAAAACAAAAAAAAACAAATTACAGGTTTGGGTTTCAGCACCCCGGGGGTGGATTCATTAGAGGCGCTCGAATGAATCTCTCTCGACACAAAACGCGTCAGTTATTGCCCAGACTGTTAAACAAGTTCAGTGCCATCTGCTCGGATTTCTATTCTCCGTGTTCTGGGGTGAGAGAATTTCATCAGCAAAGTTTGCCTGGGGTTAAGAGTACCTGTCAGAGAGGATAGGCAGAAAGGTGAAGGTAAAGACTGGGATAGGTGGGGCTCAGGATCAGCAAAAAGAAAGAAGAAGAGCAAAGAGGGGATTTTTAAGCAAGCAGATATTTCTTTGTGCAAAATTTTAACACACATTTACTGACACATGGTAACATTGATCATATAATTAAATTACAGTCTCACCCCTGAAGTGACCTTTGTAGGGATTTAGATATTATACAGAGTTCTTCCTATTGGGTATTATACAGTCTATTGACCGATAAAGGGACAATGAGTTTGGGAGCGTTTATAAGAAGGAATGTATATCTTCCAACGCGTTTCGCTAAATGTGCAGCCAGAACCACTGCAGCTCACCGCTATCAGTCAGCCCAATGTCCTCATTATCACCGCAACAAACCAAAGCCGTGCAGATCCATTTCTGTCCTTTTTGCAGTGCAGCTTGGAGACTTTTCATGCACTGTCAGGGCATCCTGCAGCACAAATCTCTTCCATAGACTTCCAACCATTTCTGCAAGTTTTTGGCAAGGATGCTGTGAATGCCTGGTAATTAGAATGATTAGTCAGGTCTGACGGGGGTTATGAGGGTCCTCACTTTATCCAAAACTGCAAAGAAGGAAAACAATTTTACATATTTACATATATACTGTAAAGAAGAAATGGTCTGCAGCTTCCAATCTGAACTAAGGGTGACTGCAGGGTAACAGAAACGTACAAAGAGAAGGCGTCTATGGGGTCCCTGTGGCCCTAAACATATGTGGGAGGTGCAGTAGTAGACTCTGTGCATAATAGTATCCAGCTGCCCTCCTGAACCTCTGGACACCATACAGGGTACTATTTACCCCCGTGTCTTGCACCAACCATTACATTTTGTACCCAAGCGATATCATTTGACTAAGTTTAGCAAACAGGAGGGCCTATTCTATAGCAGCCCCAAAGCCCTCTACACACATTGGATTTCTGTTCCTGGAAATCATCTGTGCTGTGAATCTATTTAGGATGGAGAAGATACACTTTCATTGGTGAACTTGGGTGATCCAGCAAACCTGGAATGAATTTCCTAAAACATTATCATATTAACATTACCTAATGATGGGGATTGGAAGTACAATAGTGAGCAATAAATATTATTGGCAGGTCAGTGCTTGTAATCAGTCCGGGGTCCATTCAGGTGCTTCAGGCTCCTCCGAGAGTTCACTCCGTAGATCCAGCAATGCAACCTTATAGTAACATGCGATCCTATAAAAGAGCCCCTCCCCCCATGGGAATATATTGTAGGGTGTAATTTATGAGTAATTACAGCTAAAACTCCATTGTATAAATACAGAGTACCTGTGTAGATCTGGCTGTTGTTTTATCCCCGAGCGGACGGATGCGCTTTGCATTGATTGGCATTCGTCCCATTACATATACATTTATTCATATAGCTCAGCCAACGTCTCTCTTCCTGGCACGTCGCCATCCCATCTCACTATTTATAATTGTCCCATATTAGTTTCAAAGATTAATGTTCATGTCTTGCTTAATAAGGTGTGTTTACTTTGTTCTTGCTGAACGCCTCCAGGATTCATAAATACTAATATAAAGCTGGACAGCTTTCCGAATGGGAATAATTAGTTTTATGGGTTCCTCTCGCTGCACCTTGTATGGACCAAAGGGGGGTGGGGGACAACTGGGGGGTAAAAGTGTGACCATGTTCTGGATGTATCTCCTGTAAGTGGCCACAGACAGGGCCTGGCCAGACCGACGGATGAAAAGCCGCTCATCAAAGGGCCGTCCACTGAACCAATGGAAATATGGTGCCCGCCACACAACTTTCCAAAATATGAAACAAAAGTCACCTCCCTGTACCCGAAATTCTGCTTCGATTTCTTCAGATAGCACAAATACAGAATGAATTTTGATAAGAAATACTTTTACAGAAAACTGGAATGTCTGCTAATAGCAACGGAATTCTGTCTGCAGAATAAAACGTTTTCTACGTTACCATCATGGGGAGGTTTATATTGAGCAACACAGCCCTATATGGGGTGCAAATATAGCAAACATAAACCCCTTTCTTGTACTAGGGTCCATTTACCTGAACTGGTTGGGGAGGTCAGAGGGGATTTGGATCCGAAAAAGCGAAAATTGTGCAGGAGGCCTGGACAATGGTGGGTGAAAGAACAGAGGGAGGTGGGTCCACCAAAGGATTGGTTGTAGAGGGACAGGAAATTTGGGTCCATTTGACAAACCATTCTGAAGGTGAGGGGTATGGAGAGGGTTTGGGACCAAAAGAAGAACCAAGGAAATCAGCGGGATGGGGGATGTATAATAATTTTGGAGGAGAGACGGATGGAGGGGTTTGGATCCACCAAACAGCTGTGTAGGTTTGGGTCCAATGTAGGGACATTTGTGGGAGTGAGAGGGATGAAGGGATTTTGATCCAAATAGGGGGGCGGTTTTAGAGGAAAGAACAAAGGAAAGGTTTTCGGTGCACTAGAAGAACAGTTTTGGTAGTGGGAGGTATTTGGCTCCCAAAAGAGAACATTTGCTATGTAAAGATAGAAAGAGAGAACCAAATTTACCATCAGATTTACACTCCACTGACTACACATTCATCTTGCTGCAGGAAAGAACCCATCATACAGCCATACACCTCTATGGTGGCCTTCTGCACCCATCAGACAGCCATGCACCTCTATGGTGGCCTCCTGCACCCACTGTAAAGCCAAGCACTTCTATGGTGGCCTCCTGCACCCACCATACAGCCATGCACCTTCATGGTGGCCTCCTGCACCCAGTGTACAGCCATGCACCTCTATGGTGGCCTTCTGCACCCATCAGACAGCCATGCACCTCTATGGTGGCCTCCTGCACCCACCATACAGCCATGCACCTTCATGGTGGCCTCCTGCACCCACTGTACAGCCATGCACCTCAGCCATGCACCTTCATGGTGGCCTCCTGCACCCACTGTACAGCCATGCACCTCTATGGTGGCCTCCTGCACCCACCATACAGCCATGCACCTTCACGGTGACCTCCTGCACCCATTGTACAGCCAATCACCTGTATGGTGGCCTTCACACAGCCATGCACCTCTATGGTGGCCTTCATACAGCCATGCACCTCTATGGTGGCCTTCATACAGCCATGCACCTCTATGGTGGCCTTCTGCACCCATCGTACAGCCATGAACCTCTGAGGTGGCCTTCTGCCTCCATCATACAGCCATGCACTTCTATGGTGCACCCATTGGTACTGTCCTGAAGGCCTCCCTGCCCGCACACCTATGCATATACCCCATTCTATTTTTCTGCAGCCCCTTTGTTTTTTAGCAGCTGCCTTTGTATATTTCTCAACTCATGTCATTGCCTTAGCACTCCTAATAGCCCTCCAGCAAATGTGCCATCACTTCCCAATCTGCTTGGCACTGCCACCCACGATGATGCATATACAATCCCAATACAATCCCAATGTCTGTGAAACATGTGGTAGACATATGTCCGTAAGGTTGCTTGGCCTATTTTGGAGGTGGCTCGTCCGTGCCTTTTTGCCAAACTGCCTGGTCCGGGGTACGGCACAGATGGTGGCAGGAAAACCTCTCCGCTGTCACTGCTTTCCTGGAATAATTCCTCTTTCATTCTTTTGTCAGAAGCTGGAAGCATCCGATGGTAATCACACTTTTACTGTCTGTATGCGGCACAGATCACACACGTGATGGCAGACGCGCACACACACTCCTCGGATGCCATCGGCAGGAAAGGTTACTGTCAGAATTAATAATATTGTATCAACAAGCACTTATCCCCATTTATTGGCTATACAGAAACTCTCATTTCCTTCCCTTCCTCACACCCTGCAGAGAAACAGATTATTATTATCAAATATTGAACGCAGCACAACTTCGGACTGAAATAATTAATAGGCTTTGCGTGCCAATCTGAGCCAAACTTATGTGGACAAGGAAGCGTGCGTAGGTCGGAGATCTCTGTCAATGCAATAATTAACCCTTTTATTCTACTCAGATTTCTGCAGCTACAAAGTGGCCGGGCACAGTGTGAGGTTCAGCAATGTTTAGTTATTTGTGATCACTTCCATATGACAGTGATCAGCAGTGGAGTACCAGTCTCTTTGATGTGATATGAGACTGAACCCAGGATATCTACCACTCACACAGAGATAACGGTTCCCATGGCTCTGTACATGTTTCCTGCTTGTAGGGTTTGCTTTGATATGACACAAATGTGTATTTTATATATAATAATATTATTATTATTATTATTATTATTAACAGTATTTATATAGTGCCAACATATTAAGCAGCGCTGTGACACGAGGAGGAGAGGACCCTTCCCCGAAGAGCTTACAATCTAGGAGGTGGGGGAAGTATCACACAATAGGAGAGGGATATGGAATGGTGGGTGAGTAGTGAGGGTTTAGGAGACAGAAGAAGACGGGTAGGTGAGGGGGAAGTGTTGGGTGTTAGGGGCTCTTTTAAATGAGTAAAAAGTGGGAGCAAGCCGAATGGGGGCAGCTCTAGAAAAATCTTGGAGCTGTGCGTGTGATGAGGTTATGAGTGAGAAAGATATTAGTAGGACTTTGGAGGAGCAAAGAGAGCGGCTGGGGGGGGGGTATTTTTTTATCAGAGCACGGAGGAAAGTGGGACAAGAGCTGTGGGGGGATTTTAAAGCACAGGAGATGAATTTGTTTCTAAGATAAAATAGAAGCCAATGAAGAGAACTACAAAGAGAGGAAGCAGAAGTGGAGCGGTGGGAAGGATGTGTATGGGGTAGGTAGGTAGGTGAGAATGATGTGTATGGGGTAGGTAGGTAGGTGGGAAGGCTGTGTATGGGGTAGGTAGGTGGGAAGGCTGTGTATGGGGTAAGTAGGTAGGTAGGTAGGTAGGTGAGAATGCTGTGTATGGGGTATGGATGAGTCTGGCTGCAGCATTCATAATAGATTGTAGAGGAGAGAGTCGGGTTAGTGGAATACCAGAGAGGAGGATGTTACAGTAGTCCAGACGAGAGATGATAAGAGTGTGTACAAGGAGTTTGGTGGTCTCTGGGGACAGATAGGGGCGGATTTTAGAGATGTTTTGCAGGTAAAAGTGACATTTTACATGTAACAGCTGACCACAGCAGACTAGTGGTGTCCATTGACCTAAAAGGCTTGTACAAGACATAACCAATGTTAGCTATGACAGTATTGAGCTGCCAGGGCTGGTATATGGTTACTCACACACCTGAAGCTCCTGACTACCCCGTCTCATGGTGGCAGACACCTGGACTCTTATTGCTGTCCCACGGGCACAGTTTCTGCATTTCTGTGATAGTTTAGGGCACTGGGTACTTTCTCTATACATATACCTGGGGCAGGGGGTTCCTTGAGCAATGAGCAGTTTGTATCTCTCAGGTCAGTTTGGGTGACAATGATCTTTTTGGCTATCTGTAAGGGTGACATTCTTCCCACTGACCACCATACTATTATACTGTGAGCTGAGAATATATTAATTATAGAAGGGGGCCCTGAGATCTGAAAATTATTTCCAGGGTTCCCCATGAAAAAAAGGCAGAGAAAGGCTGGTCTAGAATATAGGATAGGGTGTGTAATAATCGCCATCAAACCAAAGATCGGATCCAATAGATAAACTTTTATTACTCCATAGCATTCTATAATAAACCAGCACGTTTCAGGGGTACAGAACTTCTCTCTTCATCATGGCTCAAAACACCGGAACATAAATAGAAGAGGGAGAAGTAATAACTATGAAATATATAATACCTGTGAAATGTTCAATTCTTATATTGTATAAATATAGTAAAACTGACATAAACAAAATATTTAAATGACATATTATACATAATTAAATTCTCAGCAGATGATATCAGTCCAGAATCTCAGTTTCAGCCTTGGGGTCCTTGTAAGTATTTGGGCTAACCAGTCCATGGGGGTAGGGGAGGGGCAGCCTAGTAACATCAACCCTAAGGGGGGTAAGGAGGTAGAAAACTGCCCCCCCGGTAGCCTTCTATATCTGCCTCCCTTGCCTATGTGTATGTGTCTGGCCATGGGCCCGGAGTTTAGTTACCACAGCAGATTTGTTGGAATTGTCTGTTCTCCCTTCTCAGTGATGGCTGTGGGGATTATTGATCCCAATTATCTGGGGCGAAACCCATCGCTCCTGGCACCATGCAGGTGGCCCCGGTACATCGGTGGTTATTTCCATTGGATCACCGTCCGTCCCAACCGCTAAATCCATATTCCATGGTGCAGTGACTACAAGCAGAGACAGTAATTGGTCTCTGTGAAGAATGGTGACACAGTAAAAAGTTTATTGGGGACACTTGGAGGTTGGAAGCGTATGCGGCACTGCGGCCTGCTGATAAGGAACTGCGCTGACTGGAAATCCCGTATATGTGTCTATGCTTTATGGACGATGATACGGAGGTGACCTCACCGCCAACTGCCGCCATTCTGTACTGGGACTTCGACAGACCGGGCCCGGTTCAGTGTGCTCACCTTGCAGCCAAAAACATGATTCACATGGCTGGGACAATTGTCACCGGGGATAATAGGGAGAATGCTGCAATTGTTACCAAGAATGAAATCTTCTAATGGGGACACCGGACCCCAAGATATGGAGAGATTTCCTCTCACTTCCTGTTGTGTCTCCATAAATAGAAAGTCTGAGTTATTCTTAATGGGGCTTACAAACAGCTAAAATCAAAAATTTGGGTTTTATTCTGTTTGACTTCTTGAACTCTTCTTCCTGCCCCCCCCCCCAATAAACCCCCGCACCTAGACAAGCACCCAGCTTTCTCTGATAAGAAATCCATAGAACCTCTATTAGACGCTGTGACCTTTCACCATTCACTATGATCTATTCCATTCAAGGCAAAAATATGGTGTCTTTGCAAAGGCCCGGCCCTTACTGAACCCCCACTCTTCATTCTGCCCCCCAATCACACCCTCAAATCCCCTCCCCTATCAAACCACCTCAGCCCCTTTGCCAGCTCTCCCCCCTATGCTCCTTAAACTTCCAACCTAAACCTCACCCGCACTATATTAGGTAACCCTATATACCCCAAACCTTTCCCTAAATTATCTACACCCCAATGCTTCATGCCACACAGTCCACAAAAAACTCCACACATTGTCCTTCAAAAAAGAAAAGAATGTTTCAGTAAACCTTCGCAGTTCACATTCCTCTCGCCTAAACACTAACACCTGATCCTCACTGGACCGAATCCTAACCTGAACCCTAACCTACAACACAACCCCAACATCTAACCCTAGACTCAACCCTAATTCTTACCTGACCCTTAACACCTGACCCTTACCTGAAATGAATCTTAACCTGAACCCTAACCTACAACACAACCTCTAATCCTAGACTCAATCCTAATTCTTACCTGAACCCTAATACTCAGCTCTACTCTTACCTGAACCCTAACACCTGACCCCTACCTGTACCCTCACATATAATCCTAATCTGAACACCAAACCCTCACCTGAACCCTAATTTTCATCACAACCCTAATATCCAACCCTAGACTCAACCCTAGCCCTCACCTGTACCCTCATACTCAGCTTTACTTTTACCTAAATCTTAACACCTGACTCAACCTGAAACCTAACATCTAACCCCAGACTCAACCCTGACCCCTTCCTGTACCTTCACATTCAGCCCTGCTCTTACCTGAACCTTTACATCCAATCCTCACCTGAACACCTAACCCTTACCTGAATCCTCAGACTCATCTCTACTCTTACCTGAACTCTAACACCTGACCACTACCTGTACTTTCATATTCAGCTCTATTCTTTCCTGAACCCTAACATCTAATCCTAATCTGAACACCTAATCCTCACCTGTACCCTTACACTCAGTCCTACTCTTACCTGAACTCTAACACCTAAACTGAACCCTAACCTGAACCTTAACCTTCATCATACCCCCAACCCTCACACTTAGGATTACCCTCAACTGAACCCTAACCTAAACCTGAACCATCACCATTCGCACCTTTACATTCACACCTGACATTTCTCTCACCTGAGCCAGTGACAATTTGCCCCACTTACTCTCCATGTCCCCCAGATCGTATTATCTCAGGTAGACCTGGTGCTTCTATGGGGCAGATAATGGAAATTTCAGATATACGGCACCAATAAAACCTGCAGTGGTTATATATTGCTTGGCTCACCAATTCTTTGTTCCCTGCCAGCACCTGAATGGGGGCAGTTTTATGGTGGAGCCCCCACCCACCCATTTTTATTTGCCCAGGATTGTAGGAAGGAGGGGGTGCTCGGATTTAGGAGGGTCGCCTAGCTGTTTTTGTAGGACCGCCCTTGTTATGGTTACTTTGGTCATGATTAGGGCCTTTGGGGATGATATTGGCGGAGTTCCTCTATAACCATTGGCTGCATTTCCTGATTCCCTTTTATTTGTGTTAGGGTTCCTGCACTCTGTTTGCCCCTCTGAGCCTTCGTCCGCCCCTCTCCATCCGGGGACATTCGCCCACAGCATGACGCATGGCTCACTCCAGCTATCTGGTGCGCACAGTGATGTTCCTCATTGGGGCTCCGGGTGGCGCTCTATCCCACATTCTGATAATGGCTTCTTTGCTGAAATCTATAAAACCATTAGGCATAAATTATGAAGCGGTCATTAAGAATGGCCGAGAAGGTATTACATGGCCCAGTGCCTCCAGCTCATTGCCGAGGCCTCCTAGTGGCTGCGCTATCACTCCGACTATAACAGCGGATTATTTCTAAGTGTGGACGGAGCCGTGCAGGAAACCTGAAAATCTGGCAGGGAAATTGTCTGCCGGCACTAAAGTGGACCTGTCACCCATACAGAGGGCTGTGTACCTGACCACCCTGATGGGGGAGTGCTGAGAGCACAATGGCTGTATGGGCTCCAGGATTGTGCCCATTATAGGGGTCCCCACCATCCCTGCACTCCTATCCACCCGCTGTGCCCACACCCAGGAAGAATCATCCAAATCCTTTCACCCATCCATAAAACCTTTTCCCCAAACAGCCCCCCTTTTTTCACTCTCTGATATCATTCACTGAGCGGAGTGTTTAGCTCCTGGTCTCTCTTTAATTAAAAGTTAATGGAAGACTAAACGGCTTCTCTGTAATTGGGGCGATCTCCATCCGCTGGACAAGGTCACATGACGAGGAGCTGGACCAGCACAGGATTAGCCTTAATACAGAGAATGTTCCGCTTCCTGCTCCTCCGATAAGTTTTAATGATATGAAGAGGGATGAGTGAATTACAAAACTCTGAGAGGGGGACACAGACAACATGGGGAAGGCACAATGGCTGCCATTGCGGATCTGCTCGTCATTCCCCGGGATGGAGAGTCCAAATGTCCCAGAGACCCAAAATCTAAAGTCCAGTTGTCACCTCTGCAGAATCTAAGAATCCAATGCACAGGCCTCATGACCTCTGGGGGTACTGGATAGGTGGATTACATTGTGTGATAGTGAAGGGCCCCCCGGGTCCCAGATCTGGAAGTTGTGTGTTTGATATCATAGGATAGGGGGAGCTTGAGTGGCGGAGGGGTAGGATAAATAAAGAGGAAGGTGAATATACCAAAGACTTTTGTTTCACCCATTGGCCATCAATCATTTTAATGGCTCTTCAGTTGTCTTAACCTCTATCCCATCTGAGGGGCCACTTTAGCATGCTTTAAGCACACTTTATTATTCCCTAAGTGCTATTGAATCCAATCCTCTCCCTCTCAGATCCCTCTCTGTAAATGAGTGGCTGTTATTCCGATCACTGAAATCCTGAATAAACATTAACGTAATGATGTCATTTCTAAGGTTTGTCTGCAGCTTTCATTAAAATAATCCCCGGTGATCCTGCCACAAAGTTCCTGTTATAGGGTGACAACGCTTTGCCCCTTTCTCCCAGCCGTTGTCACTTCGATCCCCGGATTCCCTCCGCTAGACTGGGATCTTTGTTTGCTGGAGGTTTATTGCAACTCTGCAGACTGAACTTCCATATAAACTCTTCCTCATAACATTTCCTAAAGCTGTGATTTGTCTGGGTCCTCCTGTAATAATAGAAGAAAATAACTCTTCAGAAGCGCTCAGGGTTATAATAAAATATAATAAAAGCAGGCTGTGAATACATTGAGCACCCGGCCATGCCAAATAAATCTTAAAATATGAAGCCGTCTGGTCATTTCTGCTCCCAGAGTCTTGCAATAACTGCCAATGAAATGCCCAGAGCCCAATGTTGGCGCTCAGTGCCGCCGGCCCAACCCGCAGATCCCAGCACCCGGGGAGTTATGCAATCTAACAAATCTTTAACCCTTCCTGGACCCGACAACAATCAGCAGGCTGAGGGACATTGCCGACTTGTGAATTCTGCCGCATTGCCAATCCAACCAATTGATAGGCTGGGAACCATATTGTGCTCCTGGGTGCATTGCGTGGGTGCATTGCGGTGGGGTTGCAGCACGGTTCCTGAAATGTTGCATGAGTCCATATGATACCTGCTTCTGAAGGATGAAGCTCCACTACAACTGCAAGAGCAATGCCTAAAAACGCATTACCCTGATGGGCGCTTCACCGCTCCCTGGCGCATGGCAGCAGTTTGCTATGAACCCGGGAGTGACTTACCAGGCTGATTGCAACAAAGTTGGGGACAAATTCCAACAGCAGCTTTGACCAACCTCACACCAGACCATAAGTGTATGGGGGAGCAAAACCTACTGGACACAACTGCAGGTCAGACGGAGGTCAACTACAGGTCAAATATATCCATCAATGAACTCTAAGTGATCTCAGAAGGATTCAGAACACAGCCATGCAAGATCCTAAAGTGTCTCTAAAGTTGCATAGTTTTTGTACATATTGGGATATATTTGTCCATCTGTTGGGATATATTGTTTTCCATTCACCATGAGAAATCATCAATTGATGTCTGCTGGGTGGAGGTCAGAGGGAAGGAGTCAGTGTGAGCTGCAGGAGAAGGGACAAGAAATGGCACCCCTACCAATATGTTGGTTTCCCTGCAGATTTCATATGATGGGTTCTTAGGATTGGAATGGTGGCACAGGCAGTAGGTAAGGTATGAACACTCTGATTCCACACCTATGGCTTGATTTTAAATAATTTGGAGCTTTGAGACTCAGAAGATGGAACAATGAAAATCATGGACCTTAGCGTAGTTTTAGAGGTCACATGACCTGCTCTTCTCTACAGAGCAATCAATGCCAAGGGAGTATTCCATAGGGCTGTGTTGCCTAAATGCAGCTGAAGCCCATTTTTAATTATTTGATTGGTTGATTGGTGTGTGTGGCACTTTATTATAATGATGCAGTATAGTGACAGGGTCTCTTTAAAGAAGAGAGCACTTATAAAATATCCTATGTATTGCCAGCTAATGAGGGGCCATTTTTTGGCACAAGAATAGGTACAGAATGGGTAAAAGGCAACTCAAACTGTCGCTGTTAACTGTTTCATACCGCAAGTATTCATTATGAAAGCATTTTAACAGCACCGAGGAAACATCACAGCTCTGTGCAGAATATGCCTCCAAGTTTTTAGAGAACATTGCTGCAAAATGGTAAATACAAGCATAGGCTCCTCGGGGGCGGGACTTCTGCCTCTTCTCACACAAGTCACACAGCCTCCCTCTCAGACTTAGAGACAGTCAGGTGTCTTCACACTCCTGTGGCTCCCCATGTGGTGTCCCCAGGGTAAGGATAAGCAGTGGGGTGCGCTGGGGTCTGGATGATGAAAGGTTTCTGCTCCCCGTGTATATGGCAGGACCTCCTCACATGACTTCCCATGCACATGTTTGGATATTCTAAGTCAACACAGCTTCCCTGTTTGGTAAGGGAACAAACCCCACCCTCTTAGTGAATAAACCCCACAGTGTCTCTGCCGGTGCCCAGAGTCTGAAGTTACTTCTCCCGCCCATTGTCCCGCCTGCGCCCAAGATTATTCTTTACATCCTGAATATAATTCTGGGATTGATGAACCTTCGCCAGAGCCGCACTTTATGTCAGATCCCCACCCACAGGTGCACATCACCCGCATAATGTCATTGATCCTGCCATTGTTTGGGGTGTAGAATCCGCACAGCGGTCAGATGCAGAGGTTCTGAGTTTATTCTGACTCCAGTGACCCAGCCTGATGAATATAACACATATTTCAGCTGTGTATATGTTTAGCCGTCCTCCCAGCCCAAACCCAATACCTAATATCTAAATAGAACTGATTGTGTTCCCTGGTTCCAAGCCCCGCCCTCTGTAGATCTCACACATGGGGTGCTCTGAACTTGCTGGCTGTGCCTGAAATGAGTTGCAATAAATTAGGTGAAAGTTGATTTTATTAGCTGTTTTGACCTTATAGTGGACCTGTCAGCTCTGCATGAATAAATTCCCAACGTGGCTCAATATACTGCACTTTAAAAGTTCCTTGCTGTTCCATATTTTGCATACCGCATTTTTCGCCCTATAAGACGCTCCCAAGTATTTTTCGCCGGAATAAAAGACGCACCCAATTTTAAAGGAGGAAAATCTAGAAAACAAAGATTCTGAAAGATTATTCCCCTTCTGATCACTCATGTGCCATTCATACCGGTATTCCCCTTCTGATCACTCATGTGCCATTCAAATTCCCTTTCTGATCACTCTATGCTTTTCAAATTCCCTTTCTGATCACTCTGTGTCATTCAAAATTCCTTTCTGATCACTCTGTCATTCAAATTCCCCTTCTGATCACTCTGTGCTTTTTTTCCACTGTACGGCAGTTAAGACAGGGAACAGCAGGTGGCGCTGTGCCGGCTTCTTTCGCTCTGCTTTACAGACAGGAGAAGACACGTGCTGCTGCCAGAGAGAAGAGGAGACAGACGCTGCTGCAGCCAGAGACACACGCAGGATCGGGTATCGGGTGAGTATATTATTTTAGTTATTTTATCACACCTTTGTCGTATAGGACGCACTAACTTTTCCCCCCCAGTTTTGGGGAAGAAAAAGTGCGTCTTATACTGCAAAAAATACAGTATATTCCTTTTACAGGCAAATTGATGTGCCCTCTAGTGGCCTTTTTTGAAAGCCGAAAACTGATCACCAATGCAGCTCTGTAATGACCAATACAAAAATTATATTACAAATTGAGCACAAGGACTGGAGGATTTATAAGATTCTATAAACGTCCACGCGGGGCCTGGTCATACATGTGACGATTTTTTCCATTGGATTGAGCAACCAATTTTATTGTTGCATAGAATTAAAAGATTATTCCGAAGATTATATTCGGAGCTCCTCCACAATGTGACATATTTTATTCTGTTCCCCCAGATTTGTAGGCCGGACCCTGCTGGGGAACTACAAATCCTAATATGCCCTGGAGATGCTGAGGGTTGTAGTTCTTCATTGGCTGCAGCTCCGCGGCCTAGTATACAGCACGTCTGAGCAGCCGGATGAGATTTTACCTGGCATGGCCTAGATAGTAATTGTCTCAGTTACTGCGTGTGACCCGGCGGCCCCGTCCTCTCTGCCCGCACCCGTCCTTCCCTGCCAACAGCCCCATCATCACCATCCACAGCTTGACATGGAGCCACAGCGCCACCATGTGACCGCTCAACAGCATGATGCTGGGACCAGAGAGGGTTTCAGGAACAAGCAGAGTCATCCTGGCATAAAAACTACATTTTACGGATTAATTTGTTGGGTGGGGGTTGTATTTAAGGTGATTTTTTTATTTAGAGTTCTTTGTATTTTTTCCACCTTAGTCTAATTTTGCTTCAAAAATAAAAAACTAAACATATTGAGGCGCCAATGATGGTCATGTCTTGGCACAAAAACCGTCCAGGATAGTTGACTTTTCTGTACCCTTAAAAACAAACACTGCCCAACATCATTGGATTGTAATAATAAAATAATAAATAAAAAGAAGCTCCATTCATTGTTGTTTACAGAGCTCATTTGTTCAACCACAAATGAAATACCCACAGCAGTGTCCTGGTAAATACCATTAGATGGCGCTCTGTCTTCATGTAAAATGTAAAACAGACTCTTGCTGTCTAATAAAGAGTTTGTTACACATTTTACATGTAAACACAGCACCATCTACTGGTGGCCAACAATAATGCACAAGGGGTTATTTAAGAAATAATCATAACCAACTCAAAAGTCAAAAATACTTTAACCTTTAAACTGGTTAAAAGATTTATTAGAAAGATGAGCCCATGTGCTTTTATTTTTTACCCTTTTAAATTTTTTTTTAAACACACCATGGATGTATTTATTCACATAATTTTATTGGCATTTCTGCTGATTAAACGCATGTTAGCAGTGAGGGCTGAATTGCTGGCCCTGGGTTTATACTTGAGTCAATGTTTTTATGTTTTTATGTTTTTCAGGTAAAATTTGTGTAGGAATTGTTTTTTAATTGAGTATATTCAGCAATATTAAAATTAACAAAAACAAAGAAAAAAACCCTGCATATATACATGGGTTCTCATTCCTTGCTATCTGCCCCCTTTTATTCTGCTTCTCCCTGTGAGCCCGGCCTGTCATTTTCCCCCTCCCAATAGGCGGCGCCACACACTATTGCAGTCCTGGAAGATTTCCTGCAGGAAGCTGCAGTTACTGGGCCACAAGGGAGCCGAGAGGGATGATTGATAGAGTTCTGCTTTATTCTTTTGGTCTGTGATGGCCCTATCCTGGCCGGGGCCCCCTGTCCCCAGTGATGTCATTCCCACACGTTGTCTGATCAGCAGCTGAAGTATTGATTAGATTTGTGTTTATCATAGTAATAATCAGCTTGGCGGAGTGTGTGGGGCCCTCCCTGACTCTCATTTCTCTCTTCTGATCAGATAATAAAAATTGAATAAAATTATTTTATTTGATTTTCTGGAGGAGATTTCCTCTGCAATGACTCTGATCAGAGGATAATTTAATACGTGATTTATTCTTCGGAACAGTCGTTCTCCATCCCTCCGCTTTATTGTCTTTTCTGCTTTGGTTAAAACATCTGACCATGAAAGGAGGCAGCTATAACCCCCCCTGACCCCCGGAGATTGGGCTAAAATTCCTGAGCTGGGCTTTCCTGGAGAGGTTACACTGACACTTCGCATGTATGTACTTAATATGTTCTAATATTTGTCTTTATCTAATGACAGGTTCACTTTTTGCATTCCTACCAATTATTTCCCTGTAATACCAGATGTGGCCACTAGAGGAAGCACATGCCATAAAACATAATGATGAAAATATGCCACAGCAAGTCAAAAAGACTTTCATAAATTATAAAATATTAGCTAAAAATGACAATTAACTCGATTTTCTCTTTAAATCTGCTCCAGTTTTCTGATTCTGGATCCCCTGAGAGTTTCTCCCCGTGTCAGTGGAGGAGTCAGTAAAGGCTTAATAATTTGCGGCCTCTCTGCCAAATTCCATTTTATAACCTGAGAAATGAAGTCATTTTGAGGCGGTTCAGTGTCATTAATGGAAGTCGGGTCATTCCTAAGATATCCAATATTGTGCCTGCTCACAGAATAATCAGCTGTAGGGTTTTATGACTAACAAGTGGCACTGCCATCACCGCGATAAAGCACCAGCAAAAAAAGTGGGGGGAGGGGTGCAGTCCTGACTTCCTGGGTGCCAGAGGATCAAACAGGACCGGCCTACTGGGATCCAAGTCAGGATAATGGGGACCCCCCCTACAACTGTACAGAGGAGCTGACACTCTAATGTCCCCCCACAGTCACACACTATTATTATACATTTATATAGCTCTGACATATACCATAGT
>NC_092868.1:59610580-59636265 GCF_032062135.1 Pyxicephalus adspersus
TCAGTCTCTGTACAGAGGAGCTGACAATCTAATGTCCTCCTACAGTCACACTCTATTATTATACATTTATATAGCTCTGACATATACCATAATGCTGTACAGAGAACACTGAGCCAGTCCCATCAGCCTCTGTACAGAGGAGCTGACACTCTAATGTCCCCCCATAGTCACACACTATTATTATACATTTATATAGCTCTGACATATACCAGAGCAATGTACACTGAGCCAGTCCCATCAGTCTCTACAGAGGAGCTGACACTCTGATGTCCTCCCACAGTCACACACTATTATTATACATTTATTTAGCTCTGACATATACTGCAGTGCTGTACAGAGAACACTGAGCCAGTCCCATAGGTCTGCCTCCTACATGCATGCAGGCAGTGTTAGTCCATGAATGACATCACCCAGTTAGTGGGCGGGGCTTTATTACAATGGATAAGCCCCTCCCCCATAGTCATACTCTGCAGAGACTACAGAACCCCTCCACCAACACAACTGATCACATGACTGGGATATTTGCTGCACCGGTGTCTTTTTCTGTGTCTTTTTCTGGGGTCACCACTCCCCAGCAGCTCCCCCATGCTTTGAGTTCCAGTTCCTTGCCATCCCATGTCGATTGGCCGGAGTTTTTCCTTTTAATCTTGCCGAGTAGTTTGGAGTGTGAAGGTCATTTCGGCGGCCCAGGTTTCCACATCGGAGAGAGAACTCATTTGTCATGTTATAAACTCCTCGACACCTCCTGCGACCCCGAGAAAGGGAAACGTGGCTCAGACATATTTTACTAATAGAAGAATAATCCGGAGCTGATGGGGGTCAGCTGGCTAAAAATAGAGGTCTTGTCTCTAAAGGGGCTGCTAAGAGCCGGCGGGGCCCATAGATGGGGGCCCGGAGGATGAATATGCTGTATTCACACACCTGGAATGAAGGTGGCACCGGGCACAATCGATGAATAGATTCCCAGGGCCAAGACCTGGCTGATCCCGATACGGCTGCCGTCATTATATGGAGGAGAAACCACCGCCATGGAGTTGGTTCGTTACCCGGGAAAAAATCACAACTTTATCAATACCTATGAATCCTCTGGGCTCAGCTGGGTGTATTCTGATTGGGTGGCCGTCCAAAGATCCTGAACACCCAATGAGGTTTGGGATGGAGAAGGAGGATGGCGGATGGACATTGGAGGGCCAAACCTGGAGTTGTGATAGGTTACAATCATGCCAAGATAAAGCAAAACAATCCGACACCCGGGTACCAGTCCCTGGAAATATTCCAAGGGGGCAAACCTCAACCAATAGAAAGGCCGTAATCTCCTCCAATGGATTGTGGTGCCAAATCAAGGAATGGTGCTGGGCAAGGATAGAAAGTCTGAACAACAGGGGCAACCCAGGAAAATGTGGGGCAACAATGATTCACCTGTGCCCCTTAATAAATGCCATGTCAAGGCCGACAAAAATCCCGGAGCCCCAGGGATACTCCTAACCAAGGTCAATAAACCCCCAACCCAATAAATACCCTACTATCATTTTCAGACCCCAGCAATACCACAGCCATTACAGTCAAGCAACTACCCCCAGCCCAATAATAACCCCCACCAATAATCCTCAAGCCCCAGCAATACCCCCAGCCATGACAATCAAGCAGCAACCCCCAGCCCAAAAATAACCCCCATACGTATTTCTTCGGGTCCCAGCAATACCCCCATTATGGCCATCAAGCAACTGCCCCCAGTCCAATAATAAGCCCTATCAATAATTCTCAGGCCCCACTAATACCCCCATCAATAACCCTTAGGCCCCACTAATACCCCCAGCCCAATAATACCCCCATCAATAATTCTAAGGCCCCACCAATACCCCCAGCCCAATAATAACCCCAATCAATAATCCTCAGGCCCCAGCAATACCCCAGCCCAATAATAACTCCCATGAGTAATCCTTAAACCACACCAATACCCCATATCACACATTTATTACAATTATTGGTGAAATATGCATATTTGGGCTGCTAATCTTAAAATTTAGCCCCAAAAATGTCAATTTCCAAAAACGTAATTCTAAGCAGATTCATGTGTTGTGATATCCTCCCCCAATGTACCCCCCCCCCCTCCCCCATCTCAATGTTCCTCCGACATTTGCTGGTCTTTGGATGACCATTCCTTTCATTTGGCTGCAGAAAAAACCGCAGATTTCTTTTTGTTATTACAATTTTTAGATCTGGTTGTCTGAACCCAACCGGAACCGGAGCTGGAACCCAACCGCTGGGAATCACAGGGACCCCGTCGGGTCCACGAGCGATAAATCCACAAACAGGAAATGTCATTTGTTTGACTCCATTTACACTTTTTTATTGTCTGGGCGGTTTGATCTGAGCCATCTAAGTAACACTAATCCCTCTAATTGTCTTTGTATTGTGACATGAAGCCAAATCCCTCTTCATTTCTCACCCACCAATCCCAAAAAACTAGGCATTTATTCCTTATTTTAGGATAGAGGGAGGGGCCATGCAAATACGGGGCCACCTGTCTATCCGGAGTCCCCCAGGGTACAATCTGATAATATAACGTCAGGTGGGGTATCTGACCCCTATGGTTATAATACTCTGTAGAACTTGCACTGCTAGGGGCCACAAGCCTTAAACTGTTGTTTGCAGCTCAGTGGCAGACATAGCTATCAGTGGGCCCCTGTGCAGAACCGACTTAGGGCCCCTGTGCAGAACTGACCTGAGGCACCTCCCTATGTCCACCTCTGATCACATTTATCTGTGCACATGTATGAGTGAAATGTCAGCAAAGCTCAAACCTTGTTCCCCCATTCCAGTGGGTTGGGGGTAGTTGGGGGTCACCTCATATTGCCCTTTGGTCCCGGTCCTGGGTGGTCGCATTATTTGCGGCGCATATCCCCCCCCCCCCCCCTTCCCCCATCACTATACAATGGAAGATGTCTGCATGGAGCTGTTCGGATGTCATTTACAGAAATAATGAAACGTAAAAACTCAATAAAATCCTTTTTAATGGCTCATTTCTCAGCTGGATGAAATCGGCGCTGAGGGTGGAGGTGAGAGCAGTCATGTGACTTTCCCAAACCTCGAAAATCACATAGTAACCCTTTCATCTCCATCTAGAACCAGGCACCCTAAGAAATATTGGCCCTTAGTGCGCCCCCCGTTATATATAGACTGGGGGCCCAGGATACATCATATTATTATTATTATTATTATTATTATTATTAATAAACAGGATTTTTATAGCACCAACATATTACGCAGCGCTGTACATTAAATAGGAATTGCAAATGACAGACACAGACAGTGATACAGGAGGAGAGAACCCTGCCCCGAAGAGCTTACAATCTAGTAGATACATACAGCAGGATATCGCTTTGTTTTATCTTTGTAATCCTTACACATGTGCGGGACTGTCATAGGGACCTCATAAGGAATAAGCTGGGGGGTTTATTATGAATGGAAGGGAATTCGGGGTCCCAGGAATGTCACAGCCCCTCACCCCCCGATGCAAGGATCAGCCAATGGAAGAACACAACATGGCCACTGCATCTTCTTGGGCCTAAAGGAGGATCCCCAACATTACCTGAAATCAGTCAATGGGCTTTAAGGGATATTTTGTATTGCAATTCCTTTCCCAATTTATCTGGATCAGACTGCCATGCTGTGATATGTGGGGGTGGGACTTCAGTGCTCGGGGGCGGAGCCAGAACCAGGGAACACATTTGTCATAAGGGACTGGGCTCCACCAGCTGCTCGCAATGATTTCTAGCGTTGGATTAATTTACTTTTATGTTTTTCCTGAAATTATAATCTTAATTTCTGGCTTTTACAATTTATTGTTTTTTCTCCTCATTAGGATCTCTGGCCGGGGGATCGGTGAGAATAGATACAGAATACAAGAACCTGGAGCTTCATCTAGGGCCACATAATGCAGGTACAATGCTTCTATCACTAAGAATGACATGCGGATCATTGGGCTGACATAGAACTGGGTACTGAACCCAGAATCTGATATTGGGACCCGGTCAGGAAAATGTGATTTCATGCACAGGAGGCTTTGCTGGGGTCTCTGCATAGACTGCAATGACATCTTCCTATACTCTGCATGCTATATGTATCCATTTTATAGTCATGTGACTGCCATCCCCTAATCCCATTGGGCAGCACTGGAAACATCAGTAACTTTCTGAAAATATTAAGTATTCGTGTCCTTGTGAATGGAGCCTGCGGTGTCATTGCTGGGTGTGAGCTGAGTATGGAGCTCCAATGGTTCTATTCATCATAATGATGGCGACTTTTTTATTTGTCTGTCGTTACATCTAATTCTCAGTTTGTTCACTTGTAATAATTGGCATTGTGGAAGTTATTAAATACAAAATGTATTACCCAGACACTGATCACCTGGAATGTTGTCCCTACAGAAGCACCATTGGTCTCAATGTACCAAGATGGCGCTTGGTGCTTCAGCCTCACCCCCCTGGGGTACAGAATCTTTGAGGGTCCCTCTGGTCTTCTGAGACATTAATGGTTCTATTAGAGAACACCCCATTGATGTCATGTTGTTGGGGGCCCAGAATGACCGCACATATGCAGTTTGTTCACCGACTCTGGCATTCCATATTTTACTGTAATAGTACCGGGTCACCCAAATCCATTCTGGAGCCAACAAGACCCCAACAAAGCATAAAATATTGGTGTTCTTCTATGGCTTTATTTATAGATGATTCCCATTTTAATTCCCTCTAGATTCATTCATAGTTTTCACTTACACAGATTTCCTATTGAATTGCAATTTTGAGTTTGGCCTCTAGATGGCAGAACAAGTCATTATTTTTAATAGGAATGGAAAGGATTCGAGCATCTGTCAGCGAATTTCAGAAATGACAGGGGAATCATTTATAAATAAAATTGCTAACTTTTAATGCAACAAATAATAATAATGCAGGTGTTTTACTTTTTAGATGTTATTCATGATCTGTCCTTCCTAATATATATATATATTTATATGTTTCTGCACTGGTTCTAGATGGGAGTTCCATGGCCCATTGTGTGAGGGTGATGTTTTGTATTTGATATTATGGTATATTTTATGGTAATACTATGATGATGATTTAGTCTTGGGGTCTATAGTTTCAGGTTGATGTGAAGGTTCTGGGTGTTGGGTCTGGGATGTATATTTGTGCCCGGGATGTATATTTGTGCCCATGCTGAGCTCTGGGATAAGCAAATATTATCTACACACAGCTTTCATTTACATTCTTACTGAAATTTCTGTGTACTTTGTGTATTTTTCCAAATCTGTGCAGGAGCTTCCTGTAATACAGACCGGTCACTGCTGCTCTGTCTCCATTGGCAGGATGGCTGGTCTGGTCTCCGCCCCTACTATCATTTTCTGCAGGCAGCCTGAAGTGGGTGGAGCTGCTTGGCCCCTCCCACTGCACTATTGTCTGCGCAGGTTATCTACAGCACAGTGATGGTTTCTCTGCTACTTGTACAGATTCATATCCAGATATTTGATGCTCACAAAGTGAATTTCTATCCTTGAATCCTTTCTGTGGCTATCAAGGAATATATGGAAATTAAAGCTTGTGTGTCTGATGCTCGGCTTTAGGTTTTGTTCAGGATTGCTAAAATCGCTATATGTTATGTGTTTGTGACACACTTACGCAAATGATCCCACAATAATATAATTTCCAAATATAAATAAATAAATTGTCATACATAATATGCACTCACCAAGATATGTTATCAGTTATTTTGAAAAAATAGCGCCGCCCTCATGGCCACCAGCTTCAGTACACCCACTAGTCATGCCCAGCCATCTCCTCCATCATTAATGATGTCACCCTAAACCTCCCCATGTATCCGCTCATGGGGGCATTAATAAGGGGGGGGCGACCCCATGGGGGAAACCCCCACACCCCATCCCAGGCAGCACCTGGGGAGAGTTTTTGAGGTTTTGTTCCCCAGTTATTTCAGACGCTGCAACAATCACAGCAGGCAGGCCTGGGGACTCCCCCAAAATTATAAAACACTCATCCCAGAATCCAGGGCACAATGTATTGTATGAAGGGGGGGCAGTTATATGGTGATAGGCCCCCATAAGGGGTGAGCGTCCTCTGTGGTGAGTGGAGGCTGAAATGAGATTTAATATCACTGGGATATTCTAATATTGGTTTATGAGTATAGTGGCTGCTGGGTGTTGTCACTACTTCTGGCTGATCACTAGAGGGCAGCAGCGGAGAGCAATATCATCGTTCTGCCTATAGGAAAACTCCATTTCCCATGATTCCTCACATTGTGTGTCATGGATGGGCGTGGTCACACTTGTAGTCCTATAATGGGGAGGCTACAAATGCAGACATTCTGAATGGAGCATGGATTGTAGCCACACAGGACACGGGAAAGGCGGAGTCATTGGGGTGGAAAAAATAGAGCCTTCCTGTATGATAACTGGGGCCAGGACGGCCAAATATACCCCCCCCCCCCCAACTTCATACTTTAGCCCATAGTACCCCAGGGGTAGTGGGCACCTTTGGTTTTAGGTTCTGCTTTTGTTAGTGACTCCAAACTCCATTATATTCAATTCTGCCATGGCAAAGTCATTTACCAGCACAGGGGGTCTGTGTGACATCCCCAGCAATGCCCTTGTAGTTTCGTGATGGGGGGGGGGGTAATTTTTATAATTGTTTGCACAGACTAGGCCCTGTGTTGTCATCATCTGAGAAATGCCATGCAGATATCATTGGGGTAGACAGGAAGTGGCTGCAAAGAGGATCAGGGGATCAGCAGCACTGAGATGTAATAAAGCAGGAAGCGAGGGTTTATTCTGAAATCTATCGGTTGTTCTGAGCTCGGATTGTTTCCATCTATGTAATGATGTCAAGGCAGCGATGGATTTACAAGCAATAAAAAGCTGCTAATGAGCGCCGGGGACAAGAAATGACAACGAGCAAATATTTGGAGAGATTAATCAGGAATGTCCATGCAGCAAAATCCTGCGAGGGGAGAAGGCGGCTCAGTGGGTAGGACTCACATGGAGGCACCAATTTGAGTCAGGATGATATCTGCATGGAGTTTGTATGTTCCCCCCATGTTTGTGTGGGACTTGGATTTTTACAGCTTTCTCTAATAGGAAACCTTTCTTTAGGTGGAGGACTTCTTTACCCCCAGATGCAAATACTGCAGCCATGTCTATTGCAGTGACTGTGCAGCCCAGAATTTATATGTGAATTCCCTCTGACAGTATTCTCCTATTCTCCCTGCAAAGTCCCACAGATACCTGTTGATCCTTCCAGAGAAGTCACCTTCCTGTGATTGGTGAATTCATCCCACGTATTGGCTGTGCCTGCCATGGGAAGGGAAATATCAAAGGGGCGTGGCTATCAGGATTGTCCATGCTGATTCAAAGGCCTTTAGCTTGTCAATCAGCACCTGGCCACACCCATTCCCACCCACTTCCTAGATTGACAGCTCTGAACCCCTCCCACTGAGATCTGCAGTGTCTGGGAGGGGGAGTGTGTGAGAATTTGATTTGTCCAGAGTGTGGCCGACACATGGGGGGGGGGGGTCTATGGGATTGCATGGAATATATATTCTAATGAACACCCCATTAATATTTGTGATGAAAATTTGGTGCCCATGCTTACAGGCATAGAGACAGCTCACCCTGTAATCTCTGTAATTATGGGGTGTCACCCATAGGGGGAGGGTTAGGAGAGAAGGTGCTGCCATGTGTGTGGTAATAGATGAGATGGGGTTTGTGTCAGACGGGCCGCTGCTTCCTGCTTTTGTCACCAGTTATGTGATAGATTGCGTGGTACCCAGCCCACATCATCCATCAGTCCAGGGATGTTCGGCGTCAGAGGTCCTCTTGTCACTGTATGGAACTTGCTGGAAGGATTCATCATTCTGTGCACTGATTGGAATAGAAAGAACTGTGACTTTGTATGGAGATTTTATTTCAGAAACGACGACTTCTTAGGCAAAATTCACATTGTAAGAAACATTGATCTGTTGGCTCCATTGTGATGACAGCTAAATAAATCAGAGAGAGATAGCCCTCCAGCACCACCTGACATACTCCATTAGACAGAGGCTGCCTACAAGCATGCAGACATGTTTTTTTTTTCTTTTCTGAAGAGATGAAGTTTTTTATTTTAGGGAAGTAATCTGGACATTGTGATGGGAGTCAGGGGCCCAATTATTTCTGCAGCCTCTGCAAATTCTGCTATTCCACCAATAGTAATGGGGGGAGCAGCTATACTTGATGGTATGGAGCACATGTATTGCTTCTCGACCCCAACCCCTTATATGTGCCCCTTCTCCTTCACAATATACAACATTCATACCTAGGTGATATATAAATGATTCCCCTGTCAATTCACTCTAAATTCACTCATTTCATGCTCATACATCATTTCCTATTGTGACAACTTTGCACTTTGACAAGTGGCCACTAGGTGGCAGAATGAGTCATTGTGTTAATAGGAACTGAAATGAGAGATTCGAACACTTCTCAGCGAATTTCAGGCGAATTGACAGGGGAATCATTTTTAAATAATCCCAGTGTTAGTATTTGTCATGTGCTTGCTCTGTCCTCAGTAGTTCTCACTTTCTACAGCGCTACTTAAGTTGTTAGTGCCATATAAACCAGTAATAGTCATCAGTCCATATAGTGCCACAGCTGTCCCTGATTTGGTCCCTCTTTCCTCTCAGGTGAATGTATTCATCTCTATAAAAAAGATATAACTCATACAAAGTTATATTTCACACCAAACTTTTATCAGCCTCTAAATTATTCCATGAATATGAAAAAACAAATATAAAGGGAATAAAGATGTGAAAAACCTTTGGTTGGTTAATCAATCATATTTTGTGTATTTATTTATGTTCTACAAAATAAGGAGCTGGCTGGACAAATAAGGGCGTGGTCTGGTGAATTAAGGTGTGGTGGGCGTGGCATTTACCTGTACATTTTGACCCCCAGCAGTGTTCACCGGTAATTCTGCCCATTGATGCCAACTGCAGCCTAAAATAATTCCATCCCTTTCGTCCCCTTTATTCCAAATTACACAAGGAATATATTAATAATATTATATATCAGATCCTCATTATTTCATTTAAATAATTAGAGTTAACTATTCCTTTTTTATATTTTTTTCCCTGGTGCTCCTGTTTTGAATAGATCCATGCCCATACATTACAGAATATGTCAGCGCTATGCCAATACTTCGGAGCAAGGTATCTGTATCTGTCTGTCATTTGCAACCCCTATTTAATGTACAGCGCTGCGTAATATGTTGGCGCTATATAAATCCTGTTTAATAGTAATAATAATAATAAACCTGCAATTTTCTATAACGGCCACAAGGTGTCAGCAGTGCAGCATGCATCTTTACCTGTAGGTGTCACGTGATGTCAGACCCTGGTTTTTCTCTATTAGTGTCTGTGCAGCATTAGGAAATAAAATGATTTAATGATATTCTGTCTGCATTAAACATCTTTTGTAATAATTACTTTTAATAATTTGCATGTTATTAGTAAATATTATGCTTTAATGTCAGATTTGTGGCATCCCCAATAATGGACTCTTCTCCAGGGAGGGGTATTCAGGTAACTCAAACAACCCCCCCCCCCCCCCCAGAATATGATGCCATTATCAGCTGCCACTTATTAGGCAAGGTAGCAATATCTGACAAGTGGCTCTTGTGAACTACAATAACCAGCATAACACCCGTAATGAGAGCTACAGGAGGTGCAGAGCCCCCATAGAAGCCATTGCAGGGACAGATCTTCATGGATAACAAAATTTGATGGGTGATGAGCAGAATCCTCTCTGTCCAGTGCTGGGGGAGCCAAATCTGACAAATATAGATCAGCATTGGACAGTAGGTGGCGCTGCTGCTTCTTCTAGAATGCCATGGCAGGGCAGAGGGAAGAATAATAAGAAGACATTGTTACCCAGTTCCATACTGAGCTCAAATCTAATGCATGATAAGAATACGTGCCGTGTCTGAACAGAGAGAAACCGCAAAGCTCACTGTGCTGATCCATTATACGGAGTGCCCCCTCCATTATATCAGCTGACCCCCTCCTAATGTACTTTGTTATTCTGTTTAAATCCGCTAAATACATTGCAGTTCACTCTGTCCTGTTCTAGCGTGCTGCAGAGAAGAAAATTCGCTGTCTGTGTGGAAGCAGTGGTCTCTCTGCAGAGGTCTGACACTCTCCTTGCTTAACCATAGATAAAGCCATCCAATCAACAGGAAGGATGAGCTTTGTTGATTGTGAGGCTATATATGGCTGATGCTTTGCAGATAGACCGCTGCTTCCACACTGAGAGCAAGGATTCTTCTCTGCAGCCCGGCTGTTTGTGCTTCTATAGATACCCAGCTGTCACATATTGCTGCTCCGGGTATTTATTCTGCTGATATTTGGGTTCTGCCTGTCCTGTTTTCACCGTTCCCACACCCCGGCCTTAGCACATATCGCCGGGTCAGCTCCTCTGTGCCCTGTTATTCTTGGCCTCGGCTGGAAGCTGAAGCAGAGTTTGGGGTCACGCTGGCCTGTTAGATTTTATTTATAGGTCGGTGACCACCCACAGCTGGGAGCCAAAACCGAGGTGTCCAGCTGCAGCCAGAGCGCCACTTCACACGGCCTGGGCTGTGACCACACCGAAATCCGGCTAATAATAGAATGGGGGTCACTGGTGGGGTAACCACAGACCCCCCCAAAAATAAACAACTCCCCAATGCCTCCAACTGTGGGATGTGCAGCACAAATCTCTGCTCATTGGTACTCATCCATTCTATACAAACCTCGGTGTCCCCAATACCACAACCACTGCCAAGATAGCATTGTACAGCACTACTGTATATGTCAGAGCTATATAAATGTATAATAATAGTGTGTGACTGTGGGGGGACATTAGAGTGTCAGCTCCTCTGCCCAGAGACTGATGGGACTGGCTCAGTGATAAATGTATAATAATAGTGTGTGACTGTGGGGGGACATTAGAGTGTCAGCTCCTCTGTACAGAGACTGATGGGACTGGGTCAGTGTTCTCTGTACAGCACTGCGGTATATGTCAGAGCTAAATAAATGTATAATAATAGTGTGTGACTGTGAGGGGACATTAGAGTGTCAGCTCCTCTGTACAGTACTGCGGTATATGTCAGAGCTATATAAATGAATAATAATAGTGTGTGACTGTGAAGGGACATTAGAGTGTCAGCTCCTCTGTACAGCGCTGTGGTATATGTTTGAACTATCATCGCCCTCAGCTCTGGGCACGGTGTGGATGGGGGTCCCATACATTGAGCAGTATTTGGGCTCCGGGGGGTGGGCATTTGGCGGCGGCTCCTGGCGGAGGGTTAATGATCTCGCTCTGCCCTCCCTCACCCATTTTTGTGGTTTGATGTTTTGGGGGAGGGAGAGGAAAGGCCGGGCGTGGGGGTGATAATGGCCTCGGAAACTCTTTACAAGCCCCCAGCTGCCCCTTCTGGGACTTCTCATCCTTACCTGGCATTCTAGTAATAGGAAGCAGCTGCTCACCCATAATCCCCCCCAGCCTATCATGGAGACCCTTAAAGGGTGAGTGGGACTCGTTAAAAGATGAAAGAGAGCGCAGATAATAGTGCAGCCCCCCCCCCCAATCATCAGTCACAGGGCAATTTACCCCCCCACCTACCCCTCCATATCTTCAGATTTAAAGGAGACCTCCAGACCCCTTGGTTAAGCATTGTGAGTCGGCTTCATCATTTACATTTTTCGTATCGCCACCCAATGGGATCTCGGCATGGCTCCTCCCACTCCCCAATCATTGGATTGTACAATGGCGCCTTGTGCAGTAGCGCAGTACAATATCCCTGGGCCGGTCATCCTTACCACCTTTTATGCATCACTGAGGTCCAATCAGTGACAGTGTCTAGGCTGAGATGATGTCATCAATCTGCTGCAGGCAGGAGGAAGCATTTCCCCAGTCCCTGCAGCATTGTATCTTTGTATCTGGTCACATGATGGGGGGCTGTGTCAGGGGGAGTCATGTGATGACAGGTCCACTTTAATTCTTCATACAGATATTTTCGTGTCTCTGTGATATGGAATTGTCTGGGTGCAGCAGAGGCGCCGGTGACAGGAAGTGGCTTTGTGCAGGTACACGGTGACAACAGAGCGACCACATGAAAGGATTGCTGCAGGCGGGGGAGGGGGGACGCTGCAAACATCGCTCGAGACAACGAGGGCCACATGGGCTGCTCACACAAAGTCACCCCGTGTTCCCTGCAAGACGCATAAATTGCCCCAACCACAGTCACCAATCAGCCCAAATTTCCCCGAATTAAAGGGATCTTCTAGTCTGAGGGGGGATGAACCCCCCATCTGCCCCTGAATAACCTGTGGCCAGATATCGGGGGCTTGTCATCTCCTCCCCATCCCCCACCTCCTGGCACCCCAGGATCTCAGCCTATGGAAATGTAACTTTGTGTTCCCTGGTTCCAGCCCCGCCCCTTCTAAGGCCACAGCCCCGCCCACTCACCCTGGAGCTTTGGTTGGCAGCACAGAATCACGTGACAAGAGGATGAAGTTCTGCGCAGAGCATCTCCTAACTCTGTGACAGCTGCCGTGATTGGTCGGAAGGATCAGCAGTGCATTGGAGTTGCATTTTAAGTCTCCGCCCACAGGGTGAATATTATGGGTGAAATTATTGCCCTACAGTTGCCCCACCATTAATTGCTAGCAGTTGCTTCACCTGCAGTCTGTGTATGGTGCAGGGCCCGGAGAACAGCATCATGGGAAGTGAGGGAACAATGGACGCCTCCATATCACTGTCATTGTGTCACTATTAGCCCCGCCCCCGCGGAGCCGAGCAAAAGGCGCATTGGCTTTAATAAAAATCAGCAGACATTTATAATATCAGAAATATTGCGTTATTTATTATCAGGGACACCTCTTCCCTTTCATGTTATTTCCTGTATATGGGGAGGGGACCCCAATTACTGATTGGCCCTCAAAATGGCCCATCCTCCAGTTCCATATGCACCTCGGATTATTGGATCGCATCCGACTGCTTGATATGCAATTAGATCAATCAAGAAAGGGCTCCGCTATCCTTAGTGGGAGGGGGTTAGAAGGTGCCAAGTGCTCCACAGCACAAGGGCCCCGAAGCCTCCTCAGCCAGCAGGGGCCCCTATGGAGACCTCAGGTCAGTTCTTGATGCTGCAAGGGACCCTTTGGTTGTGGGGGTCCACAGGGCGAAAATATGAAGATTCATTGTCACGGTGAATGTGTGTAGTCTGTTCTGTAAAAGTTTGTACTGGGCTACAGCCTATGACTCTATATTAGCACCATAAATGATTGTGTCACTCCCCCCCCCCCCCCCCCCATCACAGGACATTTCAGCCCATTTGCCCCCCTCTGTGTATCTCAGGCCGGCATCTTATTGCCCCCCCTCCGGGCTTGTTATTGGCGGAGTTCCATTACACATATAGCACCCCCTGGGGGGTCATAAACTGCAAAGGTCATGACCTTGTCAGGGGATCAGATATTGTGTCATGTGACAGCACTGGGGCGCTGGGGTACTGTACAGCAGGGCCCATCAGATCCTCTTATCAGAGAAGAAAACTCCTCATTGGCTGTCAAGAATTTCCCAAAAAATAAAAAGATGTCGGAAAAGCAAAATGTGTCCCCGTTGGTTTAATTTAATTCCCCCTCTGCTGGATCAATTCCTAAATTCTGAGCTTGGAGCGCTGGCTGTGCTGATATCCTCATTATTAATAAACAGGATTTATGTAGCGCCAACATATTACGCAGCGCTGTACAATATATAGGAGATATTCTCAGGCCTGGAGCTTTCAGACAACAGGGAGCCTGCAGGGGGCGCCTCTGAGAATCTGAGTCCTGCATGACAAGCTGGGGTTCCCAGATCCCAGGAAGAAACCGGGGGGCAGAGGGGCTACAACATCTACAACACCCCCCCACCACCACCACCACAATCCCCTTTCCAGGGTCAGATTTGGACTTCAATCTGAGTTTTATATAATCCATAGCATGGACTGGAGCCTCTTGTCACATGACTCTGTGCTGTGCAACCTCCCTCCAGTGCTTCAGAGTGGGCGGAGCTGGAACCAGCGAACACATTGGCAGCTTATCCTGAGATTCTGCCAGCCTGGCAGCAAAATGATTGGATGAAATTTAGGCCAATCAGCAGCGTCCCTGCAACCATTGACTGAGCTACTAGCAGAATCCCCAGTGGCCGCCTGCTTGGCCCTCCTAACTGTGACCCAGTTACCCCGGGGCAGCCCAAATCCCTGAACTACTTACCTACCCCCTGCAGTGACTCCATTATTCTCAGTCTGTGTTCCCAGCTCCGCCCACCTGTTGCTCTTTTTTCAGTTTTTGGGGTGCACTTACCTTTGCTGTCCCCAGGGTATTGCCGGGTGTTGGGGTGGCTGTGCCGAGTCTTCCTGTTGTGCCATTTGGTGGTTGGGGGGGGGGGGCGTGGGGGCACTTTCGCTACTCGCAGAACCGCCCAACCCAGCAGCTGGCTGATTGATGTGCAGAGTTTGCGGTTTCAGGTGCAGAGACCTCAAATACACCGAACGATTTAACCGTCTCATGGCTGCCCCACACTGGAGGTGCAAACTGTGCCAACCCAGGGGGCGGGTACACAAACTACTGGGGGAAATCTCCCCATTGTGGGAGGGGCAGAGACACAAACTACTGGGGGAAATCTCCCCATTGTGGGAGGGGCAGACACAAACTACTGGGGAGGAAATCTCCCCATTGTGGGAGGGGCAGAGACACAAACTACTGGGGAGGAAATCTCCCCATTGTGGGAGGGGCAGACACAAAGTACTGGGGGTGGGGGTTATAAGATATATGACAGTCAGTTGATGATTCTCAGAAAATACATTTATAGAAATCCTTTCTCTTCTCTGCTCTCTGATTTATATGGTTCACCCCTCATTCCCCTGATGTGGTCACATGATCCCAGCTACCCCCCCAGATTTGTTATCACAATGCTCCCTCGTATGTTATTGCTGAATATTTATTATTATATATATATTGTTTATGATATAATATCCCCCCCCCCCCCCACACACACCTATATTACAATGGCTGTGTGACATTTCTCAGGGGGGGGGGTGGGGGGGTTCCTTATGGTGACAACAGCCGACCCTCACTGTACAATATGTGATGAAGTGACAACATAGAAGAGCTATTAGGAAACTGATAGAATGTTGTCACCCAACAACTGGAAATGCCTTAATGGCAGGATCACTGCCTGCTGCAGTGGCTCCTGAAATAGAACCTTGGGCCCCGACCGCTCTTTTTTTTATTGTTGGGGCCACGTTGTGTGTGTGCAATACCACTAACTTACCTGGCACCATAATAATAACCCCCCAAGCATGCCCTGGTGGTCCAGCCCAGCCATTCGGTTAGCAGGCGGGGTGAGGGATCAGTGGCCCCCGGTGACCCCGGCCTGGACCCCCACACACAGCAGAGATCCAGCCGAGTTTTTGCCATTTTTTCAGGCAGTCTTGGTAGTAACGGTTTCCATTGCCTCAGGGGGGGGTGGGCTTTGTCTGCCTTTGATCTGCATACAGTGAGAGGAGCCAGGGCGCAGATATTTTGGGTTTCGCTATGACTGGGGTGTGGAGCGCGCAGATGTTATCGCCCCTCCAGCTAGGTGTGGAGCCTCTTGTGGTCTCATCCAACCTGCTGACTCGATGGTGACAAAGGCTTTGTTCTCTCTGCAGAGCTCGGCTGCTTCTTGCAAAACCTAGAAAGTTCCTGCAAAGGCAGCAAAATGGCCGACGTGTCACCCACATGCATCAGTCCTCATAGAGAACAACAGAGCCCGGTGACCGATCCCTGTGTGACTCATATCGGTCAATTAAAGAGGACTTGTCATGTGCAGCGTGACACTTCCAGGGATACAGAGATCACATGACTCCCTCCGGCAATGCTGCCATCTGCTTTTCTCCCCAGAAGGACAGAGCCATCTTTGTTCAGGCCTCATCCCGGACTATCTGTGTCAGTTCTTGGCTGTGATCACAAATATCTAACACAGATCAGCCCTGCTGCAGCCTTTCTCTTCATCACTAGGGGGAGAGGAGACTGAGGAAATGCTTCCTCCTGCATGCAGCAGACTGATGACATCATAGCACTGATTGGAACTCAATGATGTCATAATAATGATAAAAGGGGGAGCTTTCTGTTGTTTCACATTGTGACATGTCAGGTTTTATTCATGGAGATGTGACAGGTCCACTTTATTGCAGCTGCACAAGTACTGAGCATCCTTTTATATCCCCAATCTGTATTTATATCAGCTTCCAGGTGCACAGCACAGATAATACGGATTCTGGAAGTCAGGATTGGTTTGCATGGCTGCTGATAAGAAGGGAAACCCAGGGATGGCCATGACAGTGTGCTGCTCCTTAACCATCCAATCAGCAGGCAGGGGGCGTGTCCTGGACCATTCTCTCCTGCCTGACCTGGCGTGTTGGGCCATTGGCTGGGGTCACAGCTCACACATTCACTTGTGTTCAGAATAATAGCAGTGTGTATAAAAAGGTGAATTCACTTAACATTCTATTACATGAAGAAAAGGGAATATTAACAGCAGTGTCTGCATTCACTCAAACATTCACTGTATAAACTGGGAATTGTTTCCAGATTTTCCTTTTAATATTTAGTTGTCTGACCTCTGAAGTGCTGCACATTTGTGTTGTATGGAGTCACCTGTGACCAGGTATTCCAGCCCTGGATGTTTTCTATTGGATGAAGGTCGGGGGGGTGGGACTGGCCCCTCCATAATGTCAATCTTGTGGGTGTGTTGGGGGTCATTGCCACCCATCTCAGGGTCATTTCCTCTTCACCATCAGGAAACGTAATTTCCTCAGATCCCTGGCATGTGATAAATAAACCCAACACCATCGTATGAGACATCCCTATATCATGACGCTCCACCACCATGCTTCACAGTCTGCACAGGGATTTCAGTGTTTGGGGTGCTCTGACAAACTGTCTGCAACCCCTGAACCTAAAAACAATGATCTTGCTTTCATCAGTCCACAAAATGTTGTGAATGTTCCAGTGAATGTGTTTCATAGCAAACTGTAACCTCTACAGAGTCTTTATTTCACCATTGGGGGCTTTGCGGGGGCTTCACATCGGGGTCTTCTAATTGTAACTCTCTTTACATCTTCTTTCATCTTCCTGGAGCTGATCATCGGCGGAGTCTTCATCCATTCCGAGGGTTTCCGTCGTCTCTCAGGTTTGTTAACATTTGAAATGATTTCGCCTGAGCAGCCAATCATCTTCTTTATACGTTTTCCCCTCTCCAATCAAATTCTTAATGAATGTATTCTGAACAATGTCTGCACTGAGCCATTTCACTATAACAGCATGGACAACATAAGGGCCGGGATTCACCCAGAATGAATAATTCATTGGTTCAA
Source organism: Pyxicephalus adspersus (assembly GCF_032062135.1). NCBI lineage: Eukaryota > Metazoa > Chordata > Amphibia > Anura > Pyxicephalidae > Pyxicephalus > Pyxicephalus adspersus. The sequence continues at coordinate 59,628,058 of NC_092868.1, forward strand.
CTCCACACTGCTATTATTCTGAACAGCCCGCTATTCCCTTCTCTTCCCTTTCTGATCCATCGATCTTCATGTATTGTAATGTTCAGTTACATTTGTGTGTTATTCACTTTTATATACACACTGGTAATATTCTGCACACAAGTGAATGTAGCAGTGAATGTTGTCACATGACAAGGTTTATGAGTCAGTTGTGGTCCTGAGGTCGGATGGGTGCAGGGCCGGCAGACGTCCTCACTTGGCCCCGGTTATTGTTTGGCGGCCTCCATCCTTGACCGGCTTCCTCCATGAAGAAGAATCTGGCCGCCTGTTTCCTGCTGGAAGAGCTGAGTGAGCCCAGGGCAGCGCTCGGCCTCCATTCCCGGTTTCCTCCACTTCCTGTTGATGCGGGATGGAAATTTGAGGGCCACTGGAGCTTCTTTCTGTGTTATGGAGCAGACAATGGGCCGCACGGCACTCCCACTAAGTGTTCCCGAAATCAGCGCCTCCAGTGCCAGAGAGACCGGGAGGAATTCTAACATTCCGGGGATCACATGGGGGGTCAGTGCCGGGCCGCCAAGCAAGATTCACACACATTGTACGAGAGATTCACGCACATTGTACGAGGGATTCATACACATTGTACGGGGAACTCACACACATTGTACGAGAGATTCACACACATTGTATGAGAGATTCACACACATTGTACGGGGATTCACACACATTGTACGAGAGATTCACGCACATTGTACGAGGGATTCACACACATTGTACGGGGATTCACACACATTGCACGGGGATTCACACACATTGTACGAGGGATTCACACACATTGTACGAGGGATTCACACACATTGTACGAAGGATTCACACACATAGCCCAATATGTATCACCGATGGGTCACCTGGCACAACCTGTCCAATGTCAGCAGAGATTGGCTGCGGATGTCTGGGTCACTAATCTGCATAGACGAATGACGATCGCTGTGAAATCTGCTACATATCTATAAAACATTTCTTCCCTTATTTGATACATTTTGATACAAACCGACACATTTCAGGGCTCCACACCCCCTTCATCAGGGCCTGTTACTTGGAGAAGGAGATGAAGGATTCCTATTGGTCAGAGGGTCACACAAATCACCAGAATTATCTCCCAATGCTCATCCTGGAAGTTGGTTTGTCAGGGTCGTCCTCAGCTTCATTGGATGACAGAAGCCAGGAAATCGGTAACCTCAGATGCTGCAGCCAATCATCAGTCAGTGTTTGTACCGCAGAAGCTGCTTTATAATTGTCGCAGTTTATATTGCATGCCGGTGACAATAATCAGAATCGTGTCCCCATCCCTGCTGATAATTTCTTTCCTCCTCTCCGTGTTCTGCCCGGATGTTACCGATCTTTTCTCTGATTTTTATCATTTTGGATTCCTTGCTGTGCAGTGACTGCCAAATGCAGCTCCATCGGTCATGTGACACGCAAATATTATTATTAATAAACAGGATTTATATAGTGCCAACATATTACGCAGCGCTGTATATAAATAGGGATGCAGCCATAGGAAGGTATTGCAGACGCTCAGGCAGCATGTTCACCCCCCTCCCCCCAATATTTGATGGTGTTACTTTTATTGTGAATATCTCTCACCTGTGCAGTGGTGTTGTCCTCAGACTGATCAGCTGTGTCAGCACCATTGATGAGATTGAATTGTCCTGGCGAGGTCACCTCAGTCTACAGATGGCGGAAGCGATTCCCTTCCTCTCCAGCCGTCCCCCAGCCAGAGATCAGAGCTGTAGGAAGCCATCATCCATCCCGTCCTCAGCTTCCTGTTATTCTGTGCAATTCAGAGTCTGTTAGTGTGCAGCTGTACCAGGCCCGGGGCCAGAGATGTCCATCGAGCGAGGGGCCCGACCAGTGAGATGACCTACCTGGAGGGCCCAACAGTCTGTGCTATAGATTGTCATGGCAGGCTGAGCTACCTACCTGACATCCCTACCTACCAGCCTGGCTTACCTACTGAGCTGTCCTAATTACCTGGCAGCCCTACTTACCTGACTGACCTACCTATCAGGCTGAGCTACCTGACAGCCTTACCTACCTGACTGGCCTATCTGCTGGGCTGTCATACCACCTAGACTGTCTTTAGTACTGAGCGGGCTTACCTGCCAAACAGCCCTACCTACCTAACTATCTTACTATCCAGGCCCACCTGGCCTTCCTGACTGGGCTGTCATACAAACCACACTGTCTTTATTACTGAGCTGGTCTACCTGGTTTTACCTACCTGACTGTCTTACCATCCAGGCTGTATTACCTACTGGGCTGCCCTACCTGGTTACCGACCTGACTGACCAACCTACCAGTCTGAGCTACCTACCTTCCTGGCCTTCCTACCTGTCTTACCATCCCAGCTCTCCTAGCTCCTAGAGGAGTCATTGGGAAGGACAATCTGATTGGTGGGATATTTGAACTTTGTATTTCTTCCATCCAATGTCTGTGCTCAGCTGTCAGTCTCACCAATCAATTGCTGCTCTCTATAAGATTGGACACAATGGCCCCATCATTCTACGCATGGGTCGGCACATGCATCATAACCTCCTCCAAAAGTTTTGGAACTTTTGTATCATTTTAAAACACCAGCAAAAGATGGAAATCCCCAACCTGCAGATTGTGACAATGAATGAAACCAACAAACTGCAACCTCAGAAAGTTCCCTCCATTTACTGTAATCTGCTGAATCCAAAGAACTCCACAGAGGGTCACCGGGGGTCCAAGTGCTGGGGACCTTCCTGCACCCCTGGTTTGTGTCACCAATGAGCCGGTCCTATCAGTCTCTGTACAGAGGAGCTGACACTCTAATGTCCCCCCACAGTCACACACTATTATTATACATTTATATAGCTCTGACAATTCCATTCCCTTCCCCATCATCCCTCCATTACCTTTCCCATCACCTCTCCATTCCCTTCCCCATCACCTCTCCATTCCATTCCCTTCCCCATCACCTCTCCATTCCATTCCCTTCCCTATCACCTCTCCATTCCCTTCCCCATCACCTCCTCATTCCTTCCCTTCCCCATCATCTCTCCATTCCATTCCCTTCCCCATCATCGCTCCACTCCCTTCCCCATCATCGCTCCATTCCCTTCCCCATCATCTCTCCATTCCTTCCCTTCCCCATCACCTCTCCATTCCATTCCCTTCCCCATCACCTCTCCATTCCATTCCCTTCCCCATCACCTCTCCATTCCATTCCCTTCCCCATCACCTCCTCATTCCTTCCCTTCCCCATCACCTCTCCATTCCCTTCCCCATCACCTCTCCAATGATGAGACCACCCCAGTCAGACGATTGCACCCCCATTGACCATAGCGCTGCATATTGTCCCCATTGGCATCAATTAGTGATGTGCAATCACCAACCAGATTGAATGCCTTGAAAGAGGACCTGTCATAAGAGCTGCAGCTTCACTGGTTAAATAATTGAAAGTCATCTTTCCTGCCATGAATGGGGCCTTGTGGGTATTCTGTGTCATTAGAGACTGCAGTGTTGAATTAGACAGGATCTGTCCTGCTGACCGGCAGTAAAAATAGGAAAATGAGAGAGGCTCAAACAGGAATCCTTGGGAACAGATATGACTGTGCCCCCCTCCCTGCTCCATGTATTACTATGGGTTATATGGGGGGGTATTATGTATTGCACACACTGATCACATGCACATGTCTGCCCCAGACATCAATCAGCCCCCAGACATCAATCAGCCCCCAGTTCCCCTTTCACCCTGTCCTCTGTTCTAGGGGAGATGACTGATGTGCAGCTCATGCATGGAGGTGGTCACACTGCCAATCAGCACTCTGCACGCCACATGTGCACCATCAGCTGGCTGGCATTGTGTGTCATCTCTAGATTTACCCCCATCTGCAGCTCTTAAAGTGAACCTGTCATATCTAATGCTTCCCTGTCGGTGAGCAGTGTGCATGGTTATGGTGATGGAGAAGGGTCTCCGAGTGGTCACAGGGACAGGAAGTGAAATAGAATCTCCCCAATGGGGTCACCAAACTTTCAATGTTTAGACGGAGTGCGAGGAGTCTTATTGGAATTTCTGGCCATGGAAGGAACGTTTCCAGGCAGAAGATTCTGGAGCATCTGGCTGATGGTTCTCTGACCTTTCCTTGGTGTCATTGCCCTGCGGGTCAGAACCCTGGGCCCCTGGTCACTCCTCCGGGCCCTTATCCTGCCACCCTCCTCCTTTGGTCTATTAATATTGCAGCACAGAGCTCCTATCCTCTGGGTCAGCTGGAGGCCTTTCGCATATAACAGAAATATCGATTTATTCATAAATATGTCGCAATATTCCGCTGCCACTGAGCTCCAACTGTGCCCAGGCTGCCATGATGCCATCAGTCTGCTGCATGCAATACCATGTTGGCATAGGATATGGTGCAGCTCTGATCCCCATCTATATATAGCCGTCTGGGACCGGTTCTGACCCAAATCTGCCGTCCCGGTGACCTCTGACACAACCTGATCCATACGGTGCAATCCAATCATCGCCATTCCCAGGTGATGATTAATACACGGCGATGAATACACATAGGGCACTATTTATACAGCAGTGAATCTGACATTCCCTCAAACATTCATACTGTTATTGAAACACATGGACCTGGAAGATTCTCAATTGGGAATGATTGAGGAAATGTCAGATTCACTGCTTTATAAATAAACCCAACAGAGCTGAACTCATATTTCTATGCCAGGCAGAATTTGTAAGATTTGTACAATCTGTGGAGCGACATTCACAATTCATTCACTTCTATTGGACCCGCATTAAACTCTGTGGCACCACAGATCCCAGTAATCAGGACAATGATGAGACCACCCCGGTCAGACAATTGCACCCCCATAGTCTATAGCGCTGCATATTCTCCCCATTGGCACCAATTACCGATGTGCAATCACCAACCAGATTGAGTGAATTTAAAGTGAATCTGCAGATTTGTGGAAGATTCCTCGCTGTGTAGATTTTGGGGCCTAGCAGGCAGCACATTCAGCCGCCCCATGTTGTTGGTCAATGTTCGGATGAACGGGCTGGTTCATTCACCTTGCGGTAGCATTGCTGCATGGATTGTCAGATGCTAAATGCAGCGTGCAGGAGCGGAGAACTGCGGCAGCCGCATACGTGGATGGCACGATTCCAAGGGAATTGCACCGATTCCAAGCAAATGCTTACAGTGGTGCCATTGCCTGGGAAAACCCTGCGCTTACCAACCTATTGGCAACCACTTGGCACCCTGGCACGGTAAATGCCGCAATTTATACCCATTTGTCTCAATGTGGCCTTAAAGTGACCCTGCAGCTTCATCCACTAAAATGCCAATTATCAGAGCAAAGGGAAACGGGTGAACATTTCTATTTCTGCATTACTTGCAATGTTTTTACATGTTGGGAGCTGAGCTCCCCTGGAATCTCACACAGCCGCCATCTTCTTGCTGTGAATCTTCTTACGCAGAACATTCACACCCCCCCTCCCCGGCGTCATTCACAAACGTCTTGGCCCGCTGCAGGGAAAGGCCGGTGTGAAATGGAAAAAAGCGGAATTCTCATGGAAATGTGTAAAGTTGTATGTGAAGCAGTTCAGGCTGCGGCAGGCAGCTCCCCCGTCCCCCCCAAGGAATTACTAATCGACATATGGATCTACTTACCCCAAATCACTTCCCTCTGCTGCCCTGTGCCGGGGAGTCGTGCAGAGCCTCCCGCAGACGGATCCACCGATCTCCTTCCATGGGACGCCGCAATGTTTGTGTTTCCCGTAGACGTCATCGGCGTTCCCACATTATGGAAACATCTTATATCCCTGTACATCTGTGCTGACAATCTCTGTGCCCCCCCTGACCCCACCGTGCCGACCCCATAAATCTGGGTAACCAGGGCAAGAGCAGACACCAGAGCTGGGATAGAGATAACCGCCAGGGCTTCCTATGCATCCAGCAATAAACCACCCGGGGCAAATATACAACTAGATAACAACAAGGAGCCCCAGGCAATATTTTATCATGTATTAAATGAAGTGGGGAATTATTAGACCCCTTCGCCGGGAAGATTTATCCTCATATCCTGTTCTTGGGTTAGCGCTGTGATTGCACTTCCTGTTTCTCTCTCTGCTGAGGTCTCCATATATTCCTTGGAGTATCAACTGGTGCCAGGTCACTGCGCCACCCTCTGGAGGGGGAAACTTTACGACATGATGGGGGTTATTGGGGTCGTGCTAACTGCATCTTTGTGAAATTGAAAGTTTGGCATTTGGCAAGAAGAAGCTGCATTTGACCTGCACCTCAGTAACTAACAATGCGTCCAATAAAATGCAGCACAAAGCTCAGCAGGTCCAATGCAGCTTCTTACCCTCCATGTGCATTGCTCTGTGCATGGGATTTGGCTGGCGTGTTTTTTATAATGTGGGTACACAGCGCTCTGTATCTGGGCACAGCGGTATCTGGGCACCTTTTTGGGCACCTGACAGATTGGCTCAGGTTGGGTGCTGCCACCTTCTGCCCCTGGCTGGTATCACGCCCTGTTCTGTTTGGCACAGAATGACTTTTTATCCCCCTCCCCGGCTCTTCTTGGCCAATTTCTCTACTTTTTGTTTTTTCTTCGTTCTGTCAGCGTTTTCCCGTCACTGAAAACCCAAACTAAGCAGAACAGCAAAATATTTGTTTGGTTTGAGGGCACCGGGGGAGAAGCGGGGGGCACAGAGCTCCTACCCCTCGGGGACACAACTTGGCTGCAGCTGTAATTATGGGGTTTGGCGCTGGCTGGTCGGGGAACAATTAGTGACATGAAAATTCCCTTCAAAGATGGCGGCTGGGACAACACTGAGGGGATTGGAGGGCCTTGAGTGGGGTCCTTACTGTACGTTGCATGGGGAGCAGCCTGGTGCTTCACCACCATCAGCGGGCTCTGCCAGCTCCAGGGGCCACAGTCTATTTAGCATCATTACACCATGGCATGATGGAGGGCTGGGCCTTGTAGTCATTACATTGCGTCATGACCCATTGAAACCTTCCCATTATGTCGCGTTGTCATACGTGTTGGCCCCGGAGCTAAACTCCGAAATACAAATCTGTAAATAGTTTAATTTATACATCTGTCCATCCAGTCCTAAGATATAAACAGCACTAACAAACAGCACAGGTCTGCTGACCTGACTTTTCTATACTGGCACTACAGCTTGGTCACCTCCCCGCCTCTGGCCTGTGATTGGACGGTAAAGGAGCAGCAGCAGACTGATGGCCTCACCCCTCTGCTCCGCACTCCTGTACGCATGCTCCTCCCAGCACATGTGTGTGCAGTACAGTCTGACCCCCGGTGCTCTGATTCCAGGAAGTTGATCCCCAGACAAATCCCAGATTTTATTTGGAGCAATCAGATTTCAGAATTGTGATCACTGCCCGGAGCCCAGCCGTATAAAACACATGCACAGCATTTCTGGCACATTGATGGATCCGGGTCAGAGTGCATTCAAAGCTGCAGCTGCATGCAGAACGCAGGAAGTGTCCTCCCACAGAAAGCAAATCTACAACACAGAGATATAAAGCCATGCAAATCCACCAAAACACAGGAAAGAATGACAGAGGTAGCTGAGGAACTACAAGTGCCAGCAAGTCTCCTCACTGCAGCCACCAGGGGCCCATTGTGTGTGATGGCGCAGGGTCATACCAGGCTGTACCCCCTGCAGATCATTTCCTCTATCTGTAATCCGCTGAGATACCAATGCAGAGCCCCTAGAAGGCCGCACATGTGCATTCCTCTTCTCCAATGTGGAGTTCCTCTTTATGTTTAAATCACAGACCATGGGACCCTCTCCCCAATGTCACATGACCCCTACAAGACACAGACAGGGCCGGTGGCTATTGCTAGTTATGGGGAGTCCAAGATGGCGGCTCTGAGTATGGGGTAAATTTGTCACCTGATCAGAGCCCGGGGCAAATTACACCAAGGAACACCGGCACGTGGCGGCATCATAGGTCAAACCCCGGCAATGTCATCTGCACAACGGTCGTGTGCTGGGTTTCACTTTATGGTAGAACCATCAGGAACTTCACAAGCCTGTGCACAGGAATGTACGGCACCGGGGTGATTTATCAGAGTGGTGGCACCATCCCTGTGCTGGGTCTGTACCCCCGCTGTGCCCATTATAGGGGCTCCCCTACCCCTGTGCTGGGTCTGTACCCC
>NC_092868.1:59637450-59672339 GCF_032062135.1 Pyxicephalus adspersus
GCACACAATGGTGGATGGCGCCTCCCCATGGAGGGCATTACATGGAGCTCTCACTTTTGGGGCCCACTTGGCTCCAGTAATGACCTTGTAATGGGTTTTTAGTGGACTGGCCCTTTAATGCTGTGGCTCCATGGGCCCCGGGGCACATGATGTCCTCTGGGGGTTACATGGCGGTGGGTACAGAAGGGCCGGGCGCTGGGTTTATGGGGATGACGCATGGCGTGTTTGCTGACAAGGCGCTGTGTCAGGGCCGCGCTGTGCTGAGAGCTGCACTTTCCCTGCAAAGATTAAACCAAAATCTGGGGGCCGCTGACTCACAGAGGCCGAGTGCGGGAGAAATACAAAGGGCCACTTATTGCGGGGCCCGGAGCATGGGAGGCCGAGAAGGGTTCAGTTTATGGCGGGGGAGATCCAGCTGGGCAATTGGAACCACATGGACCGGTGATCGGCCTGCAGCTCCTTCCCAGGCTCCACAGAGCGCCGTAACCCATAGCAACCCCTTAATGTCTGTCAGTATTTATTGTACAATGCTGCGTTATATGTTGGTGCTATATAAATACAATAGAATAATGACGAAGCTGTTATATCTGTTCAATCAGTGCAAAGAATCCGCATTGATCCTGCCTAAAACCTTGTGAGCTTTAAACTTCCTGTGCGTTACATTCAGGAGGGCCACAATAAATACTACAGAACCCCTCCCTTCCTATGTTATGGGAGGGGGAGGGGTGCTGCAGTCCTGTCCTTAGGTGACAACGCTGCTCATTAAATGATACAAGGAGTGAATGTTGTCACCTCAGGACAGGGTGAATGTTTGTAGGGTCAGTGGGGAATAAAGCTGAGTGCAGCCATTGGGTCCATGAAGGAAATATTCCAGAATTTCATGTTTTTGGGTTCCCATTCTGCAATTTTGCTGCCATCTTTCCGTTCCCCCCTTGTGAGATATCTGGGCGGGAGAACTGATACCAATCAGCCGAAAGTACACAGAGAACCTTGGCAATGATTGTTGTCACGGTAATCTAACCCTACCCACCCCACCCCAGGGCAGATATTATGAATGCCCCACCCCACCCCGGGGCAGATATCACACCCGCCCGCCCCACCCTGGGGCAGATATTACGAACGCCCCACCCCATCCCGGGGCGTATAGAGTGTAATAGAATTGTATGACGATGGTGTGCGGTGGTCGGCCATGTTGGGGGTTGTAGTGTTCTATGTATAGGGTGTAATAGAATTGTATGACGATGGTGTCCGGTGGTTGGCCATGTTGGGGGTTGTAGTGTTCTATGTATGGGGTGTAATAGAATTGTATGACGATAGTCGGCCATGTTGGGGGTTGTAGTGTTCTATGTATGGGGTGTAATAGAATTGTTTGATTTTGGTAACATTTTGGGTTTTACATTTCGGATTCTCTGACGTTTTTCACCCGGTAAATATTGTGTTGTTGGTGTTTGTGGCGCTTTGGATGTTTTTATCGCTGACAATGTTTTGCTGTGTCTCTGTAATATAAGGTGGCGGAGTTCAGCGGTGACTCTTTGATGTTTATCAGTTGCTATGGTGACAACAAAACATTTCTCTGTTAAATTAACACTTCGCTCGTTTCGTTGCTGCCAACCGCGTTACGTGACCATATATGGAGCTGAGGCTGAATCTTATTTACTGGAAACAAAGCACCACACACACACAGATATACTCGTATTTATATATAGAGATTTTACACACCGGGGTACGCTGCTCCGAGATCCCTGGTATATACAGAGGGGGTGAATTATTATTATTCTTATTACACAGTATTTATATAGCGCCATCATATTACGCAGTGCTGTACAAAGTCCATAGCCGTCTCACTGACTATCCCTCAAAGGAGATCACAATCTAATGTCCCTACTATAGAGTGTTGGTGGGTGAATCCCAGGATTCACCCACCAACACACCTCCACCATCCCATCCTGTACTCCCGTGGGTCACCGTTCATAGACATCGATCTGCGTCCATGCGTCTGCAGTCCTGATGACCATTGTTGTCACTCAGTGTATTGTACCGACTGCAGGGCAGCTGGGTCACCCAAGGCTTATATTAGGAGCAGTGTTCTCCCCCCCCAGGGCCCTTTTAGCCGGGCGCACCTCCTGGCACTTTTCTGTAACCACCTGGCGGTTTTTGGGTGGTTACGGAGTAATTGGATCATAATACAGAGGCTGCCACCTGTCTACAATTTCTTCCCGGCTTAAAAGAACTTCTGAGTTAGACACTGGATAGGAGGATGAGAAGTGGGGGGGGGGGGGGGTCCTGTAGTCCAATAGGGCTGGGGCAGACTACAGAATTTGCAGCACAAGTAGCGTGTCACACTGAACAGGAAGTCATCAGTTCTGAAGGTTTTATATAGCACCAACATATTACGCAGCACTGTACAATAAATAGGGGTTGCAAATGACAGACAAATACAGACACAGGGGGAGCAAAGAACCCTGACCCGCAGAGCTTACAATCTAAGAGGTGGGGGAAGTAGGGGAGGGGATTTTTCTGGATCTGCAGCACAGGAAGCGCCTTGTTCTGGATTTGCAGGGAAATGTTGGAGATGTGGTGAATGTGTGGGGCATTTTCTCATTTTCTTTTTTGTTCATTTACTCCAATACAATTTCAGAATTAATTCACGATTTTTGGTGGAATCATTATTCATTTTATAAACCCCCCCCCCCCTTATACCCCCAGACACAGGAAATACAAGACAAGGTTTTTGTATAAATGCTTCATTTTAATTTTAAACACAATAAGAAAGGAGCGTGAATATATTCACATATGTATAAAAATATCTATCAGAGTGATGTTCCTGCATCAATATAAACGACAGGGCAATAAAAAGAAATTCTCTTCCAGATCGGGGAGCTCCCCGGCTGCGCCATAATTTTCAGACAGTACTTCATGAAATGCTACACAAGTCAGCTACAAGTTCCTGAATTCTCATAAATTAAATACAAATACAAATCGTGGCCATAGAAAATAAAAAGAAACCAGCTCAGCTGCTGCGCGGGGGACGCTCGCTAGGAATGCGATTGGCTCTTTGGGGCTTTTGCAGAGGTAAATGGAGTGAAAGTGGATTAGCTGCACCTGATTGGAGGAGTCCATGGAGAACCTCCGGATGCTTCCGGATGATCAGAGGACGTCAGGCTGAGCCGGCTGGCTGTATGGCGGCCATGTTTTTAGGTAACTATACCTTGGTGATATGAGCAGCGGTAAGGTGTACCTACCCCTCATCTATCACCGTACAATATCCTGCTTTACATTAATACCTGAACAGACCTGGGAATACCCGGACATGTGAGTAAAAAAAATGCATCCTAAAGAGACCCTGTCACCAGATCAATTCACAGAACTTGAAATGCGTGTTGCGGTTCTCGCATTCCATAAATTATTTTTTATTGACTCGCAACTCCCTATCACAGCTCCATCCTTCCTATGGACAGTCCAACTCCTGTTGGTTCTGGCCCAGCTCCTATGCCCCTCCCATCACCTCTTTATTTATCCTATATAGTGACCAGGGGTAATACTTGAACAAATCTGGGGTGCCGATGACATCACTTCCAATATGGCGGCACCCAGCAGCAGTAGTCCCAGGGATTTTGGCTTTCCCGGGAATATACAATAGAAATATTTTGATGAAATGAATAATCTGGTGACAGGGACTCATTAAGAGGACCATTAGGGACCCAAACTCCACAGACAGCAGCCAATGCTTCTATAATAAGGCACCGCATGGAAGACCCCCCTCCCCACCCCCACAGATAAGGCACAGAAACATCCCTGACATCACAGTGACCTTCCCGCTAAGGCCGGCACCAAGTTAATGCTTTACAGGCATCCAAATGTCCTAGGAACAATTCAGCCGGATACAATGCAATATTTTGTAATAGCGCTGACATAGATGAGCTCTGCGGCCTCAGTCCCCCCCATGCCGAGTGCCACAGAACCCAACCACACATCACAGACTCCGCACCTCCAACGATAAACATTTACCTACAACCTGCCATGAACACCACAGGTCAGCCTGAGAATAGATACCTGACCCCCCCCCCATGTCCATACCATGGGATCAATATGGGAGCGGTCACGATGTTTCTAATGATTGCACGCCTTTCATTGATTCTCATCCTACATACAGGAAAAGTTTCTGATTGTCTCAAGAGATTACCCGACATTGATAGAGGTCGGGGTGCACCCAGGAGCAGCCATATTGTCACCGAGTGTATGCTGCACATCAGATACCCCACTGCGCTGACTTCCAATATTGGAGCCCCAGGAAAGGGGGGGAGGGGCGCAATGGTTTTGTGTTGACCCCCTGAATGGTTTAGGGTGGTTAATGATGAGTTGGGTCCCAATACAGGGACTGCCATCCACCTACAATTTCTTACCACCCGGCTTGAAACATTTTCTGGCTTGAACACTGATATATATGTGTGTGTGTGTTTGTATATCTGAGGGATACAAAGGAATCCCGGCCGATCCCCCTGGAATGTGTTTATTAATGAGGATCTGCTGCTGTAAACAATCCGGAATAAGCTGCGGGGCATTGAACTGCCAGGCTGGGAAGGGTTAACCCTGAGGATGTGCGGAATGTCCCCAGATGGGAGCGATGATATGGTGAGCAGCCTCATCAGTGCCTTAAATCACCCCTGCAGGCATGTGACAGCAAGCCCCCGCGCTCTCACAGGAGCACCCAGACATCCATCACCAATGGCAAATATTCCTTCTAGAGGAATGTCCCTGCGCCCTCCATATGGGACTTATCAGAGATGGGGGCAGGGAATGGGGGCCATATGGAGGAAAAAAGTCCAACATTTGCCTCCCCCCTGCAGACAGTGTAAGAAAACAGCTGATTGGATGACGGCACCTTCAGACACATCTAAAGCCGTGCAGAAAACTGCAAAACCTACAGTCCGTCTGTCTGTCCGTGTCTTAGAAGTGTCAGCTCAGCCAAAACTTTAGTGAAAGGATTGCAACCCATCAAAGCAAAAACAACTTTTTGGGTTTCCCTTCCAATATAATAATGAAATATAAATTACATTGTTTCCATGTCATAGAATCATAAAGATAAAACTACAGAAAAGTTTGTCGGAGTTTTGGCTGGACACACACTTGGTGCCCATTGGATTGTCACAGCTGACTACCAGCCAATAGAAAACCATCTTTGGCAAAACAACAAATAAAAAATCTGTACAATCTCATAAAAAAAACAAACTTTCTTATAAAATATACAAATAAATTCTCATCTCTATAAAAATACAATCTGGGAACACTGAAGGTGGAGAGAAGGACGTCCAAGTCATGCGGCTCACTGAGAAGTTTAGCGGGAATTCGGTAAAATTTCAGGCCGGGATTGGCTGACGTTTGGTCGTTTTGTATTTTGGGGTCCTGAGAAAATTGGATTAATATTGGAATGATACAGAACCTGCAGGAAGCAGAAGTGGGGATCCGAGCCGGGCGGTTCCGTTCCTTCTGCGTCAGCCGGTACCGATCCCGCCTCTGCTTCTCATTGTAACTCTAATACTGGCACAACGTCGGGAATGATTCAACGAGCCATCGACTTGCTCTTCTCTTGGTTCAGCTTTACAGCAAGAAATACCCAACCCAGTAGCTGCGTCTCTTGATCCCGCCATCAAGTGGCGAGAACCCTCTTCCCAGAATCCTTTGTGTCCGTCTCGCACATTCCTAGAGAGAGGGGGCTTTGGTCTTTGTTCCGAGAAGACGCTGACAGTGTTTCTATTCGTCGTTGTCCGGTTTGACGTCCAACATGGCGTGCAGCTCCTCTGGCACGTATCCCAGCAGGCTTTGCAGGTCGCACACGAAGCGATAGACGTAACGCTTGCCGGCCGTCTTGTGGATGATATTCTTGTCGTAGTAATATCGCAGGCCGCGGCTCAGCTTCTCATAGTTCATCTTAGGCTTGTTCTTCCTTTTCCCCCAACGCCGTGCAACCTGCGGGACAGAGAGGGAAATGTAATATTAGGGGACTTGTATGGCGGCAAATATTATTACACAGTATTTAGATAGTGCCAACATATTACGCAGTGCTGTACAAAGTCTATAGTCATGTCTATGATCTGATAGGAATGGAATAAAAGAGATCTGGTGCCTTGTCAACGGAGGTTGGCGGGATCTAAACCAACAATTGTTATCATTTTGAATAGCCCCAATGTTCACCCTGAAAGAGCCTTTAATTGGAAATTTCAGGTCCATAGAAGAAGCCCAGCAATTGGCCACCCGTTGGGTTATGGGCTGTAACGTAGGATGGTGGGAACTCATTTGGTGATCATCGATATTTAACAAGTGACCACACACACACATTGGTCCACTTACCTCATCTGGGTCGGACAGTTTAAACTCCCAGCCATCCCCCGTCCAGCTGATAAAAGATTGGCACGACTTGTCTGTCAGAAGCTCTAAGAGGAACTGCCAAAGCTGAATGGGTCCACTGCCTGGAAGAGAGGAGAGAGAGGTGGTCAGCACCATCTATACAATCCCACCATCATCATACCCGCCCCGACCCAAAGCATTGTCTTTATACCATCATGGAGGTCCTCACCTCATGGACACATTGTATGTATATAATATCCCCCCATACACAGGTCATGGATACATTGTATGTATATAATATCCCCCCATACACAGTCATGGATACATTGTATGTATATAATATCCTCATCATAAATAAGATCTTTGTCTACATTTTGACCCGACTTAGCAGCACCCATGCAGTTGAGGATGCAGAGCAGCTGGGCCCTGATTGGCTGATATGGGTTCTATATCTCAGACATCTCTGGTCTCAGAACAATACATTGATATCATTCTATACACTGCATCATTATAAAGAAGCATCTAGAACTCTTGTCTGGTCACATGACCATACTTGAAGTAGTTGTAAATCTTATAACTGTGATGGCAGTCGGTTTGCTCTGTTTATGGAGCTTTTTTCAGGTCGGGATGGACCCAAGGCTGGTGACAACCCTGCACCATGTCTATGTAATATGCACCGGACAGATGTCTGTAGTCACCCCGCCCCGGGAGTTATTTTGCACACTAGAACAATGAATCCACACAAACCCATAGATCTTCTCCATGCTTTATTAGTGAGTCATGTGACCAGTCGGGAGACCAGTCGCATTCCCAAGCGTGGTGCTGCTTTGGAAAGTCCCGGAGCAACCACTGATAACAGCACGCCTCTGTCCTCCGCTGCAACCCAATGACCCATCGCCTGAAGAGGGTTCAAAGACTGAAACCAGTCAATGGGACTCACATGCTATTCCTGTGCACAATGGAGCCAGTGTTAGGCCATGGCCAATGATGGCGGACGCAGAAACCCGTCTGATTCTGCCCGTCACATGATAGGAATGCGCTGTCCTCACTAGCAAACTATGGGGAACCCTGGTTCTAAAAATACCCCCCCCCCCCCCCCCGCCAGAGACAGAACCCCCATTCTGCTCGCCAGTCCCAGTCTGCAGCTACATAATGGCCATTTTATCTCAGCTGAGTCTTTAATGTGCACAAAGGCCGGGGTTGGAGTTGGGGGTGGGGGCGCATTTCTAATTCTGCAGCTCAGATCCTGCCAGGCGCAAAGCGGCATCAAACTGCACTGCGCTTCCAGTAACCCGAAATTGGGGACTGAAGCGCCCAACCCATGCACACGTTTGGCTCCGTTTTTAAGGCCGCAGCTGTTGTGCACAGCGACCGCAATCCCCAGGAGGGCCCTGCGAATGGAAAGTTCCCAGGCTCAGCAGAGCATTTTCTGTTTAAATAAGGAAATATTTCTGTAGATATCGCATGGCCTGACACCGGGGTGGTGGACTCTGCAGAGGCGCCTCTCACCCTCTGTATACAATGACTTTTATATACACAGAGACTGCAGAATACAACAATCTGTAGGCCTGCACCCTCCATCACCGATACCAATCTGACCACAAACAGGAAGCACAGAAAGAGGAAGACCCGCAGAGCTCCGGCTATAAAAGAACTACAAGTACCAACATGACCTCAGTGTTCTCCCTAGAAATGGTCCTAAGCTGGGTGTGAAGAAGCTGCAGCCTCTGTATTGTGACGCAAGTTTTAAAAAGTGCTGGGTGGTGTGCCCAGCTGGAAGGGTCTAGAGGGACCTAGAGAGGACAGCGACAAATCTGATCTCAATGAAGCTGCCATATCCATGGCGCAGCTAACAAATCCCTGAATGACTGACAGACATCATAAACACATTGTTACATCTCTATGCTGCAGATCTCTTGCAACCCTCCAGGCACTTCCCGTCTACAAGCGATGGCTGCATTGCATGACTACAGTGGGATGATGGGGTGACAACATGACAAGGACATTATGGCAGGATCATCACATTAAAACAAATTGATGATATTAATATGTAAAATCCTCTCTTAGTGATTGGGATTTACAAGTTTAACATAAGCCTGAACCCATCTCTGCTGTATGTACTGCTACTCTCTATATGGAATCTGTCTGCCGCAGTGGGCGGTGCTTATCCTGAGGCGAATGCGAGGAATGTTTATGTCTGACTTGTGTACATATTTGTGGTCGGTGCAGATGTATAGTTTATGTTGCTGGGGGAGGTCTATATGTGCTCAGGGTTGTGCACGGCATGAATTACTGTTCAGCTGCAGAGGAAGACGAGGATGATGACATCGCCCTCTCCTGGTCTGCACGGAATGGCGGCGGGATGTGGCATTGCCCTATATAGGGGAGGTGTGGGGGCTGCAGGGGCAGGACACGAATCCTGCGCTGACCACCTTAAAGGAACACTCCAAAAAAATGATCATTTGTCCCCAGCGCTGTAATTCCACCAGTCACCCACCTGCCCTGCCACTAATAGCCCCATCACCACTTTCAGAATGCTCAGAACCCCACCCTGTGATCACTCCAAAAACCAGGCTGCACCAAGTACTCTAAAACTAATCCCAAGGTGAATGGGGAAGTTTAGCTTTGCATGGTTGCAGTGTTTGCTGGATGTTAATCTGTTCTCGGATTTGTCTATATTTGATGCAGCCGGCAGAGCTTCCATCTCGTACAGCTATGACAATGTAGTACAGAGATCAGTATCTGGAGTACACAGCTGTGTCACTGGGGCCCCGCGCAGTGCTGGGTGGTTAGTAATGCAGCGAAGCGTGGGATGTGCAGAGCGAGGGCCGCAGATAAGATCAGCTCAGTCACACACAAGGTGTGAAAGTGAATGGTGACAGAAACCTCCGGCTGCTTCTCACTCACAGCGACTTATCAGAGTGAAAATCGTGACCCAAATTACAAAGCTGCAGAGATGGAGATAATTCTGCGAGGTGCTGAGTGGGCGGACCGAGCAGCGCCACCGCCGAGGTCTCAACATTTGGAGCGCCGGAGGAATCTGTGAAACACCAAATATCGGTTGTAGAAAGAATGAAAGAATGTTGCCATGAGGATCACAGCCAGGTGCAATGGGGGCCCTGAACCACAATATATAGAGCCCTAAATGCCCCTCTATTATACCCCAATATAGAGCCATGTATCTCCAATACATACCCCTACTATACTAATATGGACATGTGTAATTTTAGATGGCCCCCTATTATGCCCCAATAAGGGCCCATGGACCCCCCAATGGCCTCACCTACCAAATTACCCCCATATATCCAAAATCTGTAGCCATGTACCTATAAATGCAATGCTAGTATAACCCAATATGGGCCCATGCACCTCCAAATGGCCTCCCCTGCTGTAGCTTGGTAAAATGCTGTGTACAATCAAATGCCCCCCAATATGTACCTCTAAATGCTCCCCCATTATACCCTAATATGGGCCTATGCACCTCCTAATTGCCTCCCTTACTGCGGCTTGGTATAAGACGGTGTACAACTAAATGTCTCCCATATACCCCAATATGAGCCCATGTACTTCCAAAATACCCCCCATGCCCAGTATGAGCCCATGTACCTCTAAATGTCCCCCTAAAAAATACCCCAATATGGACCCACATACCTCAAAATGCTTCTCTACTATACATCACCAGGGGCACAAATAGCTTCAAATGTCATCCTACTATGGGCCCATATACCTCCCTATGTACCCATCTATGGGCTCATATACCTTTAACTGCCCTTCTCTCGTCCCCCTTATACCCCCCATACCCGCCTACCTGTGTATCCTGCCAGGGCAGCGGCAGGGATGACTGGCTTGTCTTTGTTCAGCTCGGCCCGGTCCCTCACATAGTCCTTGAAGGTTCCTTTGGGTTTGTGGTTGGGCAGTGCGGGTGGGTAATCCTCCGAGTCGAAGCTGTCGTACGATGGGACGCGCTGCAGGCTGTTGTAGGAAGATTGGCTGCTCCACGACTGAGTGAGGCGGTCGCAGCTGTCGTGGCTCTCGATGCTCTCGAATGACTCCTGGCCGCCAAGCTTACCTGTCCACAAACACCAACCCGTTACTACAAGGAAATCCCGACAACAGCGTCTCATACAATCACCTGTACAGGTCACCCACCCCAACCAATCAGCTGCCTGCATTTATCACACAGCGCCCACTATGGGCGACACCTTTATGGGTCAGATCTGTCATGGTGGCCCTATGTGTGTGGCCCCATTTAAATGGCTTTACGGGTTATGTGAAAATTTTACATCACCAGAGAAGCTGCAGATTCACCCAATTTACACGCATGCAGAATAAATGTATTCAGTCTCAAGATTTCAAGCTGCAAATAAATCTTTAGCAGATTGTGAACGATCTGACAGCCCCCCGGCCCGGCATCACACTCACACATAAAAAACAATTGGCCCCAAATGTCAAAATGCATAAAAAGTTACAACAAGTAATATGTGAATGGGCCCCTGCGATCTGATTGTGCCCACTTCTTACCTCTGCTGATCCTGCCCACACACATGTTGTCCGGTGACACCACTTCCTGTTTGATGGTAAAGTAGTCTCCCTGTAGAGAGTCAGGCTGTAGGGGGTCTCGTAGAATGGGGGAGGGGTATTCCGTTTCGTATTTCAGAGATAAGAGTTCCTCTGAGCTGATGGGGTGGAGGGTCTGGTAGGATTCTGTGATAAAGCTGGGCTCCGAAAATTCCGAGGGGGGGACGCACTGCGCGTGTTCACTTCCATAGCCTGCAAGAGAGGACAAGTCTGGGGTCACCCCGATGGGGCAAAGAACAACGAGAAATAAAGTGTCACCCACACCTGGGACAAAGATAGCATTGTGGATATTAGATCCCCTCCCCCCCCTTATTTCATGCAGCTCCCTCCATGTGTACAGGAAGTTACCAGCACACAGGGCTTCTGGCAGGATCAACATGTAATATTCTGCAGCTGTATAGGTTGTAGGGCAGCGGAAATACTCACTGATAAAGTAGTCGGTGGTGTATCTGGTCTCGGGGTAGGCTGGGGTCAGCTCACTGGTCTGATATAACTTGGAGTCTGTAGACAGAAAAGAGAAATGAAATGCGTTAGTGAGACATCAATTTTATATAAATCATTATTATTGTGTCAGGAATCGTATCACGGGATGCTGGCTATTACCCCTCCCCTAGGGGTCACAACCTCCACACCCCGACTCCCTCCATTGGGTAATCAGGAAGTGACCTCACTATTATGTACAGCTTCCAATGTGAACTGCAGGGGGCGCTAGGCTGCAGGGGGCAGATCTCTATGATCAGGGGTCATTTATAGTGTTCTCACACTTCTCTAGCTCCTTCATAGTTGGGATGGAACTGGCAGATCTGATATTCAGAAATGTAGTCCTGTGCTTGGCTCTCCGGTGTGCTGGGACTTGTAGTCCGACAAATACCACCCGACAACAAGGAAAGCCAGATGCCATCAGAGCGGAGGAGCCCCCGGCCGCTGCGTTACCTTTCTGCAGGATGTCCAGGTGCTCCCACAAGATGTCTCCAACAAAGTCCGGTGCCAGGTCCAAGAAGCGATCCTTCCCCAGCGCACACAGGGCGGCGCCACTCATGCAGAACTTCTGCAGCTCCAATCCCTTCAGTGTGAATTCATTCACCGCCCAGGACACCCATTCCCTGACATGAGCATCCGACCACTCCCGCGGATCTGCAGGAAAGAATCAGAATGTGAAATGATCCGATGAGACAGCCAGAGGTCTCGTATGAGAGAGGCACAAAGCTGGGGGTCTGCGTGAGAAGCCTCAGATAGAAGCCACGGCCCTGGCCAGCTTCCAGCAAAGGCTTCCCACACATTGGGCTGGATGACATTCACTATCAATCCCTACAATCTCACCGAAGGGAATGCCGAGGCGTTGCTGCTCCTTGGTGAAGCCGCTGAAGGTGGCACGAAGCGCCTGGGACATCATCTCCTTACTGCTGGGGGTCAGCAGAGGCACGTCACCGCACTCCATATCTGCAGGCAAATAATCACGGGGTTATAACCGACATACAGAACAATAACCCCCCAGTTACCCCCCAATAACTCTATCCCCTCCCAGTTACCCCTCACCCCCCAATAACTCTATTCCCCCCCAGTTACCCGCATATACACATAAATATTAATGAATGAATCATTCACCAGTCAGTCATCTAGATTTTTCCTGGATTATCATGTGAATGTCTATGTCTGCCCCCTGATGAAGGGACCCCAGATCCCCGAAGTGCGTTGGCTCTCCAGAGAGGGAATCTGTCTGTGTTGTTCACACAGGCCAATCAGAAACCATCATTTGCTGTACAGCTGTTTCATTGGCTCCACATTTTGGAATAAATCCCCAGGTGGGGTCCATGACGTCTTGTGTATGTGTATAGTGCTGGCCACAGAATGAGCTCCTGCAGGAATCGGATCTCATTCAGAGACAATTATGGGCCCAGCTGCACATCAATCAGAGGGGCTTTTGGTCCTGGAATTGGGCCAGAGTTTAGGTAATACCGGGCCGGCGCTGAGGTGGGGGTGACTCACCGGCCACAATAAGTGTGGATTGTAATGGACAAAGTGTCATCGGAATGTTCTGCTGCCCCAAAACCAACGCTAGGAGGACGACATGCAGGAACTACACGCAGGAGGAGCATTCAGAATGATGGCAGGGATAACGGACTCTGATTGGAGGAGACAATAGCCCCATTTATATACTCCTATTGGTGCCATAATGGGGACAAACACCCAGCCAATATAAAACTCGAGATTGCAGCATTATTGCCTCTTCCAGCTATTCCCCAATCTGCAGGCTGGGAGGGGGAATACTGGACCCAGAAGTGGACCCATCAGGACCATTGTGGGTTCAAGCAGAACTTTGGCTTCAAAAACTAAAATGAGTCCCGGGCCTGACCCCCAACGGGGAAATTCCCACATTTGTGTTTTTAGATAACAGATTCTCTCATAATTCTCTCTGCACCATTGGCTAAATCTCAGATATGTCACCGGCTCCGGTACGCACAAGATCCGGCTTGTTGGTTTATAAAATGAATGGATGGCTCTCATGTCTACGGCCCCTGGGTGGTGACAGAACTGATTGCCCTGTATGGGGTCCCTGGGGCCAGTAGATCATCACTGTCAGGAGCGACTCCCAATGTCCTCCCCATGGCACACAATGATGGGCTGTGAAGTGAGCGCTCGGATTGCAGGGGGGGGGGATTAGAAGATATCAGTGCGGATTATCAGTGCTGACACAAAGCCCCGGATAATAGGAGACACTTCATGTACAAAGAGAGCACAAAGGGCGACAAAGTGACACACAATGGGGGGGCAATACTTGTACACAGCATGAAGGGGGGGGGGGGCAATACTCAGTATTTATTTCACTGTCAATTCTGTTCTAAATTGGGATTTTGTTTCTTTCAAACTTAAAAAAATGCCAAATAACCAAAATTGTTACATAGATAGAGAATACAAACTGCCCAGCCCCCCCTCCCCCTCTGATCTCTTTCACTGTGACATCATCAATCTGATACAATGTAACAATATCCATTGATGGGAAACCCTGGCCACTCCTTGTATTCAGGGGGCCAGGGACCTCATTTTTGGGGCACAGATCATAACACTGCCCCCACAGGCACCCCAGATCATAACACTGCCCCCACAGGCACCCCAGATCATAACACTGCCCCCACAGGCACCCCAGATCATAACACCCCCCCCACAGGTACCCCAGATCATAACACTCCCCCCCAGGCACCCCAGATCATAACACTCCCCCTACAGGCACCCCAGATCATACACTTCCCCCCGCTGGCACCCTAGATCACGGGCCTGGCAGTGTATATGCACAGATGCAGTTGTGTGCCGTTTGCTGCGTGCTGCTCAGCTCTGACCAGTAATATTGGTCGTATACAATCACATGACAGATAATTAGCAGCCGTACGTTGGATTTGGGGATCTGAACACTTTGTCCTTTACAATCAGCACCCTAACCCCAGGGTACAGCGAGGCCTCGTCACTTCCACCGCTAGCATTTCTCGCAGGCCGGCTTCGCTCCGGAGATGGAAAACAAAAGGATTCTAAACAAACATTTTCCTTTTTCCAGGAAGCCGGCAGTGCAGCTGGAACGCCGAGCGCTCATAACGGGCGCAGTGTGAGGGCTGCCCGACCCTCCGGGCGTTTATTTCACTTGGAGCGCTCGCATGTAACAGGCGGCGCATAAAGGCCGTCTCCGGGCCGGCCAGCTGCGGTGGGGTTAATGGGCGTCCCCCCCAACACTGAGTCATGGCAGTGAAATGCGAGCCGCCGCCGTCACAGCCTGCATGGGATCTCAGCGCTGCGTCTTCAGCGGATCCCAAACATTCCCACACGGCTCAGCCGACTCCTCACGCACATCGGACGTGGAAAGCAGCTGGGATGGGGCCAAGGGCCCTGATCCCTACATAAGGCTACAAAAAGGGGGGCCGCCCCCCTTTCCCCCCCCCCCCCCCCATTGGTGGTGCCCCCATATGGAAGCCATTTCAGCCCCCTTTTCCAGGAATGTCTTCTCACAGCCTCGCATTGCAGCTCCCTCAGGGAACTTTCTTCTCACGGCACTTTGCCGCAGCCAATGTCAGAGAACGTAGCCAACTCGCCGCCATGCGGGGAGCACAAAGCACAGGGGCCCCAGACACGGCCATTACTGTCCCCTAACCTGCGTCCAGCTACAAATCATATCACTTCCACGTTACTGCGTCCACACAAAATATTTACTGAATTTCAGTGTTTTTGTGTTGTTCATGGAACACTTGGGGCCCCTGCACACCGCGCATGTCACCGCAACCCGCAGACACGACGCAAACATGTCAATGACAACCTAACGATGAACACACTAATACTCCACCTGCATGGGAAACGGCGCATGGGCCGCCTGAACACAACAAAGCGCAATACAAAACACAATGCGATATACAATGCAACCAGAGGGGGGGGGGGATGGGCGATAGGGAACATCAAACCCAAAACTACAAATCCCAAATATTGCAGATTACCAGCGCGGTGCCCCCTGTACAGCTCCCTGGTATATGTCAGTGCTATATACCTAACTCAGTGCCCCCTGTACAGCTCTCTGGTATATGTCAGTGCTATATAACTAACTCAGTGCCCCCTGTACAGCTCTCTGGTATATGTCAGTGCTACAGCTCCCTGGTATATGTCAGTGCTATATACCTAACTCAGTGCCCCCTATACAGCTCCCTGGTATATGTCAGTGCTATATACCTAACTCAGTGTCCCTTGTACAGCTCTCTGGTATATGTCAGTGCTATATAACTAACTCAGTGTCCCTTGTACAGCTCCCTGGTATATGTCAGTGCTATATACCAAACTCAGTGCGCCCTGTACAGCTCCCTGGTATATGTCAGTGCTATATACCTAACTCAGTGCCCCCTATACAGCTCCCTGGTATATGTCAGTGCTATATAAATAACTCGGTGCCCCTTGTACAGCTCCCTGGTATATGTCAGTGCTATATAACTAACTCAGTGCCCCTTGTACAGCTCTCTGGTATATGTTAGTGCTATATAACTCACTTAGTATCCCCTGTGCAGCGCTTTGGTATATGTCAGTGCTAAAAAATGAACTTGGTGTCCCCTGTACAGCTCTCTGGTATATGTCAGTGCTATATAACTCACTCAGTGCCCCCTGTACAGCTCTCTGGTATATGTCAGTGCTATACTTGGTGTCCCCTGTACAGCTCTCTGGTATATGTCAGTGCTATATAACTCACTCAGTGCCCCCTGTACAGCTCTCTGGTATATGTCAGTGCTATTTAACTGACTCAGCGCCCTCTGTGTGGGGGTCATACTGATCCTCTGGACTGCATGTAGCGGTCTCGGTTCCGCCATCGTTGCGGCAGCGCTGTGATGGGTTAATGCTGGCGCTCGGTGTATGTCGGTGTGTCAGTGACTGGCCGGTGATATCACTGCAGCACTTTGACTCATTGCTCACTCAGTGCAGAGTAATGGGAATGTTATGGGGACATGGGGGGGATAAAAGAGGACCTGTCGTGTGCCATACCGGGCCAATCAATGCTGAGCTCTGCCTGAAAATACTCCCTGCCTGGCTGCCCGCAGCTACAATAATTCTGTGTCTCAGGACACCGCTGGAAGCTCAGCAATGGCGGCCGCAGTTCCAGGACCTTTAGGGGCCACAGCCTGCACTTGTGCATAGAATAGACACCGTACTTGTATGAGATGCTGGCTGTACTGCCTGATACACAACCAGCCACTAGAGGGAGACAAGAACACATCTGTATATAAAATATCATAATGAAAATATGGAGATATCAGATACAAATCAGACTCCGGGTGCCACCGAATGCGACGCATCTGCTGCGTACGGCAATACGGAACATACTGTCATTCTCAAACTTCATTGGCTGCCACTCTTTCTGTTTGGTGTCACTGGGGGAGTCTCGGGGCCCCCACACAGGACGGTTGCTTAAGGTGAGGAGGGGGTGGTGCAGGCAGAGATGCCGCCATTTGTACAGACGAGAGTTTCACAGCTGCAGCCGAGGTGTGAAAACCGTTACAGCCTGACCACAATGCGTGCCGAGGAGAGCCGAGTCCCCAACGCAGCCAGAAGCCTTCCTATTGGCTGAGAGGCTACAGAGCGTGGCCAAGCATTGGTGTAACAGCTTTGTCTGTGCTGCCCCATCTCTCCCAATGTGTCAGGCTAATGCTGCGTTCCTATTGGCTGGTGAGGGTGCACTAATCATTGAGGATGTTGGGGCTCATTCTTCCCTTTCACCTTCTATGGGACCCGAGGCATAGAAAATGCTGATGGCGCCATATTTGTTTCAATTATCAAATACAAGCCTGGGGGTCACAGCTGCACCTCTTGGGACCCCCAAATAAATTATCAGATCCTTTTCTGGGCACTAGGGGGCGTCATCACATTATACCCCAGCCTGGCCTAGGTCTGCACTGTGGATGTCAATCATTGCTGCTCTGCTGTCAGCAGTGTGAGGTCAATGGACCAATCTCCATCTTTTACATATTGGTGATTGGTCATCCAATCAATTGGTGGGGTCATCGCTTTAGGAAATGACGTTTTCTGTCCAGGGAGGGTGGCACCACCAACAATACCCGGGACCCAAGATCATTTCTGGAAATACGAATTGACAACAATCCTGTGCTCATTGTTTTAGGTCTGCAGATGGTTGCAGCAACCGATCGATCAATGTTTACAATTTGCAGAATTATATCGCCCCACAAACAGGGGGCGCAATCCTGGATTATAGTGAACCATTCAATTCAGATTGGTACAAGACAACAGTGCAGCATTCAATCAGAAATTCACCGATTACTTAATACAACAAGACCAGATCTGTGCAATCGACATTGAATACAGAATATCTGCACTCCGATACCCCTCCCCCAATCCAATCGTATGGAGGAGTGCAATCGATTGATGTGTTTTGTATTATCTGACCCTTCCATCCCCCGTTATCTATACACAGACAGATGGCGAATCTCTCCCAATCACCGATATCTCCCAATATCCAGAAATATCGATTGGTCAGGCGGCGGTGAGACGTTCCCATCCCGCACAGTGCCGGGGGGTTTCTGTGTCACCAGGGATCTCTGTGATCCCCCCCAGGGGGCGGGCGAGGTCAGATCACCCATCTGATAGACAATTTACACCCAGCCGCCCCCCCCCCCCCGAATGCGGAGCACACCGTACAATCTGATCATACAATCTGCATTGATCGCATTGGATGGTTCAGGTTCTGATGAGATTATTGGGGTAAAAATAAAGCAGACAAAATATCGTCCAATCAGATTGTATTTTGTGTGATCGCCTCACCGAGGAAACAACTGAACTCTGCAGAGATGATGGAGATGAACTTATGGGGGAGAAAGGGGTACGGGGGATAGAAAGGGGTACTTGGGGGTGGGGGGGAGGGGTATGAAGAGACAGAGGGGTATTAGGAAAGGATGGAGAAAGGGGTACTGGGGGTGGGGTATGGAGGGGTCCTGGAGGGGTTCCGGGGCTGAATCCATCAAACATTCCTGGACAATACAACGCCAGAGGGATTGTTGTTCCCCTGGAAGTCCTGAGGGGTCCCCATCATTGTATACAATGGGGGCCGCTGTGACCCCATTAGGCTCCAAATTTTATCAATGAACGGATGATGTCTGACCGGGGGAGGGGTCCTACAGACCCGGACAGCAGGCAGAACCCCGGGGTAGGTTGGGTGTAATCAGTGGCCCCGCCGGTCCCTACCAGTTATGGGGTCCAGGTAACACTGGGCACAGATCTGACATTTGTAAACTCAGATTGGTGCCGAGAGGTTCTGCAACAGCCCCAATAAAGGGGTCCACTCCCTGCTGGAATACAAAGGGTCCCCCTTATCATCCCATCTGTAACTAGGGGGCCCCATCTACCCCTCCTAGGGGCCCCTGTACCCCACCCCGGGGGCTCCATCTACCCCACCCTGGCACCACCGTAGCAGTGACAATAGCCATCAGTAGGGTGCGGCCGGCTCTCCCCCGGGGTCCCTGCGGGTGTCAGTGTCTGGGGCCCCTGTGCTGCTCACTCACCGGCACAGGAGATCGGCTCATATTCCGTCTTCTCGGTCTTGATGATGGTCAGTCCGGGCTTCATCTCCACCGCCGCCTTCATCGCCCCGATCCCAGCGCACACTGACCGCCCCCAGCACTGCAACCGCCTGCACTGACAGGGGGCGGGGCCTGCCCGGGCCAATCCCAGGAGAGGGGCGGGGCGAGGGAGGGGCTGAGCGACGGGCAGCGAGAGAATCCGACAATGAGAATTACCCCAACCACGGCAAATACCCCATCACCTGAGGGTCACATGATTTGGGCTCCCTATTACCCATACCCCAACAATAGTGTCACCCCCAACCCTAGTACCCCAAATCCTGCACACCCCTATTATTAATACACAGTATTTCAATAGCGCCATCATATTACACAGCGCAGTACAAAGTCCATAGTAACCCATTGGGGGTCAGTGAGGGTCCCGCACTGTTTATCTCTCAGTGTCCCACCAATCACAAGCCAATATTCGCCTAAAATCAGTGACTCTGCCCACACTGACATAACTTTATTCTGCTGCAGGCAGGAGGAAGCATTTCCTCAGTCTTCTCTGCCTCCAGTGATCAGACTGCAGCTGACACTCCAATGTCCCCCCTCAGTCACACACTATTATTATACATGTATATAGCTCTGACATATACCGAGCTGACACTCTAATGTCCCCCCACAGTCACACACTATTATTATACATTTATATAGCTCTGACATATACCATAGTGCTGTACACAGGGAGATGACTACTCATATTGCCATCCATCAGTCTCAGATCTCTGTGTCATGTGACCGGTCCATCATTGGGTGGGGTCATCCCCTTGTGGTCAATATTTTGTATTGTATGGCGCCATTGGCTGCTGTGGTGTTGTACAAGGATGAGTGGGAATACAACAAACACACCGACATCCCGTTATCTGGTTGGTCGGTGAAATCTCGGCACAGACGCTGTAATTGTCGGCAGAAATGATCTTTAGTGATCACTTCCAATGACTGGGCCCTGTACAGACCTCTGGGGGCCCCTCCACGCCCAACACCAACCAATAGCATCTGTCAGCTCTACTGGTGCTAGATTTCCAACCAATCACAAATGATCTCAGATGGGGAAAATCTGAGGCTTGTGCCCAGGAGCTGACAATCTAGTGGGAGGGGCTCTTCTGTACATTATCTTAAAGGGGAAGTACGCCAGATTTCAGTTGGTTGGTTGTTAATAAAATAAAAGATAAAAATTGTGATCAGATTTTCCGCATTCAGTTGTCCAATTTCTGGAGACTGTGTGTGTGTGGAGGGTGAATGTTTCTGGCAGATTATCGGGGAATGCGATGAATGTTGGTGAAATGAGCATTGCAAGGCGATGCCCCTAAGGTGAATGTGGCCCCTCCCCCGGTCACAGGTCACAGACACCCCACAGGCCCAGATAAAGGAACCGCTCTGCCCGGACAATTAGATCGTCTGAATGGGCGATTGTTGGGATCTGACAGACAGCGCGCGTCCCCCTGAGCCGCATTGTGCAGATAATGAAATAATTACCCCCCAGGGTTTCCAATCTGCCCCATGTCACACATTGGGGGGGGGGGGATTGTCATCCTCTGCAGATTACATGGCAGGACCACCGGAGCCTATTTATAGACCGTGACCCCGGAGTCACCGAATCCCCTGAAATATTATAAATATTATAAATTAACGTTGATAAATTGGACGTGAAATTTGATAAAAACAATAAATCTCAAGAAAATCAATTTTTATTGTCCGGCTTCAGGGAATTGTATGGAGGTTGTACAATCAGATTGTGTGATGATTGTAAAGGTCAAACTTTCCAGCCAATCAGAGGAAGCCCTGAATGAGGATGTTGGGTGTCTCTGACCAATCAGAATGTGGAATCTTGGCAGACAAATATCTGTTGGTGTATGCCGAGCGGTCGTATGGCGATTGTATGTACAATGTCACATCTGTGCGGTGATTGGAGAGGAAATTGTATCGTTCTGCCAAATTTCAGAAATGACTGAATCTGATTGGTCCTAATTATGTGTATGACCATCATTAGATTGTAAACTCCTAGGACTAGGATCATGTGACCTGGAGAGCCAATGGCAGCGCAGAGACCCCTTGTTGGGCCGATAAGCTGGCAATGAAGCCAACTGCAAATTTCTCAGTCTGATCTGAGTGAATGTTCCTGATCTGACATGTGAATGTCATGTGATTGGTACAGGAAGTGCTCAGGATTTCTATGGCTGTGACAACATGTGACCCCAGCAGGATTGTCTGTGATTGGACAGAGATTGCGACAAATCTCATAAAACGTTTGTGTCATTTCTATATTGCAGCCTTTATTATAATTATCCCTGGTGATCCTGCCATAAAGGTCTGTGTTCAGGCACTTCCTGTTATAGGGTGACAACGCTATGTCCCCATATTGCTATGTAGATCTGGGGACTGGAGAAACACAAATCTGCGCTGGGATTGGTGGAGCCGCCAGCAGCCGGGTATTATAAATCGCAGCTTAGAATTGTCAGGAATCTGGCCCTGACACTGCCCCCTGCAGGTCAAAGGGTTAAACCCCCCCATGGGTCAGGCACGCATTTCCCACAGTTTATTTGACCCCCTTTTCCCAGCCCCCCACGCTCTGGGAGCCGGAAACTAAAAATATCTCTCGGTTTATAAACAGAATTTAATGAGAGCCAAGAAGTGAGGAGGAGGGGGAGAGCACCCGGGGGCGCTGAGAGCGCTACACCAATAACATCGCACACAGGGGGCCCCCTACTCATACCGCTACCCCGGCGGATGGGGGGCTAAGTACGGGACCACAGGGTCTGGGTGTAAAGGTTTTCACCCAAGACTCACCAAGAATCCTAAAAGTTTGGCAATTTTCACACTGGATTCAGAATCATAAGCAGAAGTTGTGTGAATCTTGGGTGAAATACATTTAGATCTACACACACACAAATGTACAGCAGGGCTCAGAGGGAGAAGCAGCACAAATAGCAAATCGGTTGTCCTGTGGGGACAGAAAGCAAAGTGGCGGGGCAACTGAGTGTAAGGGCCCCATCTGACAGAATGACAGGGGGTGCAGGGATGATGTGTAGGGGCCCCCGCTTCATATTAGCCCAAACCCCCATTTCTGTGTAAATTTGCCCCAAAATGAGGTCAATGCCTTCACTTGGCACTCAGAATGTGCCCTCGGATGAACATCAGTTCCCCTTTAAGATCTGCAGGGCAGAGTAGGTGCCTGGGCACTGAGCGCCCCCCTGAGGATTGGCCCCCCAATAAACCGGCATGGAATTCTCATAAATCCATGGAACTTCTCCCGTAAAATGCACTCAGAGTTCTCGGTGAATGAAGCTTTATTTGTGAATGTTCGGGAACATTAAATTTCATTTCCCATTCACAGAATTTGTGTCACGAGGAACCAACAGCGAGTCCAAAGGTTTAACCCGCTACTCACTTATGGGGGGGTATGAGACCCTCTGCCTGGGAATGGCCCCGGGGGGTAAATACAGCACCCAGGGGGAGCCAATCAGGTCTGTGCCAGGCTGGGGGGATGAGGGCAGTGCCCGGGGGGGTGCGGGCAGAGGTGGGTAATGCGCTGCCCATGGCGACACACAGATACCCCCACCCCCCATATCACTGACTGTCCATTCATTGTCCTCCCTCTGCCTTCACATTCACCCACTCTGGGCCAAGTGTGTGGTTGGGGTCATTCACCCCCGGGGGCTCCCAGTACTGACCGCATAAATGATCACCTAAAGATCCCAAACCTCATAGACCAGATGTATATAAACAATGGAGGACGGCAGATATTCACTGGAATGAATCTGTCAGCATTATTTGGTGTTTTCACCCAACAATCATCATTTGTCTTCCTGTACCAGGATTTTCTGTATTTTACCTGGTGATCCTGCCAGTAACACTTTACTATAGAGCGTTGTCACCCAGGACCGAACTACAGAACACCTCCCCCTCCTCATGTCTGCACCACGGGGGAGATGATCTGTGCTCCCAGATGTGAGAGGGGCGGAGAACACAGGAAGCTGGGGGTTCAATGGATTTCTGGCAGGATCAGCAGGTATTCCGCACATCCTTTGATTTGATATAACAATTGTTGGGGTATAAATACTGCGATAAGTTCCCTGAACAGGTAAGTGCACATGAGTACAATGGGGGAGGGGACGGGCGGGTCACAATGGTCCTCCGGCTTCAATCCAGAGACAGCTGGGAACTGAAAACTTATTGAAAGAAATGAATAAATGTTGATAAATATTTGTAGGAATGTGAATTGAACCAATGGGAGTCCCTGGGAATTATTCACCCTGTATTCCCCACATGGGGGAGACCAATGGGCTGCTTTGGGTTCACCTGAAGTTCTATCAGTGCTGATGAGTGAATACAAACAATGTACAGAAGCATAGTGATGGCAGAATATCGGATTCCTGGGGTAAATGTGCTTGCACGCTGCACTACAACTCAGTTCCTCTTATCTCTTATGTCGGCCAATAGGAGGGGGGACTTGTTATCATGTGACACCTAGAATATGAAGAACAATAGATGTCAGACTGCATTGCAATGAAAGGCATTGATCTACATGAAGGGGGGAGGGGATTGAAGTCACAAGTAGCCAATGGTGAGCAGTTGTAAGAGGTTGGAGGGGTCCTGGCTGGTGCATAGATGCAGCCAATCACAGCACAGAAAGGGAGGGGTTATAGATTTGTAAATTCTGATTCTAATTTACATGAAATCATGATGAGATTTAGGTAAAGTTCTGATAATAACAGAAGGTCACATGATATCTTGGAATGGGGGCAGCTGCTCAGGTAAAGGGGGAACTTCCTCTTATTTCCTGTTCTGTCTTACACTTCCCCAGCAGTGCAGGTCACTTACCTTTGTCAGGCACAATGGCGACTGGTGACCATGGATGTCTGCTCTCTCCTCCTATCAGCAACCTTCTGGGAAGTTGTCCCTTGGATTTGTTTCTGTCTGATTTCAATTGAACTTTTATAAAATTTGCAGCAAAAATCTGAAGTTTGATGTTGGGTTTCCAGGGGTGTCATGGCTGAGGGCTGCGGAATGCTTATTACATTTAAGGAGAGCTGAATGTCTGAACTTTTGGTTTCTTCAATTGCCTCACTGATTGGAGGCCCCGTGTGATGCCCTGCGAGGGTATTTAGGTAGCCAATAGGAAGACAGATCAGTGATTCTTCAATAATTTACCAGGAAATGATTGTATTGTATGGGAAGGAAATGCTGCAATGTTTCTGATCAAACTGATCATCCCTCCCCTGGACTACAGTAACCTCCCCCACTCTGTTATTCCACAATGTGTGATAAATGCTGCATACTGCCCACCTACCTACCCCATACACAGCCGTCTTACCATTCCTCTTCTGCTGCTTCTCTTCATAGTTCTCTCCATTGGCTTCCATTTCACCTGAGAATCAAATTCATCTCTTGTGCTTTGCCTTTAAATCCCTCCACAGCTCCTCCCCCACCTACCTACCTGATACACAAACCCCCCCATAGTTCGTGTCCCACTTACCTTTCTGCCCTGATAGTAAAATCCCCCCCAGCCGCTCTCTCCGCTCCTCCAATGACCTACTAATGACTTCCTCACTCATAACCTCATCACACGCACGGATCCAAGACTTCTCTAGAGCTGCCCCAACTCTCTGGAATGGTCTCCTCGTCCTATTCGGCTTGCTCCTACTTTCTGCTCATTTATAACCCAACGCTTCCCCCTCACCTACCCGTCTTCTTCTGTCCCCTAAACCCTCACTACTTCCCACCATTCCATATCCCCCTCCTATTGTGTGATACTTCACCCACCTCCTAGATTGTAAGCTCTTCGGACCAGGGTCCTCCTCCTGTGTTACTGTCTGTATTAGTCTGTCATTTGTAACCCCTATTTATTGTACAACGCTGCGTAATATGTTGGCGCTATATAAATAAAATTTGGTAATACTGATAAAGGACGGCACAGCCTGTTGCATGAAATGCGTTAGCTTAGTGTTGTTTGGTCAGCTGACCTTTCAGACCCGTTTCAGATTTCTTTGTGGTGATAAGATAAATTTCTATCTATGACGGCTCACCTTTGTTACGCTAGGTGGTGGTCATCATGGTAAAGTTAGAAGCCTCCTGATTTCTGGTTATATGAGACAACTTTTCATTAATTCCCCAAATACAGCCGGGCGGTGCACCCAGCTAAAGGGGCCGGGGAGAGCCCTGCATGAGGGTGTAATGAGTGAATGAGAGGGGATCGATGAATGTTTCTATTACCTCTATTGGTATAAAGTGTTGTGCCAGTGTCATTGTTACATTCTGTTCTGATCCATTGTTATATTGCAGATCCAGGTGACTGGTAATAGTTAAATCCTCTCATTGTTCAGTAATGTTCTTCTATCATTAGATGATTGTTCTTCCTAATTTATTACAGGTGTGTTGTTTAGTTATTCTATTTTTGGTTGGTTGTTCGGTGTCATGTGACCCTGACATCATTTCCCTCTGCACTATAAATTTATGTGTTCAGGTCAGTATTGACCTTGGTCAGTTGGTACCTTGCCCTAAGTACCTTGTTCGGTAAGTACCAGGAAGAATTAAAAACCGAATTAAAACAGAAGGAAAACGAAGTCTGCCCCAGGTAAGATAAAACTTGCAGGCAAAGCATGTCTCCAACACAAACCAATCCATGACTATCCTGCACCAAACATTCCATCACAACACAAAATGTCACACAAACAACCAACGTAACACACTGCTACACTAACTGACACTTCGAATTCCACACTGGGTCTGTACTATACATTGTGACTTGGCACATTCACATTACCTGGCCCTAAGACAACCAGAACAATATTATTTCCCTGCAATGTGTTCTGATGTCCTCCAATGATTCTTGGACTAGATAAAGGTTTAAGGATTGAAACAAAAAGTTTGTTACCATTTTATTTGATGAACCTTCATGTGTGAATTTTGGGAATTGGGGACTTGGAAATCTTGGACAATTTATTTACACCCTGTGTGAGATTAGAGATTATTACCTAAATGTAGAATTATTGTCAATCTCTCAATACAAAGATTCACCAACCAACAAAGCTCTTATCTCTATACACATTGCAGGGTATTGATACCTCGGCATGGTCAGTAGAGCAGCCAGGGAACCAGCA
The DNA here is from genome assembly GCF_032062135.1 of Pyxicephalus adspersus. Taxonomy (NCBI): domain Eukaryota; kingdom Metazoa; phylum Chordata; class Amphibia; order Anura; family Pyxicephalidae; genus Pyxicephalus; species Pyxicephalus adspersus. The sequence continues at coordinate 59,663,561 of NC_092868.1, forward strand.
AGACAATAATCATGGCAGGTTCTCCATTCCAAACACATCACAAATTCTAAACACCAGATTACTGATCATTAGTGACTAATAACCCCGCCAATACTTTGTGTTTGTCTCCTAACAGCTGAAGACTCCTCCATGGACAAGCTACAAATCCCTATAGACTACAACACCCAGAACTGCAGACCATGAGAGACTCCGACTTCATGACCAGGCAACAAAGCAAATATTTCCATCCTTCTATCATCATGTACAGACTCCAACCCATACGACAGATCATCAGTAACACCAGGACAGCGAGCTCACAAAGATTCCCACAACATGGAAGAAGACCAAAGAATCATATTGAATCCATATCACAGCCACAAATATCAATCAATCAGTCCAGGTGTAATTCCTAATCTATCAATCACACAACTCCTCACAAGATCCAGGAACACAACACAAAAGTGGCAACTTTAACAAAATGTAAGTAATTAAATTAGAACCCCGCTCTCGTATCTCTCAGCACAAACCTCATAATATATTTTATAGAAGAATAAAACACAAGATATTCATCTTCACAAACCAACCACAGGAGATTCTGCAGAGGTTATCACTGAACACATCCAACAACCACACAAACATTACACCAACCAATACAAGAACATTCGGTTTCTAATCTTTGATTAGCAGAAATTACAAAAGAAAGAACAACATGGAGATCTACAAGAAGGAGATGATTGATGTGCAGCAAATGGATCTACAACTGAAGACAAAGAGAAGGAATATCACCGGTAAAATGTTACTACAGCATATATCACAGTAATATAAAATCCAGACAACCTAGAAATCCACACACAAACTCACTAATGGTCCATATCAGATGTACACAATGATGATCAGGATTTATGCCTCACTGGGATAACTGGAAGCTTCGTACAACAGAATCCTCCACCTACTGGGACATTCACTCACTCATTTTAACAGAATAGTTCCATTAACATTTTGAAGCATTTAAATCATATCAATCAATCAATCAATCATATCATATTATTTACCTGAAGCCTAAACTTTTTTGCTTTGCATGGATTAAGAACAAAAGTTAACCCATTATTGTTATTGTTAATTATGTTATTGTGCTATTTATGTCTTTCTTTTGATAAATCCCAATAAAGATATTTTCTTCATTTCAGAAAATTCACTTCACTTCACTTACTTACTTACTTTTTACAATTTCATCATCCCCAGATCAAGTAAGTGTCCCTAATATCTACCCCTCCTTCCAACTAACTGACAACAATTTAATTATTTGATTTTCAGTTTGAGGTTCCAGTGGCTATTAAACCTTGTCAGGAGTTCTAACTTTTTTTTAGAAATCTATACATAAATATATGAAAAGAAAAGAAAGAATGCCTTAAAAGTTGCACTTTAATAATAATAAATAAAATGTATAACAAAAAATAAATGTTTGTTGGTATTTTTTCCATCATCATATATATCAATCATTGCATACATTTACCTTTGTCTTCTGCAGAATATTTTGTGGGAGTGATTGCATTGAAGATCCTTTCTGTTGTTGGCTGGCTGACAAGAATACATTGCTGCTTTGCATCTATCAGTAGTGCTGTCAGTCTGTTCTGTGCGCCATTCACTCGGCTGATGAGCTGATTATCTAATAGACCCCCCAACAAGCCAAAACTCTGCTAATTGTGAGACAGCACTGTTGCTTTGGTCAGTTAGTTGCACCACACAAAAACTAAAAATGGTTTGGTTACAAGTTGGGTGTTTTTGTGGGTTGTTACCAATGTTTCAAGAAAGTGAATATCACACATCAGCTTTAGTGAAAAGTAAAGTGAAGTGAATATTCATAAAAAAAGTTCATAATGAAGAATTGCAAGGGTTGTAGTAAATTCTTTTTGGAGGTGGAACCATTTGTCCCAATGCATTTCACAATGAAAGCCTCAGACAACTAGATAGATAGAGGATACAAATATACAATAATACATCATAACGTCTCCCTTGGCAGGATCCACGAGGTCATCACCACAAACTATTATATTATCCACAGATTTAGAGATACGATTAGAGATGAGCAAATCGACGCTGAATTTGATCCGAATTTCAGGAAGAATTAGATTCCTTGTGATCCGTGATAACGAATCACAATTTTTCCAGAAATGGCGGCTGCACATCTAAGGACTTTAGAGATTCCACTACAATCTTTGAGCACTACAAGGGATGAATGGGGACTTGGGGAAATGGGGAAACTCTAGCTAAGAATACATAGTGGAAGTACTGCACGGCAACCGCAAAATAGCCGATATAACCAGAAATAGCCGTTTTTAACACGATACACCGCAAATAAATTTGGATTGAAGCAAATCTTTTCCTAAAATTCAGTGAACCAACCAAATTGAATTTTCAAGAAATTCCCTAATCCATAGATATGATGTAATAATGGATATTTGTATCCTCTATAAAAAACAAGGTTGATTGAAAATTCTTTTTCTTTGCACATTCTGAGGCTAAGTACACATCATTAGATTTTGTTTGCTAGAAACAACCTTTCCTGAACTTTTCCAACAACAGTAGAAGTACTGAGCACTGTTCTGTTCCATGGATAGGATGAGTGAGCGGTACTCTGCTGTGTCCTCCCCATGATAAAGTACTGCAGTCATCCCCAGTCATTCATTCATCCGCAGCTATTCACATGGAAGATTTTCACCCCAGACAATCACAATCATCAAACCTGTGCACACAGCCTGCTACACATTGCACTTGTGTCCACCTTAGAGACATCACAGAGGAAGAGCTGAGATACCGGAGAACATTCTGCACACAGACAGAGCTGAGAATCCCCCGGAGAATTTAATGCTGAAAGAAAGAAAGAAAGAAATCAGATCAGCTATACAGGAAACATATTTTGAACAACAATTCATCACAACAACAGGGCGTGTTATTATTATATATTATCACTTCTAGGGAAATACAGAATTCTGCCAGGTGACATTAGAATCACCCCAGGGGGGCAAAATGTAAAACTAGTCAGAAGATAACGGCTCTTTATGGCAGAAAATAAGTCTAGCATGACATAAAACCTTTTATTTCAGTTTACTAAAACATAAACTTCTTAGAAACATAATTGGTAAAAGAGGCCATGGCAATGTTTAACCAAGACTTTATAAAATACTCTCACTAAAGATTCCAAGATGTGGGTCAGTACTGTACTTATGGTCTCTCCCAACGCGTTTCACCCTAAATGGGCTTCCTCAGGGGATTGGCCAGACCCTGGAAATTACAATAATGAAAGTATAGTATAGAATTTCCACAGTCAAAATTGAAAGTATACTGTGGAAATTCTATACTATACTATCATGTGAAATAGGAAACGTTGAGCATGGCACTCAGAATTAGCCAGCATGGAATGGGGGTTGTACAGGGGGGCATACAAGAGGTGCAGAAGATTTGGCCCAAAATCTACCCAGTTCTCCGAATAAATGACATTCAGATCCCATTCCATTGATTCAGAGCAGCAGGCACCTCCAGGTAATTTCTCTATTCAGATCTCCATGATAGGGGCCCCGAAGATGCAGTGACAGCTCCTCCAATCACTATGATCACTGTAAATAAAGAGCCAGCAGAATAAACTTTCCAGCATACACTTTCTCTGCAGGAGCTCTGATTGATGACATCATAACATGCAAAGCCTGACAGTGAATGAATAATGGGATCCTTCCATTGCCACCTCTTTGTTTACACGCAAAGTGGTCAGCTGAGTGGTCACTGCATCACCGTCCTGATGGAAGGTGGAAAGATTTAACTCCAGGGGTCACACTGCTCCCCCAATGAACCCTTCCGGACCCATAGGAACCATATGGGCTGCCATGGTGGTATTTGTGCCGGTGATTAAACAACTCACCACCAATATAATCATTTGTGTGTGACATCATTCCAGGTTTAAAGATCGAGTCCTCCATTCATAGGATACCAACGTCATTACCGATCACCACTTAGATCCCCACAAATAACACAAAGCACCTAGAAAAAAAAAATATTTACATTAGAACAATCTAATCAGATAGAATATAAAACTTTTAGAAGTGCTTCAATCTATGAATTGTTCAATACAACGTTCAATAAGTTTGATGATTGGTAAGTACAACAAAAAGAAAATACAACATACAACATAATGTGACATTGCACCAAAATATTGAATTTAATAATAATAAAAACATTTAAGGATGAATAAATAAAAATCTGCAATAAATAAATAAATAAAACAAAACCACTTTTCCTCCCCTAATGCACCCGGCTGTCATCTCTTCCCAGGTAAAGGACGGACCTGGCCATCCATATGACCGGGCACCTCCCTGCATTGCTCCATTTCTGACACTTGTGTGCCCATTGTATGTGGGCTCAGCATGGGCAATGTTCTGCCATGTACTGCATGGTGTAGACTGTCAGCAGATTGTGATGTAGAAGCTGTGGGATGGTACCGGGTGGGTGAGCCTGGTGCCCCAATATCCCATCAATGTCTCTGGGCACCCTGTCACTTGCTCTCCCTCTTTGGAGAGGGTTTTAGGTGCTCAAAGACATTGATGGGATATAAGCAGCAGGGTGGCTCAGTGGTTGGCACTCTGGCCTTTGCAGCGCTTCTTCCCAGGTTGGAATCTTGGCCAGGACTCTATCTGCATGGAGTTTGTAGGTTCTCCCCGTGTTTGTGTGGGTTTCCTCCGGGTACTTCAATTTTCTCCCACATTCCAAAAACATGCAGTTTGGTTAATTGGATTCCCCCCAAAATTAGACTGTATTAATGACATATGACTATGGTAGGAACGTTAGATTGTGAGCTCCTTTGACAGACAGCTAGTGACATGACTATCAATTTTGTACAGCGCTGTGTAATATGTCAGTGCTATATAAATACTGTATAATAATAATATTGGTGCACCAGCCTAGCCCGCCTGGTACCATCCCACAGCTGACACTTGATATTGATATACAATACTAAGCACTGCATACAAGCAGCACCCCCACAATGCCGGTTCTGACCCGACATCCAGACATCACAATTTGGCCCTTGTCCTTCCTGCTTCCATCACCTTTAGGAACTGACTGCCCACCTACTGCCCCATATACCCCCATTGTACCCAGATCATCAATGTGATCCCGTGTCAGGGGTTTCATGTTTTGGTTGCTCTGAAATGGTGACGTTTGCACCCCTCAGTATGGACAGGACAGAGGTGCCGTGCAGGTATTCCACATCTACAGATAGGCATTACGGGGATTTGTCACCCAGCACAGACATGAGATTTGTGGGGCCGATCTCTGGCAGGTTAGTCCTGAGGTCATTGTGCGGATTATTTATACAATGTGGAGGACGCTGGCGTTTTGGCAGGCTGACGTGTGTGAGGAAAGCGTTCAGCTGCTGCTCTGAACCTGCTGAGTGAACGAACGCCCCCCAGAGCAGAGAACCCCCCAAATCCTTTCCAATCTCAACAATCTCCCCAGATATCTGCAGCTCAGAGGCCTCACACACGGCGTTATGACTTTATATTACATCCCAGACATGAGATGCAGAATCCATCATGGCGGCAATGAGCTGATATTCACCAGAGCTGTCATAGCAGGAAGATCCTCCATGATGAATGATGGCTGATCGCTCCATTCATAACACATTCACCCGCTGTATATTAAACATGGCCGACTCCCCTCACATGCCGGCTGCAGCTCATGGAGAGACATTACAGCACAAAAGCTTTTACATTACAACAAATTAAACAATTAAATTTCCAGACGCATCCGACTGCGTCACAGCCGATCCAAGTGTGGAGAATCCGTTAGTAAAGCTTTGTTACTTACAGATCCCATTGTTAGAGATCTGAGGTGACCAATCTGTCCGTACCGGATTACTGCACTCGCTCTGCTCCAACCCATTGGCTCCGCTGGAGATTCTCCGTACAATCTGATATCAGAGGGGAGACACAAAATAAGAAGAATATTAAATATTACAGAAATAGTTCAGACCGCACAGGCCAAGGGAGGATAAATCGCATCCAAGACTGGAGAAAAAGAACCTGGGTAATCCAGCAAACCTGGAATGGATTTCTTAAAGATAATTTGCTATTAGTTGGGCAAATGTTTTCAATACTAGGCCAGGTTTGCTTGATCACCCAGGTTCACCCATGATGGTCTATCTTATCCAGCCTTGGAGAGCTGTAATAGGACGGGCTCACATGGCCCAGGTTCAGACCTTGATTTGGGGGTAATGGGGGGCAGTGGTGGGATGAGGGTGCACAGTAAGGGCCCAGAACCCCCATCCTCACAATTTCCGGATGATAATCCCGACGCCCTCCCTGTTCTTTGTCTCCATGGAGGAGGCGATTTGTGTCCCTGTGAAAAGGAAAGATGAAGAATTTGGGAACATCTATGAGGACTGCGCCTCCTCCACCCCTCTCTGCCCCCCGGGGTTCATCCATTGGGGTCACAGCTGATAAAACACTGATTTATAGAGAGGCAGCGGAGGCTCCAGTCACAGTCGCTCGATGTGGAGTGTTTATACAGAGCCCACATATCCCAAAATGTTCCATAAACTGTCTGAGCTCCACACAGAATGCTCACTGATTAGCCAGCCCTGGATTGCAGGCGATCATTGCAATTTCTAATGGAATAGGAAATGCGGAGCCTAAAGAAGCAATGCGAATGTAATGCAGGCTGTGAATGCCGGGAGTGCAGCTCAATGAAAGGCAGGAAAATAATGCCAGGTGACATGAGCGCCAATATATAATCATTAATAAACACTATTTATATAGAGCCAACATATTACACAGCGCTGTACAAAGCCCATAGTCATGTGACGAGCTGTCCCTCAATGCCCCCCCCCCCCATCCCCCATAGTCATTTGTACCTGGAGGAAACTCATTCAAACACGGGGAGAACATACAAACTCCATGCAGATAGAGCCCTGGCTGAGATTCCAACCTGGGACCCAGCACAGCAAAGGCCGGAGTGCTAACCACTGAGCCACCCTGCTGCCCAATATAAAGGGAGCTGCACTGATCATCCGATACATTGTTACATTTGGCACAAATATCCTGCAATGATCTCTATGGTATAGAAGCTCTGCTGGCTTTTTATTGTCATCTGTGACCCCACCATTGGGATTCACCCTACATTCACCATGATCACCAGGGTAGCAAGGGAGAGAAAATCATTTTCTAGGATTCAGCCCTCCCCGTCCTGACCCAAAGAAAAAAGTAAGAAAGAGATAAAACTTCAAGTTATAATTCTCTGCCATTGGGTGATGATGGGTGACCATCCCTGGTCTCCTCTGGAAATGCTGGTTGCCTGGCTGTGTTCTGCCCATTATTGAAGCCACAATGGAAGCCGGGATTTCTTTTCTTTGTTGGTCCCCCTGGGTATGGGCTGATTGCTAATGTATAACCCCCTCCCAAAAATAGCTGGCACATGCCCCCCCCCCCCCTCCATCCCAGGCCAAAGCAGGGCACTTCTGATGATGGTCCAGGTGTGTGGGACTCTGCTGCTTCCTTTACCTGGTGATACCCAGCAATCACCCAGCATGGCATTCTACAGGGCATCACCCCCCCCCCCCATGCATTAAAGGGGCACCCCGCATTTCCTCAATTCCTCAGGTGTTGCTGGCAGCCTATGAAGGCATTTGTGAGGCAGCCATGGCCTGGATGGTTCATCTGTTCTGCCAGCAGTCACCAGCGGATGCCATTCTTTCCAAATATGTGCCAACATGAAATGCTGTGGGGTGGCCCAGGAGCTGAATTAAGTGAATGTTAGTGGGAGAAAGTTCACCTTTTATTCCTTATTAACATTCACCAGTTCTACTTACACAGTATTTGCAGTTACCACAATAGATTGCAAGCTCTTGTGTACCATTCACTGGCAATAATAACAATAGCCTGGCATTGGATCAGTCCCTGCAATACACAGAAATATATCATGGGGGGTGGAGTGCTGGGCTGGGTTAGTGAATGTCTGGGTGAATGTTCCTTAAAGTTCACCAAACTTGTGATGTTTGAGCTGAACTGCAGTTTATTCTATAAGGGATGAATATTCAGCTCTATCATTGAATGTTCTTAGAGTAAGGACATTCACTCAGAAGAGAACATTCATTGCAAAGTTCTACTCCAACCTGAGCTGAATCCCCTATGAGGAGGACTGATGGCCCCCAACATTCATCCAATGTTTTCATTCACACATGGTGAGATTATTCCCCCATCTATAAATAAACTTACAATGACTCCACGTGTCACCCTGATAATAGTGAGTGGTGATGAGAGGACAGGATGGGCCATTCACTCAGTGCTGACAGATAGAAGGGGGCAGATAAAGGGTTAATGAGCTGGGGCAATGGCAGAGATGGAAGCTTTCTGCTTTGTCTGAGCAAGGGAAGTGTGTGCAGGGCTGATTACAGGCCCGGCTTCCTCTGTTCCCATAACCTCCAGACCCCCAGCGGCCCAAATGTTTAAAGCTGCTGCAAGCTTCTTCTCTTTATTTCATGCCTGTTTATTTTTAGGGAGGGGAGGAGAGAAAAGCGTGCGCCCCCCACTGCAGCGTCCCCCTCACCCAGATCTTCCCGAGCACCAGGAAACCAATCACTCACTACGCTTTTATATTTTATCTCTGACATATACGGCAGCGATGTACTGAGAGCACTGAGCCAGTGAGCCATCAGTCTCTGTACAGAGGAGCTGACACTCTAATGTCCCCCCACAGTCACACACTATTATTATACATTATTATAGCTCTGATATATACCATAGTGCTGTACAGA
>NC_092868.1:59672744-59697744 GCF_032062135.1 Pyxicephalus adspersus
TGACACTCTAATGTCCCCCCACAGTCACACACTATTATTATACATTTATATAGCTCTGACATATACCATAGTGCTGTACAGAGAACACTGACCCAGTCCCATCAGTCTCTGTACAAAGGAGCTGACACTCTAATGTCTCCCCACAGTCCCACACTACTATACATTTATATAGCTCTGACATATACCACAGTGCTGTACACAGAACACTGAGCCTGTTCAGAGGAGCTGACACTCTAATACTCATAATACAATGAGAATCCCCCTGCCATTGGTATGAGTTCTGTAAAGGGGTTGTATTGATCTTTTGCCAGCACCCCCCCACCCCCCCCAACATGGGGGATAAAAATAACTGCATGGAAAATATGCAGAATGCAGAAGGTAAACGGCGAGGGTATGAAAAGCCACAACGGGGTAAACACAATGATGAAGAAACATCAAAGATTAGAACATTTCTGGGCCGTAACCTCGTCAGATTCCACTTCTTGTGATTCACAAAAGATATAAACCTCAGAGAAGATTACACGTGACTTTCACCTCATTTCAAAAGTCATTCACTCTTTAAATCGGCAACTTTCAGTAAAATCATCTCTGGTGATCCTGCCATGAAGGTTCTTGTCTAGGAACATCCTGTTAAAGGATGACAACTCTTTGTCCCATGTCTCAGTTCTGCTCCTGCGTTGTCACCTTGAAACATGGGAATATGATGGGGGCTGAATGTACAGACATTACACAGACCTTGTCCAGTGTCACCATCAGTAAACCATCCCGGGACCTGGCATACAGAGTGCAGGGGTAAGGACTGTATAATATATACAGAGTGCAGGGGTCAGGGCTATATAATACATACAGAGTGCAGGGGTCAGGAATAAATAATACATACAGAGTGCAGGGGTCAGGAATAAATATTACATACAGAGTGCAGGGGTCAGGACTATATAATACATACAGAGTGCAGGGGTCAGGACTATATATTACATACAGAGTGCAGGGGTCAGGGCTGTATAATATATACAGAGTGCAGGAGCAAGGTGACAACACAGAAGCACAGCTGGGAGATAGGGGCACATGTTGTCTCTCTATAGCAGGAAGTGCCTGAACAGGGAGTCTAATCCCCAGGGACTAATTTTAGAAAGCTGCAGAGTTAAAATGAAAGCATGAGCAATTTTTTGGGTGAATATCGTCCATAAGATGCCAGCTTTCCCCGAACTCCAATCACCAGCTGTTGTTTTTGGTGTAAAACCTCACCCAGCACCAATCATGTGTCACTCAGTGTGTGGTTGTCACCAATGCCACCCATAGGACCCCAGCCATGCCCAGTCTGGTGCCATCTACTGTTGGCAGTGACAGCCTAGCGCCCCCTGTGGTTTCCTCAGACACATACAGCCGCCATGGTGGGACCGGGTGAGCCATGGGCTGTGTGAAGTCATGGATGGGACACAAAGAGCGAGTGTATCCGAGGCCAGAGATGACCCAGATAGAATGGCCTGCGGCTCTCCCCCCCGCCGCTGTCTGCCCACCGCCAAACCCATCCACAGAAGGAGCCCATTCATAGGGCCCGGGGGGAGGGCATTAGATTGGGGGGAGAAGAATGGGGACTCTCAGAGATGTTTGTAGTGAAGTCAGTGCAGCTGGATGGAATTGTCTGAATAATAACTCCTATGGAGCAGCTAAATCACATTACTGAGCAGGCCGGCTATTTACCCCGGGGGGCCCCCTTATAGTGACCACTCCACCCAGATCTGACATTGCAGTGGTCACTGGGTGCCAGAGAGATAAATCAGCTCTCATTATTTGGGGGCTCCGACCCCGCACACCTGATGCAAAAGGTGAAAGATTGGTGCTGCAGGAGTGAGACGCCAGGTTGGGGGGGGGGGGGATTATTACATCTGGGGTCCCCAAATATTACAGAAAGACAAAGAAGGACCCCACAATAACTGAAATATGACTTCTGGGTGGAGGGGCAATTACAGGGGGCAGATCAAACCGTGCTAAACTTTATTCAGTATGGAATGATGACAACAGGCCACAGACAACAATGACAACAGCAGCGGGGTCACCAGGACAGGAAACAGCAATAAAACCCAGACAGCATACTAAGTACAGATCAGGGAGATTTCCCATTACTTCCTGTGTGTCACTGAGACAGGAAGTGAGGTTAAATCTCCCCAGTGAGGACACAGAGTGTAGAGAACCACATAAGTCTCATATTCACCAATTAATACACAAAATGGCAAACCTTCCACAACCAGCGGAGTCACAGCACCTGGGGGTACCAACCACTGCCACAGACACACCTGACATCCAAGCTCCTCCTCCCTGCACACCTGGGACCCACCCACAAGGCTGGAAGTGATTTTTTTTCAAAAAACTTTATCAAACAGATAGAATGGGTTACAATGTACGGCCTCTAGATGCCAAGATCAGCCCCTCCCCTGACATGTTTCACCCCGGGGTGCCGCTGTACATTGTCATCCATTGTACATCTGTAATGCAGAGAACCTCCAACCCCGACCTATCAGGTGCCCCGCAGCCAGAAATGTATGCGCCCCAATATATAAAAGTTCCAGCATTGCAAAAGTCAGGGGCCAGTACAGAAGTACCCCTGGTGCCCCCATCATGGCAGCCCGACCCACAGGGGCCAACCCAATGCAAAGACCGCCTGTGTCCCCACTGGGGACAATTACTGTCCAGGTGACCCCGTCACTGATTGAACGGAAAGTAAAGGAGAATCAGAGGTGACCCTGAGGGAGAAATACTCAGAGGTGACCCCAAGAGAGAGAGAAATACTCAGAGGTGACCCCAGGAGAGAAATACTCAGAGGTGACCCCAAGAGAGAGAAATACTCAGAGGTGACCCCAGGAGAGAGAAATACTCAGAGGTGACCCCGAGAGAGAGAAATACTCAGAGGTGACCCCGAGACAGAGAAATACTCAGAGGTGACCCCGATTCCGTTCTATGACATTCAGCTCTGCGTGTCACCGAAGCGTTAATCACACATAAATATTGGCCTCCAGACCCCGGTGTCACCCTGAGCGCCATCACCCGGCTCTACCTTGCACATTTGTGGTCGCTCGGGAAGACGTTTCCTGTTGTTTTGCAGGTGCAGAGAAGTCTGCGATCTGCACAATATGACTCATAAGTAGGTCAGGAGGTTGTCGCATTTCATAGAGGAGGCTGAATTTGGTCTGCCGGCAGCTCAGGGGACCTCCAATCAGATGTACACATCGACCCTCATTTTACTGCTCAATCACAAAACTGTGACAGTGACTATGGCTGGGCTGATGAGGTCATCAGTCTGCTGCAGGCAGGGGAAGCATTTCCTCAGTCTCCTATTTCCCAGTGATCAGACTACTAGATTGTAAGCTCTTCGGGGCAGGGTCCTCTCCTCCTGTATCACTGTCTGTATTAGTCTGTCATTTGCAACCCCTATTTATTGTACAGCGCTGCGTAATATGTTGGCGCTATATAAATCCTGTTTATTAATAATAATAATTGTAACACTGTAGCGATCACAAGGCTGTCCTGCAGCAGACCCCTCAGTGTCCATTGTCTGAGAACCTTTAATGTAAGGAGGATAGGAGGTCACAAACACGCCCCCTGCAGGCTTCTCCCTTCATTACACACACAGTGCGATGTATCAATGTTTCTATCCAATCAGAATCAAATCTTCCTTAGTATGGGGCTGACTGACACCAATGAGCTGTGTGCAGGACACTGAGGGGCACTCCGCACAGCAATGCATCAATGTCACCCCCTTGCAGTTTATCAACCAATGATGGGTCTGCATTACAGGGCAGCTTCACCTTTATGGGCAAACCATACACACAGGGGGCAAATGGAGTCTGGCCTGGCCCTTAACCCAAAAGGAAGCCAGTGGGATGAATTTAGGGTAAGGGGGGTGCAGGGACTGAAGACAGAACAACTTACCCCAAGTTTATGCAGTGACAGCCCCAAGTAGAGTCTGGATGTGCCCTTAATCTGATTGGTGATTTGAGGAGCAGACGTTCAGGCAGCATTCAGGCCCTGCACCCCACATGTCCGGAATCATTGGGTCTGTGCACAGCTGGACTGCATTAGGCGGCCACGGCCTGCCTCCCCTGGGCCAGTAATAAAACTCAGCAGCTTTTTCCGGGAAGGAGGGTAAAGGGTTAAATGATTTCATTAGAAGTGAGACTGTGCAGGTGCTTCTGTTATTACCTGGCACCTGCGCCCTACAGAAACCGAAACAGCTAAAAGGGAAATTCTTCCCCGAGCAGCCATTTCCTGTAACCTTCATTATTTACTTATTTTACAGACACTCATAATGAAAGACGACCCTGAAGAGACACGAAGCGTGCCAAGAGCCCCAAACCGGCCAATCACAGCACAGTGCCAACAAGTTCCAGTCTGGGCCCCGTGCAATGGTCCGAACTTGGACAATGATGACCATGGAAGAAGCAAGCAATATACATGGCAGCCAACTGACATCATGGACAGCGCACAGGACTCTTGCTTCTCTCTGTAGATGGGCAGAGCCATCTTTATTCAGGCATCATTCAGAGTTACCAGCTTAGATTTGTAACATTGGAACGTGTGAATGACAATCTGTACATTGTTACATGCAGGGAATCTATTCATGCAGATTGTAATGTTAGTGACAGGTCCACTTTAAACACAAAGTGACATTGGTTTGTGAATCATTTCTGGAAGGCAGTGCCTATATATTCACCCTATATAACCCCCATATATTCATCCTTAAAGGCCCCATATATTCACCCTATATAACCCCCATATATTCATCCTTAAAAGGCCCCATATATTCATCCTGTATAACCCCCATATATTCATCTTTAAAAGGCCCCATATATTCACCTTGTATAACTATATAATCACCCCAAAGAGCCCCCATATATGTTTACATTATTTTTACCCCATTAATCCATCCTATAAAACGCGTATATATTCACCCTATAAAACCATTTTTATTCACCCTATTTAACTCTCATATATCCATCCTATATAGGCCTAATTCACCCTATATACCCCCCATATATTCTTCCATATAACCACCATAAATATTCACCCTATTTAACCCCATATATTCACCCCAAATAGCCCCTATATATCCATCCCATATCACGCCCATAAATTCACCCTATATACCCGCTTTTATTCGCCCCATATAACTCTCATATTTCTAGCCTGTATAGGCCTAATTTATTCACCCTATACAACCCTATATATTCACCCCAAATAGTCCCTATATATCCATCCTATATATTTCCTTCATATAAAACCCATATATTCACCCTATATAACCCCCCCCCTAAGGGTCAGACCCACCAAGGCGCACCACCCAGCACTTTTTAGTAACCATTTGGCTGCTTACTAAACCTTCACCCACCTACGGCTTCTTCCCACATTTTCTGGGTAGAACACTGGTTCCCAAACATGGGCATGGTTTTTGGATATGAAGAAGCGGTAACAATCCCGGGATTTTATTTTCTGATCATTAATCTGTGACATTTATATTGTGAGGAATTTACTTCTGTAGGTCCTGGCACATAATGGGCATTAATGTCCTGGCACATAATGGGCATTGAGGCCTTGGCACATAATGGGCATTGAGGTCCTGGCACATAATGGGCATTGAGGTCCTGGCAATGGGCATTGATGTCCTGGCACATAATGGGCATTGAGGTCCTGGCACATAATGCACAGACAGCAAATCATGCCATAGGATGCATCAAGAAGCATTTCCACCCGCTGCATGCAGTGATTGTATCATTGGACAGAACCGGGTAAATATGGAGAATCCTGCGTGCAGCCTTCAATGCGTCCCAGCTGCGTCTTCTCTCCGGTCGCCATGCGGCTGATGGCATGCACTGTGCAGGCTCTGCCATGGAATCTGCTAATAATAAGGAGCACAGAACCGTCCATCTCATGGGAATTCCAGCTTTCTAAGCACCAGAAATTAAGCAACGATTCCACAAGGCCGCTGACCCAGGCGGGACCAAAGCCAGGACTATAAAATCAGAAAAGGGCCGGCGACCAAGAATCCCAACAATGAGGCCGCGAGAATCAGAACAATGCAAAGACTTTATAAACAAGAAAAGAGAGCAAAGGAACCCAGCGAGGGGTCAGAGGACAAACAAACAATGCCCAGCCTACAGATAAAGATATTTTTATATTTCTTGAAGACAATGAAGCCGATGAATAGGGAGACACCCCGGACCCTCCCCATTACTAGAATACACGCACATGAGGGACCCATCGCCTCTAGTGATCACTGGGATTCATCCAAACATTCCCCCGTCATATCCTGAGATATTCATATGACACAAGGTTGGCTCATCCACTCGGAATAATGACTCCAACCTGGAACAACGGTGAAGTTAGGGGATCCGGCTATTCAGCTCATAGGATCAGATTCAGAGGCGGAATATTTCTCATGACAGGTTCTCTTTACTGAACAGATACAACGAGGGAATAATGTTCCCAGAAGGGAAATCATTTCTGTGTCATTGGACCGAAACACCGCCACATAATGCTATACCCCAAAACTTCATCACAAAAATGTTATGCCCCCCTACACCTCTCTCAGTGCCACTAAAATACCCCCACCACCCTCACTGACCCTCTGCCCTCATCTCCTACACATAATGCCCCCATCATACCCTCCATCTCCTACACATAATGCCCCCATCACACCCTCTGCCCCCATCTCCTACACATAATGCCCCCATCATACCCTCTTCCCTCATCTCCTACACGTATTGCCCCCATCATACCCTCTGCCCTCCTCTCCCATACATTTTGCCCCCTGTCACTCCTTTCCTCACTTTTATCCTGCCTTACCAGTACCAGGAAGGGATGCTCCCCACATGGGATGTGACATAAAGGAATAACAACATTTTTCATCACAGAAGCCGGCTTGACCCCGGGGTGACACCAGGCCTGAATATACGAGCAGAGCAGGGTAACATGACGCTGGCCGGACTGACCACAATTGTCATACATTTCCTGATTCACTTAACAATGCCCTAACCAAATTACACGTAGGCCGGAGGACTCCTCTCCCTCCTAGAAATAGGTCAGTGGATCAGCCATGGCAAACCAACACAAACCCTGCACAAAGCTTCACCACAATCAGAGTGACAACACGGCCTAGATGGGCAGCACTGACACGTAACGCCAGCGTACATCAGCTGCAAACATTCCACATAAAAGCTGTGAAATGTCCCGTGCTTGGGTTCCTGGACCTTCGCTGTCTGTGTGGAAGCAGCAGTCTCTCTGCAAAGGTCTGACACCCCTTGCTGGCTTTTTTTTCAGATCTTGCACTGAATCTTCACCTGCTTTGCTGGCGGCTCTATACCGACACACAACTCAGACCCAGAACCCAAACCCATTATTACTTTTCTAGAAACATGTACCACATAATACCCCGATCAGCAATATTCAGCCGACCCCAGACCTGCGCTGTGCCATGTTTACCCCCAGCTGCCTCTATTATCTAATCCAGAACAATCCATGCTATACGACTGACGTCTGAGCTTTGTAGTCCCCCAGCTGGATCTGATCCCGGCCATGCACAGTTCTGTAGAAATAAAATCTCTGCATTGAGGTTTATCTCCCGAGGGGTAAATGGTTCTATGCGGGGTGTTTTGGATCATTTTCCTTCTTGTGAACAATTCTTATTTTGAATTCCCATTAGGTAATTATAATCCTTTATTATATCTATTTCCTGACATTTCCCAATATGGGTGGCAGAGCAATATACGGAGAGCCAGAGAGGAGTTTGGGCATGGCAGGGGAACGCCCAATTGTTCCTCTGTCTCTGCAATGATGGTCGGAGTACCTGAAACCCAATAAAATGCTGACCCATCCTTTTCCTTGGCACCCAGACTGCATGGAAAACTAAAGGGGAATTCTATGCTTTAATTTAATAAAAAACAATAATTTGCCAGAAAATCCTCCGAATTCACATAGACAGGACCAGGTTGGGTTTCCTTATTTAGTGACTTAGTCCTCCAATATGTAGGGTTGGGGTGAAGTTGGTTCTGTATCCGGTCCGGGGCAATGATGGTCTTCCTTGTATCCTTGGATTAAATGTTCCAGGGTAAAGAACGGGAAAATCCTCCAGAATCCAAAATCAGGAAAGAGTTATATCAAAAATCAGGACAGGCGTTCCCCCGTGTCAGAAAAGATTCCCTGTATTCAGGGTTGACTTTTTAGAATTCAAGCTCAGCGAAGTATTGGTCCTCCTGTACTTCAATGCAGAACGAGTTTTCCTGTATCTAGGATTAGTTTAGGAAAGAATTGGTAAGGACATTAGATTGTGAGCTCCTTTGAGGGACAGCTAGTGACACGACTATTGACTTTGTACAGCGCTGCGTAATATGATGGCGCTATATAAATACTGTGTAATAATAATAATAATTGGTTCTCTTATATCCAAGGTCGGGTCAAATTTGGCCCTTCTGTATCCAAGGCCAGGGAAAAGTTGGTCTTCTTGTGGCCAAGGTACAAATAGTATTTTTAGTGTTGGTAGGGTGGGGTGAGAGCTGGTCCTCCTATATCTGGGATCAGATTTGGTTTTCCTGGGTCAGGGCAAATTTAGTCCCCTTGTTTCAGGGGTCAGAGCAGAGACGGCCTTCTTATTTCTAGGATTAGGAGCTGGTTCTCTTGTATCGGGGATCAGGTCCGAATTTGTTTTCCTGTACCAAGGCCAGGGAAGAGTTGGCCTTTCTGTATCAGGGCAAATTTAGTCGCCCTTTAGGGGTCAGAGATGGTTTGCTATTATCAGATTTGGTCCCCCTGTATCCAGGGTCAGGAACGGGACAGACTGGGCCTTCCTTGTATCATTAGTAAAACTGGAGCCCCAGGTCCAGGGATTTTCCTCCCCGTAAAGTATTTCCAGCACAGACTCTCCACACGGCAGCCCAGAACAATAGGAATGACAAACATGAAGGTTTCTGGGCCGACATCTAAGGGAAATTCTTCACCGGGACTATTTTATGGTTTGGAATGTCCATCAGTCATTTACGGAAAACATTTCAGTTTGGGGCATTTACAATATTATGTATATTGAGTATGGAACGACTTCCACGTCTAAGGCATCCATTCATATGCTTCGGATACAATAGAACATTCTGTCCCGGCATTTCAGGGAGTAATTATCTCAGCAAATGAAATGAAATGCTAAAATTATATCAGAGTTTGAATATTTGAATATTGAAGTGTTTACTAACCATCATTCTTCTTTGTGTTGCCTGGGGTTTTCTGTAGCGGGTGCCATTGTGGAGACAGAATTGGGATATTTCCTGTGCTGTAACATTTTCTCCAAAATCTTATGAAATCAGAAAACAATTAGGATACATGAATTAAATTCTGAACCTAAAACGTCAAATTACAAAGTAACACCAAATCAGCGTCTGTGAATACATTAACTTTGTCATTTAGTTCATTGTCCCTGAAGAAGCTCATTGTTAGTGAAACCCGTCGGGACCCTAGATGGCTGTGATTATATAACGAACATCTGTATTATCAGCAGATTTTGGTAAAACTTCTATATGCTACAGCAGTACGTTATACACAGGGCCAAAATCTAATTCTTCACTTATTGACCTAGCAGTCATTACCTTTGTATTGGTTTTATTTAAAACCACTAAAACTGTGTTTATATGTCTAAAAAAGCCCCTCTTTAACCACCTGAGCGTTACACTGAGGTCTAGATTTCTGTACCAAAAGTGATCCACTGTTTTTCATGAAATTTTTTTATTAAATTGTAGACCTGTAACTTACAGAAATATGTCCGAACAAGGGTCTAGTAGATATTATGAATATAAAAAATGTTTGAAACACACAATCATGTAAAAAAAAAAAAAATTACTTTTAATAAAATTAAAGGAAAAACACAAAAATCAGCTTAAACATGACTACATAAACAAATCAAAAATACTGAAAAAAGCAATAACTCTGTATATTGTAAAGTACTATATTATTCTAAAACACCTCCCTAGTGTGGCAATTTTTAAAACTTTGATTGTGTATTTATTGGAGTTTGTTTTGAATTATTTTGTATTTGATTGGATACAGGAGTTTGTATTCAATCCAATACAAAATGAATGAATGAGTTTGAATTTGAATTTCCCGCACACGCGCCGACGTCATCACGCACGCAGGGAGAAGCCGAGCGGCTTTTTTTTCTCCGCCGGACAGCTTCTCGTTTCAGAAGGCACCCGGCGCTGGACGGAGAAGGACGCGGGACGATCAGCGGGACCAGGTAAGAAGCCAGCCGGCATCTTGTGTTCCGCTGGCCGGCATCTTGTGTTCCGCCGGCCGGTCCCGCTGGTATAGGAGAAGGCACCCAACGCTGGAGAGGGAGATCGACGGAGGACGATGCTGGAACACGAACACGACGTTGGATGAGCACAGCGGGACCAGGTAAGTGGGGATTTTAATGTACGGAAGATCTCGGGGTTAACCAAAATAGCACTTTTTTTTAGCCCGTACCAAGGTCGGGCTTAACGGTCGGGAGGTTAACGTTTTCTCTAGTTTGTATTGTAAATATCCGGGGCTGGAACTCTCCTATTGGTTGACCTTACTAATAAAGGAGAACCCTTCCCCCCGTGCACCCCGCTTTCTCCTGTATATACCTCTCTGCAGACTGATGGGGAATGGATAATGGACTTCAGCTCCCATGCAGCCATGAAAAGTTTTACAAATCCCTCACTGTTATATTGTTGAGAATATTTTTACTTTGATGTATTTGGTAATCGGCACGGCTTGGGGACCGGCAGCCAAACACAACAAGGCCAATAATGCGGCAGGATATGCTCTATTTTTAAACCACTCACAGCTTCAATTGCTTATCCAAACACATGCTGCCAAGGAAAGCTTTGTTCTACGGCTCGGAACACGGAGGGAAAAGTCAGTCTGGGGGTGGAATGGACACACAGAGTCCAGAGCCAACACTGCCACCCCCACTTCAAAGATCAAATATCGGGCACCACGGTGGCCCTTACCCTGCTACCCCATTACTAACATTGTGTTACTGAACCAAACAGAACGCACCAAGTGCTATCAGAAGAGGCTCTTTAAGTGGGATTCTGCCTCCAGAAAAGAGATAAGAAATATTCAGCTCCCCGGTTTCCATCAGCACAGCTGTCGCATTTTATTGTCTTTCCTCTTTCTGTTTAATGCAAAGTACTGAGCCTGGAACCTGTATATAATAATTCAGGATTAGCAGTCTTATGTGGGAAGCACGGTGGCTCAGTGGTTAGCACTCCGGCCTTTGCAGCACTGGCTCCCAGGTTGGAATCTCGGCCAGGACACTATCTGCATGGAGTTTGCAGGTTCTCCTCATGTTTGGGTTTCCTCCCAAAAACAAGCAGTTGGGTTAATTGGCTTCCCCCAAAAATTGTCCTTAGACTGTGATAATGACATATGACTATGGTAGGGACATTAGATTGTGAGCTCCTCTGAGGGACAGCTAGTCACATGACTATGGACTTTGTACAGCGCTGTGTAATATGTTGGCGCTATGTAAATACTGCGTAATGATAATAATAGATGCAGCGCTTTCATCCACCATGGCGGTTTCTCTGTAACGCCTCCAGCACACATCTACGTTCAGTTTTATGAACCTATTGGGTGTTCCCAGGTGTAATTTTAAAGGTTAATCAACCCGACCATGGACGTCTCTCGGGAAGGGCCGGTGTTTGCATTTAGTAAACAAAACAATTGTCCGGAGGCACTGGCTTACAAAAATTCCA
Source organism: Pyxicephalus adspersus (assembly GCF_032062135.1). Classification (NCBI taxonomy): domain Eukaryota; kingdom Metazoa; phylum Chordata; class Amphibia; order Anura; family Pyxicephalidae; genus Pyxicephalus; species Pyxicephalus adspersus. The sequence continues at coordinate 59,684,501 of NC_092868.1, forward strand.
AACACAAGTACCATTCAGAAAGAATGGCGGCACTCCGCACTGATAAGTTATTGGCCGGGGCATCCTATGGAAATCTTCTCCTTACATTGCTTGACATCTCCTGCCCGCTCTTCTCACAATCTTTGTGCTCACTTTGTCACCAAATGGGCCCAAGCTTCCTGCAGCAAAACAAAGAAGTCTATAAATGTTTTCACTCAAGATTCACTTGCTAAAATTTTTATAAATCTGATTATATTAGAATTAATTAGTTAAATAATTTATTTTCGTACTGAAACCAATATAAAACAAACATAAATTTTCAGTAAAATTTGGGTAAAAACATTTTAAAACACAACCCCCCCAGGAAAGGGTCCTATGGATAACGTAGAGGGTCAGCAAACACTGCTTGTAGTCCCACCAGTCCTGTCACTGAGAATACAGCACTTGTGCAAGCAGACACCGGGTCCGGATCACAAGAAGTATGGCGGCGCCCTGCGAGGGAGCGGGGCAGGTGAGTAGCAAGGGGTTTAGTTCTGCACGGGATGACCCAACAGATTTATTGCTTCCCAGTGTCACCAGACTGTGGTCCCTGGAATTACCCCACCAGGGGCATATGGTATCAGGTGAGCCCTCATTTGGGTGAGAACAGTTGAGCAGTTCACAGAGATTCCAGGACTAATAGAAAGGACAGGCAGAGGTCAGCAGCCAGGACGAAAGACAGATCAGGGTCAGCATGGCCAAGGTCAGGCACAGGAGATACAACAGGCAAATATCAAAGCTTCGAGCATCAACCAGGAGCTGCTCACAATGGTCAGCAGTCCCCAGTAGTAGGCTTCAATGACTGCCCCAGATGCACACTGTTGCACTCCTGTGTGCACGCTCACACAGCTGCACACGACCTCTTGCCAAGGGCACGCTCATGCATGCATCTCCAACCAAAGTCATAACGGGTGCGCGGTACATGGACATAAGATGTCCAATGCTGCCAATGGTAATCTTACAATGTACTCCCCTCCTTTCTGTTCTTACCAGGCCCCAGGCCTGATTTCCAGAGATTGTTTGTATGGACGGGGTGGGGGTCTCAAAGTTTGGGAAAGGCGGTGAGCAGCATATGACCCGATTCCCACGTCAGCCTGTTCTGGTGCTCGCTGTGGATGGGGTTTGTGGGCCGCTGATGCTCACACAGCTGGCGTGTTGGTGCAGATGTTTCGTAGATGAGAATCCAGCAGACACAATCCAGGCCCAGTGTGTGGGGGGAGAGCCAGGCCAGGGGGTTTATTCCTGCCAGCTGCTATTGTATATACGTTAGGCTCAGCTCGCTGTATATTTTCACGTCTTTTGTTTTGCTTATTTAACAGAAGTGGGAAAAAAAATGACTCGGAGATTTACCGCCTAATTGACGGTGAGAGAGACTGGGGCCTTCTGCTCATTCACAAAAAGAGAATCCCTGCACTGCAACATTCACTAATCCGGCCAAATGGGCCTGACACCAGATCCGTGTACACCGGCGGGAGCAGCGCACATTGCAGGGGAATTCTGCCTGCAGTCTATTGTAAGGAAAAGGTGATTTATGAGTGCAGAGAAGAAGTTTTTGTATCCAGATGTGGAAGCTGTGAGCTCATTTAATCCCCTCTGTACCAAAACTATACAAATGTGCTGCCCCAAACCAATCCCACCAATCAGGACAGATTCTGCCTTGGTGGGTGGCAGCCCAAAAGTCAGTGAGCTGATTAGTAATGGTACATTGGGCAGAGGTACCGAACCATTGCAGTGCGGAGATACCACAAGGGTAGTGTAGTATATGTTTTTTAGCTCCTTCACCCCCCACCGTCTGTTTTTTAGATAATGAAAGGAGAAGCATTACAATATCGGGTTCATCTATCACTCATATCTGCATGCTCCCCGCACAATTGGTTGGCTCCTAGTGCTGCTTCTCCCATTCCTGCTGTATTGAGACTGCAAGATTCCAGGTCACATTCGGGTTCTTACCCAAACTACATTAATAAAAAATACATTTAATGATTGATATTGAATGCAGAGCTGCAGGTGAAGAGGATTCCAGAATAATACAATAGTAGGACAAGGAGCAGGCCGGAGTACCAAGGGTTAATAAAAACTCTGCACTGCCAGGATTTCTGCAGGCATTGATTAGGGTTCAGACAGAAGTTTAATTTCCTCTATAAACTGCACATATTGCCAAAACTAGTGTTGGAGAGGGCGTGGAAAGGTTATATTATTATTATTATATTCCCCATCAAGGTCATATTGCTGCTCATGTCCTCAGGGGACTCCGCTCCTATGTCCTGGATTTGTGACCACTGAGACAGAAAGTGACGGCAAACCAAATATTTAAATCTTCCAAAAGGGGCACCTAGTCCTGCTGCCGAAAATGATATAAAAAATGACATTTACCTTCCACCAGGCTTAACATTTGTACATAAATGTTAGGAATTTGTTCACACTGGCAGTAGCCGCCAGCTGAAGGTTGTAATGAGCGGTTGGCATGAGCTAATTAAATGCCCCGGTGACCCCTTCATAGTGCCGGACGCCGCCTATGGCCATTGTGAACCAGGGAGGGCGGAATATATAGAATAATCTATAAAGAATAGACCTTAGATTCCCTGCAGACTGGAAATGTCTGATCACATAAATCTATAACACAGCTCACATATTTGCTGCATCCATTGTAAGAAATTCTCATGCGATTCCCTCCTGCTGCACCAATTGGCGCTCCGTCTCTCTATAAATAGAACGGCTGAACTGCGCTTTAGATCCTGTTGCAGTTTCACATCTGCTGACTGGCTTCCTCCATAGAGAGATTTTGGCTTTCATATCAAAGGCAGAAGAAACAATGAACCCAAACCTCCAAATCTGCATCTTCCCCCTGGGTGTGTTTAACCCATTCCCTGCCATTCCATAGAATAGGGGCCGAGACTATCAGAGCCAGGTGAGGGGAAGCTCTGTATGTACAATGGTGCAGAGTATCACCGCAGGTAATAAATAGGTTGGATGTGCAACCCTCCAGAGCAACCAATCAGAATGGATCTATAAATAATTACATACATAATACATTACATATAATTCCATATTAAAGAGAACAGCTCAGTGTTCACAAAGTGAACAATTTTATTGCCATGATATTCTAATTGTTAATGTACACGGTGGCAGCCATATCTGCTCATACATCTGCAGGCCATGTTTTCTGCTTTGCAGATCTGCACAGTGGCAGCATTTTTATACTGCAAAGTCTGTGAGTTGGACAAATAAATAAAAACAATGCCCACCCAGTGTGGCGAATATCTTATATAACCAGTTACCTGGCGGGGGAACTACATTTTGTCTGCTGTAGTCCAAAACAATTTAACTATCTTCCTGATATTGTTTAGACTTCCCTGGTATGGGGTATGGACTCCACAAGACGTCCAAAGGTATCTGTGGTGTCCAGCACGGAGATGTTAGCAGCGGGTCCTTAAAGTCACACTGCCTGCACCAGTCTGCCATGTTCCCATAATGCACCTTGCTGCCATCTCTCCCCCAGGTATATGACTCACCTGCCCATCCACACGAATCATCAGATCGGGACATTTGCTTCTATTGCCCCATGCTCCTGACTTTTATTGTCGGTGCCCCTAGTGGTGGACAGGGGTTAGGATGGGACCAATGCCCAGGGGAAGGGCCCATTAGCACCAACCCCTCTCATCACCCTACACATGGGAAAACCTGGGTTATCCAGCAAACCTGGAATGGATTGATAACTCTTGCCAGCTAATAGAAAATGAGAAATTTGTTCAAAGTTTGCTGGATCACCCAGATTCTCCAATGATAGTCAATCTTCCCCAGTCTTGGCGAGCTTTAATAAATCAGACCCATAGTATATTGTGGGGCTCCTATTATGTAGCAAAGCTCAGCAACCAATCAGAAACAATATTTTTTTGGGGATTGTGCTAAAACAGGAAAATGAAATCTGCTTGCTAGTGCTGACCATACAAGAATCAGTTTTTGCATTCAGTTTAACATTCCATTGGATTGCTTCACACAATCATAAATCATTTCTTTATTTCTGAATCAACCAAATCCCCACGCTGCGGTCACATGAGCGATCAGCAAAGATAAGTCACGCAGCCATGGGGCATCAGAGCCGCACGCTTGGTGCATTAAAGGGCAAAAGGGTTTTCATGGTAATTTGGCTGCCTGGAGAAATTAGAGGCAAATATGAGACAAAGGGATTTATTTTACAGGCAGTTCCTGTTATGTGATCTTTACAAGCATGCTGATCCTTCTCTGTATAAATGTTCTGGGTCAGTAACTCATAAAGTGCTCAGTATGGCAGCCAAGCAAGAAGCATTTCCAGCAGCGTGTTACTTTCTCGTGTGAATTGTGGTATTGTGCATTATCCCAGCTTTCCCAGTAATCTCAGTACAGAGGGATCCAGGGAGCGCGGCCTGTCTTCTATCATGCATTGTGCATGTATTGTCATCCCTGTCTTCTGTCCTGGGTACATGGCAGTTGCTGTATCTTTTCAGAACCATTTACCTCTTGTGTCAGATAAACTATAATAGTGCTCCACATTCCTCATTTTATGACAGCGGCACACAACACATGTAATGCTGACATAAGGTAGAGCCGTGTAATTCTCAGACATCTGGATGTGATCTGCAGATAACCCCTGTGTGATGACAGCTCTGCAGACTGATGGAGGGTGGGGATGCTTCTGGTTTATTTGCATGTTGTGGTGCTGTAATGGGGGATGACCCCCTCCCCCCCATCAACCTCTGAGGATCCCAAAATCCCCAGAACGACTTCTGATCCCAACCTTGTCTAGGTGATGGATTATATATTATTCTGCAGGTCCTGTATGTTAGGTAAACGTTCCTGCGGCCTGGTCACCTATACACTGTACAGAAGATATCTATACATGTGTATACAGATATATCGTGATTATTATTAGATTGTAAGCTCTTCGGGGCAGGCTGCTTTCCTCCTGTGTCACTGTCTGTCATTTGTAACCCCTATTTAATGTACAGTGCTGCGTAATATGTTGGCGCTATATAAATACTGTTTAATAATATTAATAAGAATAATAAAAATAATATGTTGGTGCTATATAAATACTGTTTATTATTACTATTATTATTATTATTATTATTATTATTATTATTAATAATAATAATAATAATAATAATAATAATAAACAGTATTTCTATAGCACCAACATTTGGCTCCACACAGTGCTGCTATAGATATAAATTAAGTTGCAGCATAATATGGGCTGTAGGTATATGGCATCAAACAACATCCTGGTGGCTTCACTTTTAATCTCCTCTAGATTGTAAGCTCTTCGGGTCAGGTTCCTCTCCTCCTCCTGTGTCACTGTCTGTATCTGTCTGTCATTTGCAGACCTCTTTATTGTACAGCACTGCGTAATATGTTGGCGCTATATAAACGCTGTTTAATAATATTAATAATAATTTCCACAGAACAATGTACGATATAGTGCATGCTAACACACATAAAATGCACATTGCACCCGCAACTGCGCTGATGTTTTGGCACCCATTCCCTGGAAATCCGGTAAATCTGATACCTGGCTCCTATTTGAAGGACTTTATGAAGTCTGATGGTTAGTTACCTTCACATATACTCAGGCCAGGGGTGAGGGACTAAAGCTCCACAATAAAACAATCTACCCCGGGGTGGAGATCTGATTTCCCCCTCAGCTGCTGTTCCTGGTGACATGATAATGAAAGACTGAAGGTTCTCCCCATTTGCTGCCTGTCAGCCGGAGTAGTCATACGACCTTTAGAACTCCAAGCGGAGCCCTTCCAGCAACCATGACATGTTATGGTGAATCCATGTAATTCCCACGTGTCTGCGTGGGCCTGAGATAAACAAGAAGCTCTCTACCTCCCAAATGTGACCTCCCAGCTGAGCTCTCCTGTTACCCCCTGACCATGGAGACCTGGATCACGTTTCTAAAAGATGGAATTAGAATTATGTCCCTAAAGCTAAACTCATCATTGTAAAGAGGACCTGTCAGTGACTTCATTAATCAATTCCTGATATGTCACAATGTACAGATCCACCAATTATTATTATTATTATTATTATTATTATTATTAATAAACATTATTTATATAACACCAACAAAGTATGCAGCGCTGTACATTTATTGAGGTTACAAATAGCAGACAGATACAATGACACAGGAGGAGGATCTTCTGAAAGCCCTTCTGTACAGAGAAATAATGAATACATGGAATACATTTCTAACAAGCTTGTACTTAATATGACAAAATACATCTGGTGTGAGATTTGCTTTATAAAGCTTGGAGACGTCAGTTTGCAAATTAGAAGCCAGCAGTTCCATCTTGTCCTAACAATCTATGGTGTTCTGGATGTAAAGGGGTCACTGAATACCGAAATGCTGCAACCCCGAATGTACAGTCCTGGTATTGGCACACGGATCATAGCATGAGGGGGTTAAAGTTTTAGAATTGATGGTAAAATGGTAAAAATAATGATATAAGTATAACAGAGGAAAAGAAATACTAATAAGGCTACAACAGTTCATCATTAATCAATTGTATCCCATAATATTCTATGAAATAATTGTTACATTTATCATATTCATCTCCATGATATATGTTTCTATTTCCTGGGTAATCTTATCTGCAGTCAGATATATGACAGAGCCAACAGGAACTATAGAGATCGGATTATGGATGGAATATAAACTGAATACAGATAATTATTGTTTTGTATGTACAGGGTATTATTATTATTACACAGTATTTATATAGCGCCGACATATTACACAGCACAGTACAAAGTCTATAGTCATGTCACTAACTGTCCCTCAAAGGAGCTCACAATCTAATGTCCCTACCATACTCATATGTCATTATCACAGTCTAGGGGCAATTTGGGGGAAGCCAATTATCCTACTTGCATGTTTTTGGAATATCTGTGGTCATACATAGAAATCCATAGTGATTAGGTGATCAGCATTATCATTGGTGGAAACTCCCCTGACGGTTCTTGTAGGAACAAGGTGTTGCAGTTTTTGGAGGGCCGACTACTAAAGTTACACCTGAGATAATACCTGTGTCAGTGTCTGGCCGTCTTTCCATCACTTCTCCACAACCATTAAAATTAAAGCTCGGGTGTTCCAAGAAATCTAAAAAACACGATGCACTTTTTTAATCTCCTATCACTTGGTGAAACACTGAACAAACTTTAAGAAAACACCTGAGGAGACGTGTGATAAAATACTTACAATTGTACAAATCTTATTAATGATCCATACCACAGGTCCCTTGTACATAATGTTATGAGAGCCCATTGCCTATCACTTCATGGAAAGATTTAAATACTTACCTTTACTGGATACTAACCTATAATTGGGAATATATCTGGAGATTGGACTTCTCTTTGCTCCTATATCTCTCTTCTTGTGATCGGGTCCCACTGCCTTGTGGTGTTGGTGAGATATTGGGCACTGTGAATCTGATACGTCTCCAAATGCTCCTGAAGAAGCGGACTATTGAAAGCAGCGAAACGCGTAGAGTATAACCTTGGGACATATTGTGGGAAATCAAAACATTTTATTCAAATATCTGTTTGTATGTAAAGAAACTTTTTGAAAAAAAAAGGTTGTACTTTATTTATCTTACAATTTGAATGTTTAGATTTGATGCGTGAAATATTCCACTTTTCAGGTGTATTCTTTCTGTTTATGGAATTGATAAAATACTTACCTTTTCCAAAGACTTACTTTACAAATACTTACCTTTTTCAACATGTGGCACTTAGGCAAGGATGGCAGCATCCTCGTTCCAGTAAGATCCCGGGAATGTTGAGTAGTCCAAATCTGTGTGAGAAGATGACGTTGGACTGTCATGTTGGGTGCAAAGTTTGGAGTACTCAGCATTCCCTGGGACCTCGCAGATTTCATACGTCATCCCCCTGTCCCAATAGGGAAATCCAGGGAAAGGTGAGTATATCCAGAGAGTATACAGCATAAAGTTTTATTCAGCATTTAGCCGCAATATAATCAGGCTATACATGGGGTGGAATGGACTTGAATGCGATATAATAAAATATTCTGCACTTTCAATGATAAGGTGGTCTGAATGCTGAAATTCCGTCTGATATTCATATTCAGCCAATGTGCATAGCATTAGTTAGATCTCATCTGGAATATACATTTCCTCTTTGGGCTGCAATTCACATAAATTATATTGAAGAATTGGAGAGAGTGCAGGGAAGGAGAACCATGCTGATAAGAGGAGCTCAGCTATGAGGAGAGATTACATGAACAGAATTTATTATATCCTGACAATAGGTGATGGAGAAGGGGGAGATGGGTTTTTGGAAGTGGGGAGTCACTTTCTAAAAATACATATAACCAATGATAAGGCATTGAAATGGTTGGAGATTCATGCAGCATGAGGTGCACGGCTCTACAATACACATAATGGGAATGTTAGTCATTGTCTTCTATAGAATCCATCAGACAATAAGTGAGGTGCAATGTGTGCGGTTTCCAGGAATTGTTTGAGACAGTTCAGTAATTTGCTTCAAAAGAGCACAAAATATAATTGGCTATTAATATGTAGAAGAAATACTAAAGTAGAGAAAACATGATTTCCTGCGAGAATCACAGAATAAAGTTTTTTTCTCCAAAAAAGTCTTTCCAGGCTTTAAAATGCTTTTTCTGTTACCTTCTATATCGGTGTTTCTCAACTTTTTTAACGGGGAGGAACCCTTGAAAAAATGTTCAGATCTTCAGGGAACCCTTTCTATAATTAATATATCCACAGCTCACAGTATATTTTCTCTTACATTGCTGGCCATTGGGAACAATGCCACCCTCACCAAAAATATCATTGATGTCACCTAAACCAAGCTGAGAGAAACTGCTCATTGCTCAAAGAACTCCCAGCAACCTCTGGAGGAGCCCTGGTTGGGAATAACGGATCTACATCAATCTCTTATTCAGCATCCTGAAGGTTTTTTCATATAATTGTGTCTCTTTATCGATGGACTGATGTCTGTGCAACCTATGCAGGATATAAATCTGGATGTTATTCTCGCAATGCCAGTAGTGGAAATAGTAAGAGGATGAGCCAATTAGTTGTCTGTTATGTCTATTAGGTCGTTATTTGCCACAATTAAAGGTTATAGAAGTAGCTAACGCATTTTGGGGGCTCAACCGCCCCCCTACATCAGGGCTCACCATGTGGAAAAGCTGCGGAGCTATTAGAACCCCAACTGAAGTTACCGGCAATGAAGATGTTTCTCCAATCCTGGGCTCCCCTTAGACAAGAGCAGAACTCTCACCCCGGAGTCAGGTCACAGGAGGAGGAGGAGGAAATCTCTCCCCATATCTTGTGTTTAGGAAGAGATCAGCCACCACCCATCCATAGCCGCTCTTTGTTTCCTTACAGTACCAACCAAATTCAACCCAGGACAGCTGGGGGATCCATGGCTACACCGGGCCGGCACCAAAGTGAGTTCTCCATCAGATACTTTCATCAATAAAACCGAACTTTCATTAAAATAAAAAATCATACTTACCTTTACTTCCGCAGAGACGCCAATCCCCCCACACCTGGCATCACTTCGGTCCTGTGCCATCCTGGAATCCTCCTTTATCTTGGCGTGGAAGGAGCGCCGGGCGCTGCCATCTTCTTCCGTCTTCTTCTGCCCAAATCACCTGATTTTGCACTCCGCAGGCACAGGATCAGGTGAAGTATTCTGTAAATTAAATAAAAAGAGTGCCAATCTTACTGAGCTTGTGTGAGACTGGAACTTTATCATAGCAGAAATTTTGGCGTTAGGTTCACTTTAAAGTCAAAAATAATTTTACATTTGAATAAAGTTATCAGATTTTATTTGTGTCTGTGACCCCACCGGGTAGACTTTCCTTCATTTCCTGTGTTTATGACACCCAAGCAAAATATTACAAGTGCATTTGTCTCTGAAACAGGATGGTACCGACGGCAGGAAACATCATCATCAGCAGACTGAACGTTCCCCCTCCATACTAACAATGGGGTTGTGTCCTGCCAAGAAATGATCAGAATAGGGACTCTAACCCTTCACATAAAATCCTTTGGCCGGAGTTGGTCTTTAATGAAGGGATTGCTCACCGCTTCTCCACCAATCACATTCTCAGATCCGCACACTGACTTCATTCACAGTTGTTTTTGCTGAGCACAAAGCAAACAAGATATCCCATTACTCGAGGGCCAGGCATTACCCGGCTATTCAGTGCAAACCGCTTAATGAAATTGTCTTTGATGAGCCGTTCAGAGTCAACTTTTGGCTGAGGTGATTCCAGGCCACCCAGAGAACATGAAAATAAATAGCAGCGCCGAGGTCCAGCACTCAGTGCCCAGGCTTTATTTGTAGAAGCATTAGCTGTCTCTGATTGAGTCTTTACTCTGTGCCATTGGAAGGTTTATATTAATATATATATTTATATCTCATATAGGGGCCACCAAATCATTATGATCATCACCATATAGGTTTATTATACCTTTTATATATTAAACAGGGGCCACCCAATCATTATGATCATCACCAAACCTTTCATAGGTTTATTATACCTTTTATATATCACATAGGGGCCACACAATCAATATGATCATCACCATATAGGTTTATTATACCTTTTATATATTATACTCTGCTGTACCTGGAATCTGAATATCACATTCACAGCTCAGGGTACACTGAATGGTAAAAATGATTTAATCATCACCGGGGAACATGTCTGCCCTTATATCTTTATATATATTTATATATATATATCCTTTTTTATCATCAGGGGTCTTATTGGGTTATTTTTATTTTTTTCCTGTCCTGTAGACACAACAGGAAGTAAGAAGAATTCCCTACAACGTAAACCGTTTATGCCTTCCATGGTGATTGGATTGAAGTGTCGGTGTTACCCTTGGGGTCATTGCTCCTGGAAAATTCTTGGGGTTCTCAACTGCTGTGGACGTCCTCAAGCAGCTGATGCCAACCTGTTGCTATATTAATGATCAAGTCTCATTCACCAAATCCGCAGTAAATGGAACCCATCACCTTTCCTGACACTTGTTAGATGTGAAGAAGCTGATTGGATAAACAGCAAAACATCGCCAATATTACAGAAGTCCAACAAGTACTGCTGGCCATACAAAGTAATGGAATCCCTATAGACAGTCCATTGGAAGAGTCCTCTTCTATCTGCTCCGGTGACAACTCAGATGTTTGGATTGTCCCATCATTTCAGTCCTGGGTACAACACAGAGAATGAATCCCCCAACAAGGACACAGATGGCTAATCCATTCAACTACGTACAGAACACCGACCAATAAACTGCTCCCATACAATCACACCTCGATCCAGATCTCAATCTTTATTTCAGTTCCCATACAGCCCTGAAGAAGGACCTTTGTGACCCCTGAAACGTGTTGGATCTGTTCTAGGAAACACAAAAAAAGATAAAAAAAGATAAATTAGGGGTGGTGCTTCCATTGTGCACCCCACTCATTGACCTTCTCCATCTTTAGAGCTTCCATTGTGAACTTTTTGTACACCGCTTTTTGAATACAGCATACATTTAAGTAGCAATAAATCCCTGATAAGGACTAAAAATAAAACGTTTGTAATCTGATTTGTTGCCATGTGTATCTGATTCCTTTGTTTTATCCTCCCGTAATCCTGAGCATTGAATCTCCATCCACCTCCTCCGCCCGTCCTTTGTCCATCCTTCCCTCATCCCACTTTCTTTCTCCTATTTTTAGATTCCTGGATGACCAGAAGATGCCAAAAAGAATCTGCGTGTAGAGATTTGTTGCAGGAAGCATCCGGCTCCTCCTCATTATCCACCAGCCGAGAGCGGGGAACTCAAAGGCCTTATCTAAGGCAATGTGCATGACCCAGGCCTTCGCTCGTCATGCATTCAGGAAGAGAATCCAATTCTGCACGGCCTAGATAAGCGCAATTGTTCTATCTGACTCGGAGCACGCTGAGCCCTGGATGGAACGGCACTAAGAATAGATGTGGAGAAATGAGGACGTTATATGTGAGACGTATTGTACAATTCATCAGACAATCCTCATATATACACCTCAATGATACAATGTATCCAATTATAAACCTCACACCTGACATATCAATGGACCATCATCCCAACAAATAGAAGAAATACACAAGAGAACCGGTCACTGGGGATGCCATGGAAGCGCTGGGTCTGTTGGTGTAAAATTAAAGAGAAACAATCATTTTATGAATTTATTTATTATGTATAGAAAGGTAAAAAATATTTGAGAATGTTTTCATTTTTTTTGGCAGATATTAATGATTGAATAAACATCATTCAGATTGACAATTTATTATTAGGATTCCATCGCAGTTGGTAATCATTCTGCTGAATATACCCAGTGCAGAGCCGATTAGATGAAGCTCAAATTCCAAACACAGCTAAATGGTTCTGAGCGGGGACACACAGACACCCCTCCCCCTGTAATCTGGTCAGATGAAGCCATATGGATATTTATTGGGAAATGACAGTGGAAATGGGACCCAGCTTGGGGCAATGTATTCCCGATAAAGTATAATCAAAAGATATTAAAATAACTGAAGAAATGGTGGAACCCTTCATAAAAAAATGAACACAACAGACGTATAGACCTAGGAGCTCAGCAAAGGGATGGAGGGGGCCCTCATAATAATAATGAACAAAACTGGTGTGCAGACCCAGGATGTGCAAGGATGATGGGGCCCCTAATGGGCACAAGAACAGCATAGACCAAGGAACTCAGCACTGGGATGGGGCCCCTAATGGGTACAACAACTGCACGGACCCAGGAACTCAGTGCGAAGATGGTGAAGGCCCCTTAATGGGCACAAGTACTGCACAGACCCAGGAACCCAACACTGGAATGGTGGGGGCCCATTATTGGGCACAAGAACTGCACAGACCCAGGAACTCAACATTGGGATGGGGGCCCTTTATATTGGGTACAAGAACTGCACAGACCCAGGAACCCAGCACTGGGATGGGGCCCCTAATGGGCGAAACATCTGCACAGACCCAGGAACCCAGCACTGAGATGGGGGACCCTTAGAGGGCACAGCAGATCTCACAGCAGCTGTAGGCAGTAGGCGGCCCCTTGTATTGTGACCCAAAAACAGCCGGGTTGGTACTGAAAATGCTGGGTGGTGCGCCCAGCTAAAAGGGGCTGGGGGGCAGAAGAATACTGAATGG
>NC_092868.1:59702841-59704244 GCF_032062135.1 Pyxicephalus adspersus
CCCCCCTCAATTGTGCACAAATATTCTCCACCATCCCTTGCTGGCCACTAATGTTATTTTGCACCACCTGTGGAGTACTGTTGATTTTCCCCCACCCCATTGGGCAATATTGCTCACCCTGCCCCTCCCCATTGGGCAATATTGCTCCCCCCCCCTGCATTGGGCTCTTCTTCTGTAAGGTCGGCTCAGGTAAGGTTTCCTCTCTCTGTTCCTTTTCCCTTTAGGTTTATGTGTGTCATTATGGAGTATGATGAGGGTACATGGGATGGATGAAGGGGATATCATATGATGAAGCCTCAGACTCTATGTAATTAATGGCCATTTAAGCCACGCCCAATAATTAGCACCAATTAACCACGCCCATTTGTATGACCCATAGGTCTTTTCTAATTCAAAACCTTTCTTCCAGAGAAGAAGTAGCAGAAAATCTCCCCAACAGATGTAATGGGGATAAAACCAGAGATTTCAGTTCATCCACGCACCATGCAAATTGTAATACAAATCTTCAGCTAAACAAATGATTAAATAACAATCACTGAGTACATGGAATATATAATATCACTGGATGGGTGCACAGACGGATGAATCTGAGTTCATTCTGCACCATTCACCGAGACCACCAGCACCCAGTGTGAAATCCCGCAGCCCCCTGGGGTTTGTGACTTTGGTTTCCCCTCAAGCTCGCACGACCTGTCCTCCCTCCTATGTGAGTTTATGTCTCTGATCAGAATTCGGAATGACAAAGATTGAAATAAAGGTCCTGGCAGCCCCCCAGAGCAATGCATGGAGGTCCATATTAGTGTAAGATAGGGAGACCTCTAGAGCCTGTGGAGGGTATTGCAAGTCCTCCCATACGATGCTGACACAGCAGTTTATTGGTGTGGTGCCCTTTAATTGAATTAGAAATGCATTAGGAGGCGAGTCATTATTCATATAAATTTAACAAAATGCACTTATGGAAAAATACAGCTAGCGAGATGGACAAAAATTATTCATGGATTTACAATATTTAATTATATTAAAATTAAAGACCGGCTACACCCCAATATTATATTTTACATTCACACCATTGTTCCCTAAATATATCTATTGGTGGAAAAATAAAGGGAACTCTCAGTTCCATCCAACAGAAAGAAATGATGGCGTCACCCTCCATGAAAGAATTCTCTATAATGAAGAATAAAGAAATAATTCAGTGCTGCGTAATATGTTGGCGCTATATAAGTCCTGTTTATTAATAATAATAATAATAATAATTAATTGGGGAAACTTTTATTAAGGGGAGACACCCCAATTCCACCATTATGGGAGGGGCAGAGACACAAACTACTGGGAGAAATCTCCTCATTGTGGGAGGGGCAGAGACAGACTACTGGGGGAAATCTCCCCATTGTGGGAGGGGC
>NC_092868.1:59705269-59730206 GCF_032062135.1 Pyxicephalus adspersus
GCAGAGACACAAACTACTGGGGGGAATCTCCATATTGTGGCAGACATAAACTGCTAATAATATTGGCTACTGGCTATTATTCAACCAGCTACAATAATAATATTGGTAATAATATTATCATGACCTGACATGGGGCTGCCATTGATACTTCCTATTCTGTAAATGTTAAGTTTACCCTCTTATCCTATTACTTTGTGAACTTCACCTGGATCAGGTTTGCATATAAGGTAAGCCCAGCTGGCCAGTGTGGGCCCGGAACCGTGCTGTGTGCCATAGGGAAACCTAGACTTGAGGATATATTTGAGAGTATTTGCATCCTGAGATACAGCGTTTATATCTCTCTGATGATGACAAAATGAATTGTGAGATGAATGTCTGTAGATCCATATTTTTGCATTGGTACTGAGATCTGCCTATAGCAATGATACGGCTCTGTTTTCCAGAACACAAAGAAGTACCTTAATACACAGGTATATGGGGACACCTCATGGTGTCTGATATCAGAACAGATCTGTGGAAGCTGTGAAGTGTTGGAATAGAGGTTTGTTGGGAATGAATACACAAGAGTGTAGACCCCAATACAGAGCGGTGAAAACCCAGGATCTTTGTATAAGCAGGTCCTCATGATCTGCGGTAAGAACACTGACTCTGATACTCATAGCTTGTCATACATGTCTGACACTCTCTGCCCTGCTGGGCACATACAATGAAGAGGAAAGTGTTGGAGAAATTGTAGGACCTGCCATATCATAATCGGTCACTAGATGGCGCCACAGTAAAGTATATCAGCAGAGCCCCCTTACATGTACAGATGTGGTTGAGTACAGAGCAGCATTGGGGTCTCATCATACTGCTGGCCACAATCTGCACCAAATATATGGGGACCCCTGGAAATAACTTTCAGGTCTCCAGAGAACCCCTTCTATATTTATATAAACAGATCACAGTATTTTAGTGTGGTGGTCAGTGGGAAGAATTCCTCTTACATTGCTGACCAGTGGGAAGAATGTCACAATTACAAAAAGATCATTGGTGTCACACTGACCTGGGAGGCACAAACTGCTCATTGCATAAGGAACCCCCAGCAACCTCCAGTCCAGGGGTGTCAAACTCAAATACACAGAGGGCCAAAAGTAAAACTTAGACCAAGTTGGAGGACAAACTTTGTTCAAAAAATTGAGGAAGTTTACTACTTCATACATAACTAATAAAAACAAACCCCTCTACACACACTTTAGGGTTGAAAAGACTAATTTCTATCTATCTATGCAGGCTGTGTGTTGTTTATCCTCTCACATCACAAGTTTGTCTGACACTAAATATTACACTATGCAGTCTCTAATGGATTGAAACACAATGCCCCTGATAGTCAGGCACCATGTGATCATTGCCTAGGCTTTGTGTCACATGATGGGTGTACAGGAATAATGTCTATGTATTGCATGTGTTGAAAATGATGATGTGAGATGGTAACGCAGGCGGGCGGGCCAGATGTAGTTCATTTTTGGTATTCTTTGGGGGCAGAAAAAAGGACAGTGTGGGCCAGATTTGGCCTGCGGGCCAGAGTTTGACACCCCTGCTCTAGATTAACCCTGGATGGGAAACACTGTACAAGGGTACAATAGCAGGCATTGCAGGTGGGGTTGGATTGGTATTTCCATTGCAGTGAGTGTACCCCCCATTCCCCATTATCATTGTACCCCTCTCCTTCATTCACGCACCCCTCGTCATTGTCAATGTACCCCCCCCTCCCATATCATGGCTCCCTGTTGTTCCCCATCATTAGTTTGCTGTTGGCACTGATACCCATCACATTGGCTGAGCACCACAGACACAATGCTCCGCTCTTTATTCATTATTTCCCCCATCACTGTAACAGAAATGAATTTCATTATTCCAGTTTTCCTGATCCCCGGGAATGGCCGGCATAGGAATTTTATGGTCCCAGGGATTGGACGGGGAAAGCTCGGTGTGATCTTTGGGCTGGAACATGATCCGATCTCCGCTCTAAGCTTTTGTTGTTCTCTCTAAGCCTTGCTAATAACTTAATCCCCATCCAGAGTGTGAATGAGGCTTGGGGGACGCGTGGCTGGGATTAGTCCTGGGGAGGCGGGCTGCCAATCACATATCTGACACTGGAGAACCCCAGCACAAACATGGTGACGGTATATGTTGGCACATTTCTTATATGTGCGGGGTGGGATGGGGGGGCATTTACCGCCAGAGAGAGAAGAGATAGAATGAATTGGTAATTATAGGCAACACCCGGCCTTCATGGCCTCTGATCACCTCTGGATGATAAATGGATCTGAAATCATTGGAATGCAACAATGTAACCCTCAAGGTGACAAACTGCTCCAGGGACTGATTTGTGTCAGACATTTGTTAATCCAGAAACACTACGGAACCATCTCTGGGCTCAGTCCAGGAAGGAGATGGTGACCCTAAGATTACTGAGCATGCATGGGCCTAATATAAGAAATGTGATGACAGGTCCACTTGGGGATGATTTGAAGTCATTCATGAGTCACATGATGGTGTTTGCATGCAGAATAGGCATTTAGTCCATGCACCAGGCAGAGCAGATCCCTTCATTCCATGCATGTGCATGGGCTGACATATGTGGGGGTTGGTGTGCAGCAGGTATATACACAGTGCATTGACCCCAGGGTGCAGAGGAAGTGGGTGGTTGCAGTGGTGGCCCTGTCTGGCTGCTTTTCCACTTCCCTCTTCACATCCTCAGCTCTTTGCAACAATATTGTGTCATGACCCCGATAACGAGATATTGCAATGTGTTGTCACTGTTCCTTACTACCTGCTGTGTATTATGACGCCTACTTACCTGGCTCACACCTGTATGGAAGTAAGTGACACATTATGATGATCACATGATCATCAACTGATCACATGACGCTCACTATAAGGACGCATTGACTTCTGCAGGTGTGAATCTCTATCATCTGACTTATTTTCCTTTTAGCACATGGCGCCGGATATTTTGTATTATTTGCTCCATGCGTAGGGTCAGGTGCATTAGTTTGAGGCGTCCATAGACATTGGGGTGCTGCGAACAATTAATGTGAAGCAGTGAATGCAGTGTGAATGGAGATTGACACAACTAAAGCTCACAGATTTTCATCACCTGAAATGATTGTTTCTGGTGAAAATCTGGCGTGCGTTGAGGTGTCACCCAGCATCATGGGGGGGGGGGGGGTGTTAGTGAGCCGCCATGTTGGATTGTTATCAATCAATACCAGCCAATGCCTTGTAAGCTCCATTCCCATTCTTGCAGTGCTGAGCTTTCTGCCCCCCTCTATAGAACAGAAAGCTTGGTTCGGAGGTCGGAGCAGCTCATCTGCGTTATTATTACGTTACTGAACCCAAAACAAACATTTCCAGCACCAATATCTGTGTGCTGAGCTCTGCTATCATAAACAGCATTCAATGCAGAATTTCCCACCCAGGGCTCCTTCAGGGGGTGCTGGGGAATCTGTGGGCAAAGAGCAGTTTGTGCCCCTTGGGTCAGTTTAGGTGACACCAATGATGTTTTTGGATAAGGGTGACATTCTTCCCACTGGCCAGCAATGTAAGAGGAATTCTTCCCACTGACCCCCACACTAATATACGGTTATCTGTGGGTATAATAATTATAGCCGGGGTTTCCTGAGACCTGAAAATTATTTCCAGGGTTCCCCATGTTTAAAAAGTTTGGGAAAGTTTGGTGTAGTTGCCAGCAGCAGGATGGGAGTCCAGTGCTGCTTTGTACATGCAAAGGGGGCCCTGAGATTATAGCAGGAGGGCCCCGGGTTCTAATAGGTTGTTTCTGGTCTTGGTGAAGTTTATGGAGCAGGTTGGATTCCTCCCATCTATGGTGACCTTTTCTTGGGATATATTTTACCAGCTGGCTGGTGGAATTTACTAACAAACTCACCAAAGTGAAAGCAGATGAAGAGTTTTTCCCTCTCTGTATTCGGAGCTCTCCTTGCGGCGTGCCCATAATGATGGGTGACATATAGGAGATATAGGAATGATGGTGGGCACAGGGGCTCCGACCCTGACACTGATCACCATACCAGCTCCTTATTTCCTCCTCTGATGGCCCCGGGACCTTTGCTGTAATTGTGTTGCTCAATCACTGAGCAGAGACTATTAGGGAAACCTGTGTGAGGGAGATAAGGCCGGAAATGTGTGACCACCGCTCATTCCCTGCAGGCAACAAATGACTTGGCAAAGTGTAATTACCCCCAAGGGGGGTGAACTTCCTCCTGGAGGGGGTGCCCAGAATCCTAACACTGCAACTCCTGCATTAGTGATGTGCACCAAGCGAGGGGACGCCATGGCACTGACACTGCAGGAGATGTGAAAAGTTTATTAGAGAAACCCAAACACCAAAATCTCTTCAGAATGTAATACATTTTTAAAGACATTTCCCATCTTTGTAAATCTGTGGCTTACAATAAATATTTTCTCTGGTGATCCTGCAATTTTTATACCACAGTATTTATATAGCACTGACATATTACGCAGCGCTGTACAAAGTCCATAGTCATGTGACTAGCTGTCCCTCAGGGGGGCTCACAATCCAATGCCCCCCCCCCCATAGGCATATGTCATTACCACAGTCTAAGGCTACGTACACACGTCCAATGGTTCTTGCCCGATAATTGGCTCAGGGACGATATCGGACAAGAATCGGGTGTGTGTACAGCGCCCGTTGTCCAGGTGCTGCAAAGATCAGAGTGCTAACCACTGAGCCACCGTGCTGCCATAAAGCTTCTTATAGGATAACATGAATACTCTCCAATTGTGTTCCTTTGTTGTCACCCAACCACAGGGGCTTCCAATGGGGACTACGAGCAGCAATGATTGATCACAATACCCGGACATGGGCCACAGTTGTCACCATGAAGAAACCTGGGAAATGCCATGCAGCTGCATCACTGGGGTGCATGGAGGGGGGGGGGGATCGGCAGCTTTAGATTGTCAGCTCTGAGATGCAACAAAGAACAGAAACGATTTTTTTACAAAACAATTTGCGGTATTATTATTATTATTATTATTAATAATAATAATAAACAGGATTTATATAGCACCAGCAGTAGTTTATAAGCCACAGCAAACCAAATGTCATTTAATATTTTATATTATTATTATACTGTATTTACACCAACCAACCAGAGCTTCCAATCTAAGAGAATTAGGGTTTCATTTATTTTATTGAAGAAAACTGATTTACAAGTTCCCCTCAATGCAACAATGCAGGAACGGTGGGAGCTCAGATCTCCGGCATGGTGGGCTCCCAGCGCCCGGATCATACAATACAATCACCAAGTGAAAGTTTTCACCAGTTTCCTGCCCATGTACTTTTTACCCACATAGGGCTCTATTCATAAAACAGGGAATCAGACATTCCCTTGTGGGAATTTGTCATGTCCATGTGTTTCAGTAGCAGTACTTGATTCTCACAAGGGAATATTTGAGTGAATGTCAGATTCCCTGTTTTATAAATAGAGCCCGTCATAAAATAATTGCCCATTTGTTGCCCACATGGTCTGAATTGCCCTTTTCTGTATTGATAAGTGAATGATGGTTATTAGAGGTTATTATTACTATAAATGAATCTCCAGCAGGTTCACTTTATAACACTGTCATTCACCGGCATCATTCACAGGGTTTGCAAAGCACAAAGAGAACGTTTTCTGTGAATATTTTCCCAATTACTGAGCATCACATGGTGAATAATTTTACCCAAATTATGATGAATCAGTTTGGACATTCCACTCTCCCCAATCATCAGATGTAGCAGTGTGATTGACACAAACATATAATGACATTCACGTGTCCGGGGGAAAGTGAATTCCGTCTCAGCCCATGCCTGGGGAATAGAGGAAAGACATTGTACATGGTAATGGGCGCTGGTAGCACAGGCGGAGGAATGGGGGGCTGCAGAACAGCGCAGAGAAACCCGATCCGGGCCCAGTAATTAGACGGTTAATTTTGCAAAGTCTTGTTAAATGAAATGGATTGAATAATTCTAGGCTTTGGGACTCGGTGGAACGGTAACCTGAGGATTTGGTAGCCACGATGGTTTTAATCAAATTCAGATGGCAAAATTAGAAAGTCTGTGTGTAGGGGAAATAACCTGTTGTGTGCCGAAGAAAACAGAAAATTTCCCTGAAAATCTACAAATATTGTGGAAAATACACAGAGAGGATAAGACGGGAAGTGCCGGGGTACTGGGCCCCGTGAAAGAGTCGGCCCTGATGAAGACCCATTGAGCATCGGACGGGCCGGCTGGCCACTGACATTACCTCATCTATTTGAATGGGCCGCCTAAATCCCCAAACTGTACAGAAACATGGTGCCTAAAGCTTGGTACACAGTGCAATAATTATCGTTACAAAATGATCGACTAACGATTATGCACGATTATTTTTTAACGATTGTATTGTGCACAATTCTGTACAAATATTCTGTTCAAATATAATCCACCAATAGTGTACACACGCTAGATACGATTGTTTGTACGATGCAGGGAGTGACATGTAAAGGAAAAAGTGTACTGCAGAAACATGCACCATCGCTGAACGACCATACACACAATAGATTGCAAACAATCGTCACTCAATCAGATCCGCCAGGACGGTCGTTCGTTTTGAGCAACAATCCTCGTTCGTCGTTGGTCAGTTGTTGTGCACTTTTTTTGTTAACGATTATCGGACGATCGGTTGTTAGTCGTTCATTTCTAATGATAATTATTGCAAGTGTGTACGCAGCTTAAGTCCTCCAAAGCTGGAGAAGAGCTGAAGACTATCATGGGGGAACCTGGGTGATCTAGTAAACCTGGAATGGATCTAGAACAGTATTGGAAACATTTGGCAATTAATAAATGATTGTAAGGTAATCCATTCCAGCTTTGCTGGTTCACCCAGGTTCATCCATAATAGTAAATACTCTGCAGTCTTGGGGATCTTTATTAAATCAAGCCCATTGTGAGTTGGATTATGGGCAGTGTACCCCCAAACACACTAACCTGGAATGTGATCCATTGTCAATGTGCGGACAGACGACTCAATACCATCTAAATCTGAGCCGCTCGGCATACAGAACCTCACAACGGTGCTGAAGGTCCACAAAAATCTGTATTAGGATTCAGCACTTTACATCCATCTTTCGATATATAAATGATTTTCAATTGCTAATAAATGAAAGAAAATGTAAAATATTTAATAACAAAGCTTTATTAGTTAGGGTGGGGAAGCGTTGGACCTCCTGTCGCTCCTTTTATTTTTCATTGGCAGTGAGTCAGAAAGTGATGGGAAATCCTAAATAGCACAGTTCTTACAAGAACAGGATGTAATGGGAAATTATTATTACGCAGTATTTATATAGCGCCAACATATTACGCAGCGCTGTATAAAGTCCATAGTCATGTCACTAGCCGTCCCTCACAATGTAATGTCCCCCCATAGTCATTATCACAGTCTAAGGTCATTTAGGGGGGAAGCCAATCAACATAACTGCATGTTTTTGGGATGTGGGAGGAAACCCACACAGACACGGGGAGAACCTGCAAACTCCATGCAGATAGAGTCCTGGCCGAGATTACAACCTGGGGCCCAGCACTGCAAAGGCCGGAGTGCTAACCACTGAGTTATTGAGGATACAGAACTCACAAAAAAACGGCTGACCGGTCGCAATACATGTACAAGTGTCCTTCCCCACCCCCAATGGCTTCTCAGGTGACAACTGAATTTCCTGTATATCAAGCAAACCATTGGGGACACTTTTGTTCTTATCTGTGCACCCCACGTGTTGCGACCGGTCAGCCGTTATCTTTTGTGAATCCTCATTGCTGATCACTTTGGACAATTTTTATGTCACTTCCTCTGGAGTCTCTGGGAATGAAAAATAGAAGAAAATTAAAAACATAAAAAATAAATAATTTTTATTATTACACAGTATTTATATAGCGCTGACATAATACGCAGCGTTCTACAAAGTGCATAGTCATGTGACTAGCCGTCGCCCAAAGAAGCTCACAATCTAATGTCCCTACCATAGTCATATGTCATTATTGTAGTCCAATGTCCATTTTGTTTTTGGGGGGAAGCCAATTAACCTATCTGCATGTTTATGGAATGTGGGAGGAAACCGGAGTACCCAGAGGAAACCCACACAAACATTGGGGAGAACCTGCAAACTCCATGCAGATATTGTCCTGGCTGAGATTTTAACCTGGGACCCAGCGCTGCAAAGGCCGGAGTGCTAACCACTGAGCCACCGTGCTGCCCCAATAATATTAATAAACGTTTAAAGCGTTTCTTTCCCCATGTGAAGCCGATATAGAACCATTCCACACTATGCCCATTTCCTTTATTAAACCCTTTCTTCTTATTATTATTCTCTTTTTATTATTTGTGTTTATTTATATGAAGCTCTGAGAATTCCGCCATAGGTGTAGCGGGCTGATATTTGCCGCAGTGACGCTGGAAGCTGATTGGACCGCTGATTATTAGTGGGGAAGGCAGTCAGCGGCCTCCATTACTGAAGACAATCCCTTCCTGTGTATCATGCCGCTCCTCGCCCGCCTCATATGTTTCCAATCAGGCTGCAATTTTCTTTTGGCTAGTAAATCCACATGGGAATGATATTTGCCACGGGCTCGCTGGCAGCTCAGCTGCGGCTCCTCTTGTTTTTCTTGTATGAGATCCAGAGAGATGGTTGACATGTCTGCCTCCAGATTGGGGATATTGGGGGATGGGGGGACCCCGAGCTCGCAGGGACACAGTGACAACATGTGTGCAAATAACAATTTTTACTGCAACCCACCTGATGCTTCCCCAACCCCCTCGCAGGAAACCGCAATATCAGCCCAACACTAAAATACAAATTGCAATAAAATTATCCATTAAACAGGAACTGCAGATCCAGAGAAGGAAAACCAGAACAATTCCATTACAGGAAGAGACCAGAACCGCATGGCAATTCGTTATTTATTTTTTATAACATTCACCATTAAAATCTTTTCAGTGCTGCCGATCTCTTGCAGCTTTTTTCATCCATTTCCCGATTACCGGAACTCCCAGCACCGGCTGCACGGCATTAATCTGGGCCGGCTTCCTCATGTGACAACGTTCAGCCATGTCTGTGCAATCTGTGTCATCTGCAACCCCTATTTATTGTACAGCGCTGCGTAATATGTTGGCGCTATATAAATCCTGTTTATTAATGATAATAATACGATTAATAAGGGGCTTATATATATTGCTGACAATGCAGGAGAACTATTGGGAAACCTGGTCAGAGAGGTGTCATCTCATAACAGGAAGTGTCTGAACAATGACCTTCATGGCGGGATCTCAAGAAATTTTTGGAATGAAAGCTGCGGAATGACATTATAAGACAAACACACAAAAACTGCACCTACGAGGAGCACCAAGGGTTCTGTATAGAAAGCTGTGAATCTGACATTCAGCGTATCTGCAAGTGAATCTGCAGTGTGTATGTGTATTAGATAACAGTGACTGATTCACCACCAAATGTTTGCTGAATTTTACTTTTTCTGCTCTATAAATGAACCCCTAAATTTATTAAATTCATCTATCCTAAATAACCCCCCCCACCCCAAATACAGAACAAAAAGTTGTGATTATTTTTCCTCAGTGAATAGAATTGTCTTCCTCCTATTCGGCTTGCTCCTACTTTCTGCTCCTAAGAGTCCTCAAAACCCAACGCTTCCCCCTCACCTACCCATCTTCTTCTGTCCCCTAAACCCTCACTACTTCCCACCATTCCATATCCCTCTCCTATTGTGTGATATTTCCCCACCTCCTAGATTGTAAGCTCTTCGGGTCAGGGTGCTCCCCTCCTCCTGTGTCACTTTCTGTCATTTGTAACCCCTATGTAATGTACAGCGCTGCGTAATATGTTTGTGCTATATAAATCCCGTTTATTAATAACAATGATTTCCAGTATTCAGCTCATTCTGTATATTACAATGTGAATCCCTCCAATAAAGAAGCAGCAAAGTCCTCGGACTGATATTTGGTTGTATTTTCGTGCAGTCGGATCTGAGCGTCTGATTGCCGCCATTCGTCAACATGTCAGCTGACAAACAAGTGTGAGTAACAGAAAGAAAACAATCGATGGCTTCCCTTTCAGCATTTTCTGCAGGTTTTGCCCCAGAAGTTGGATGATGAATGATCCTTGGAACCCATAGCTCCGAGGCCTCAATAAATAACTTCTTGTCCCAGGACCTTGACACTGAACATTAAACACCCCCCCCCCCCCACTAATTATTCATAAGGTCCCAGACATTGCTGGAGAGTGACAAGTCTGAGACCCCGTGAGGGCCACAGACCTAAATCACCGGAGAATTCAGTCCATGGACCTGGGGGCCTTGATTTATTAAAGTTCCCTAAGCCTGGAGAGGATACACCTTCTTCAGTGAACCTGGGTGATCCAGCAAACCTTAAATGAATTTGCTATTTGTTAGAAAATATTTGTAATCCTTGACCAGATCCATTCCAGGTTTTCTGGATCACCCAGGTTCACTGATAAAAGTGTATCCTCTCCAGTCTTGGAGAAATCAGGCCCCTTCTGTCCATTTCCATCTCATAAAGATGTGTTAGCTCCATAAACTGATAATTTGATTGGCCCCAAGTTGTAGAATTGATTTATTTCTTGGTTTGTGTTACTAGTAAAGTTTTGTACAATTTACAGAACTCGTGAAATCGCAGACAATGAAAGGATGGACAATGCTGGAGAAACAACATTCCTTGATGTCTCAGTCTGACGACAGATTACCACCGGATCTCTCTCCTAAATGTGCTGAATCCTATGCTCCAACAGCCCCATCACTAGAAATATTCATATTGGACCCCAGGGGCCCTATGAGTGCTAAGGATATTCATTATGATCAAGTTCTCTTTTCCTAACCACTAACTCTCTAGAAATGATCTATAAAGATTTATTTTTTATTTTAATGATGTCACTATTATGCAGCTCACTGTTCTCCTTGCTGGAGGCTCTGACATGTGGAAGCAAAGCCCTGCCTGTACCAAGATGGCCGCCTCTATACAGAGACTTAGTACAGAAGCCTGATAACTGAAATATCTGCTTCTAGAAGAAGAAGAAGCCTGGCTTCTTTATGCATGGCTTTCAGGAGTTCAGTTCCTCTTTGGCCCTAAACTCCAGGCTACACAAATATTATTTAAATACAGAGATTTTTGTAAAAATCAATAGTTTCAAGTCCTTTGTGTATTCTTATAGACCAATGTAGCAGTTCAGTATGAACAAATGCAGGAGCTTCCTGTAATAAAGACCGATCACAGCTGCTCTCTTTCCTTGTGCAGGGGGACTGGTCTTGTCTCCGCCCCCATGTAATTTTTGCAGACAGCTTGTAGTGGGTGGGGCTTAGTGGCCCCTCCCATAGCCCTGCTCCCTGCACAGACATAGTGATAATGCTATGGCTACTTTAATAACATCATATCTGAGTCTGATAAGGCATTTGGTGCACACAAAGTGTATCTGTAACCTTTGCCACTATTGTATAATATATTTATATAAGAATATTTTAGCTGGGGTTAGGCATTATTGGTGCAAAAAAAAAACAAAATCCCCAATCCCCTCCCGACCTATCAGTGTGATAACAATCAGATTATTGTGCTTGATGCAAATTTTGCCTAAATATTAATATCTGGAAAATGTCATTTATTTGAAACATTTTTTATGAATTGCACATCTGGGTTTACAATTGCTGTGTCTGCCTGGAAGGGGTTAATAGCAATGCCCTGAAATCTGGAGGAATGTCAAATGTTTTCTTTCCCCCTCAGCTAGCATGGAGAGAGAATGGGGCTGTAGGCGCAGAGACTGACCCCTGACCCTCTCCCCCTAAACACTCTTATTAGGAAACAAAATGTTTCAATATGTGAGGCTCAGACAGCAGGGCCCCCAATCTTTCTCAGGTTCTCCCAAAATGTTGTGACACTTCCATACATAACATTACCAGCGAGGCCAAAGTAATATTTCATCTTATTACATGAAGATAGAGCAATAATCAGAGAATATCACTCATCGCTCCAACCGTCCAGCTTGCTGCACCTCCTATACACCGTATGTTCTGGCTGCAGAATGTTTTGTAATGCGTGCGACAATTAGAAATATACAAAAATTTCCTGCATGCTTTGTTCTAAGATATAAAGTCCCCTATCGGGGTCATCGGGGGATTATTATATTATTATTTTACAGTATTTATACATATTTATAGCGCCAACATATTATGCAGCGCTGTACAATAAATAGGGGTTACAAATGACAGATACAGACAGTGACACAGGAGGAGGAGAGGACCCTGACCAGAAGAGCTTACAATCTAGGAGGAGGGGGACGTATCACACAATAGGAGGGGGATTTGAATTGGTGGGTGAGTAGTGAGGGTTTAGGAGACAGAAGAAGACGGGTAGGTGAGGGTGAAGCGTTTGGTTTTAAATGAGCAGAAAGTAGGAGCAAGATGAATAGGACGAGGAGACCATTCCAGAGAGTCGGGGCAGCTCAGATGTCCACTGGACCGTCCCTAACAGTCCTCTTGCTTTGGTGGCAATTCTGCAAACTCTTCTGGATCCTGAGAGGGTCCCACCGCTGGACAGCCAATAGAAAATGTTATTGTCAAACTGGCAGTCATGTGAACACCCAAAGAAGGACCCCATCCTCCTGTACCGGGAGGAGAAGAAAGCCTCGGGACTGGAGCATCACATGACCCCTTTCCTGCCTTTTTCACCTAGACTTAAGATTTATTTCTAAGTTGGAGTTCAACAAATATCAATTCGACATTGCTGACTCATTGGGCCTGATTTATTAAAGCTCTTCAAAGGTAGAGAGGATACACTTTCATCAGTGAACCTGGGTGATCCAGCAAACCTGGAATAGATTTCTTCAAAGTCATTTGATATTTGTTTGTTTGGACCGGGTCCATTCCAGGTTTGCTGGATCATCCAGGTTTACTGATGAAAGTGTATCCTGTCCAGCCTTGGAGAGCTTTAATAAATTAGGTCCATTATCTCACACTTACTTCCCCAGGTTCACCCAGTCCCCACCGCAGCCATGTTATTATTCTCTTCTTCTAGGTCTGACCTTCTTCTATTGGGCAGGAATTGATATCGATCAATGTTTGCCTCAGCAAAATTTTTGGCAAATTGAAGATGCACAGATTCACCCACACTTTGTCTAAAATTTATAAAAAGCTTTAAATGTCTTTAAATTGTATAAAATGAAATTTCCATTCGCCTCATCAACCCCAAACCAACTGAAATGTTTCCATTTTTCTGTAGGAAATTCAACTCATTAATAACACCACCATATACAGGAGCATTGTTGCAAATTATAGACCGGGCACATTATTGTACAGGGAGCTCTCCGGTGTAAATTAAAGATATTTGCGTTGTGACTCAAGGACAGGAAGTGAAGGAAAATCTCCCTAATGGATCAAAGACAGGAAATAAGAATCTGATGGAAGATTTATCCCATTCCTAATTATTATCTAAATCAACAAAATGTTTCTGCTTTACACTTTAAATATTATTAATGTCTAGAAAATATTTATCCAGAACAGAACTTTTCAGAATGGAAGATATTTGTCTGGTCTGAGAACTTCCCTCCAGTTATATCATTGGCACCTTCACCTAAGTCTTCCTATATGTGAATATTCACCCTGATTACAGTGAATGGGTCCCTATTCTTTTATTACATTGGCGTTGTATTACCCAACACACAGCTGTGGCTGGGAGCAAACAGGTGAAAAAACATCACCGTCCTCCATTGTTATTCATTCATGGAATCTTCTGTTTGCATAGTTAGGCCACAGAAGGGATGACCAGAATTTGCCACGATGGGCCTGATTTATTAAAGCTCTCCAAGACTGGAGAATATACAACGGTCATAGGAGAACCTGGGTAATCCAGCAAACCTGGAATGGATTTCTTGAAAATCATTTGTTATCAATGTTTTCATTCCTGGATCAATTCCAATCCAGGTTTGCTGGATCACCCAGGTTTCCTATGACCGTTGTATCATCTCCAATCTTGGAAAGATTTAATTTCAGGTCCAAGGCATCATTCTGACTCAATATAACACATTAGATGGGTGCTCCCCACATTCACCCAATCCCTACCGTGCCCATGTTATCATTCTCTTCTTCTGGTCTCCTTCTTCTAACTTGATGATATAACTTCTACACCTTACAGATGCACCACACTGAGAGCTCTATTTATAAAGCGGTGAATCTGATATTCCCTCCAACATTCCCTAGTGAGAATCAATTACTGTCATTAAAACACATGGCCCTGGAAGATTCCCATGAGGGAATGTTTGAGGAAATGTCTGTTTAATAAATACGGTCCTCAGTGTATTGCTAAAAATCATTGAAAGAATAAAACTTTCTTTTTGGAATAAACTTAAAAAAGTAATTTCTACAAAAAGCCGGCAAATGTTAGCCATTAAGGTTCTGCTTTAACTTAGCTGTAGTTCAGTCCTTGTGGTTACATTAATAATATTAATAATATTATTGTTCCTTTATCATTATAGTATAGAAAGTAATTTTATTCCGATTCATCGCAAATAAAATATGTTAGTAACAGATACATATAAAATCACATTTCCTATATGAACAAGAATAAGATTTTGTCCTGCCCCCCCCCCCCCTGCACTGACCCCATATCATATCCCACATTTATTTCCGGTCCCTCCTTGTCCATCCATCATACAAAGGTTTGTGGGAGTCGGTGACACTCCTCAGAGCGATGACCCATATTGCTCCCAGTAACAGAACACATCATAAAAGCAGCATGCGCATTAAATTGCAATAAGCGAGGTCTGCGGAGTTTACTGCATGGGGTCAGCAATGGACAGGTGTGCGGGGACTGGCAGGGTCTGTGGTGTGTGCTCTGTCACCTCTGAGCTGGAGACTCCAACAATGGAGGGAAAACTGTACAAGTCTTTAGACTTGGGATCTGAATGATGAATAGAGAAGGATTGTATATTACTGGTGACACCGCAGAAGCTTCACAATCTACATATATATGTTTGGGGAACCGTGCAGTGGGCAGATTCAGGATATCTCATCTATAATACAAGCAGAGGTCACCAGAACACAGAGGGGGTGCAATGCAGCAATACCAGGGAGAAAATCAGCACCTACATTTGGGGGTCGGTCTATTAGATTGTCAGCTCAATGACCAAGTTTGGAGGTCACATAACAACACTCACAACTCGAAGGCTTATTGTAGGCGCATGTTGTCAAGAAATAGAAATCCTGACAGAATCAAAACTTAGCAAGAGATTCACAAGAAATGGATTGGCTTAAATAACTGCATACAGCGAGACATTTTACCTCCTTCTGTCTCCTAAACCCTCACTACTTCCCACCATTCCATATCCCCCTCCTATTGTGTGATACTTCCCCCACCTCCTAGATTGTAAGCTCTTCGGGCCAGGGTCCTCCTCCGGTGTCACTGTCTGTATCTGAAACCCCTATATAATATACAGGACTATTTAAATCTTGTTTATTAATAATATTGGTGTACTTCTAGATTTACGTCCACTTTAAAGGGGTTTGGGGTGTTTTTTTAAGAGCAAGCCAGAGGTTTCACACGAACTCCTTTTACCTAAAACACATCAAAAAAGTGCAACCTATACAAAATTTGATTCTTTTTGTCCAACTGGGTCATGGGTATGCTGAGTTCATCACTCATTTCAGTGTTTTAATGAGCAGATTTTAGTAGAATTTGGGTAAACCAGACAGATATCGGTGCAATTCGGTGAACTGATGATGCGGTGTAATTACATTTTATCATTTTATGTCAGTTTTTGTAGTTTTAGTCCCCCCCTCCCTTCCTGGTATGATCATTCCTGGCAGAGGAAAACATTTGGGAATTGTGAAATCATCTGTTTAGTGGGTGGGGGGCAGGGGGGTCACACACGGTTTCCTTCCATTGTAATACTGTAAATAGGTGAATAGAAACTATAAAGACACCAAAGTAACAGCAGGAAGAAAACATTGTTCATGTAATGAAACATCCTGTTTTCAATGTAACACAATTCTTATTTCTTCTATGTATTGGGTGAAGGTTATTTGCCTTGGTTGTATGAGCGGATGATGAGTGAATCTGGGAGTCTAAATCTCATCATAAAACAAAAATATATTGTAATAAAAGTCAGAGTATTTTATGAATTTAAGGAAATAAAATATTCAATAGGCGACACGTTTTGGGATATACCAGCCTTCATCAGGGTTTGAGTTCTGTGCAGACTTGTAGGGAAGAGATTCATCCGGTGCAGCATTTTTACATTACAGTAACATAACATGTCAATTACTTTCTGTGTCCTGGTTAGAGAGATTCACCTTCTCTGTGTTCTGCTTGGAGAGATTCATCCTTGATTTGTTCTGTTTTTAGAGACTCACTCATGATGGATGAATTCTCAGTCTGTCCTGGTTGGGAAGATTTGCACTCTTTGGGTCTGATTTATTAAAGCTCTTCAAGACTGAAGAGACTAGAGACTATCATGGGAAAACCTGGGTGATCTAGCAAACCTGGATAGGATTGCTTGAAAATCATTTGCCATTTTTGGACCAGAAGAAAGTTAGGAGTGATGCAAGCAATCTTTCCAATGTAAATGTTAATGGTTGCCACTCCAAAGTAGATAAGATTGGTTGTGAAATAAAGAAACGAAAGCTGTATTAATGTGAATTTCAAAATGGCAGCTAATACAGTGCAATATTTGTGTATGGTCACGCCCATTCTACTATCATGGGACATATGGACCAATAACTGTACAATGAAGATCCCTGACTAGGTAACGCTTCTTTAGTTCACAACCATTCTTGGACCAGATCTATTCCAGGTTTGTGGGTTCACTCAGGTTTTCCCATGATATTCTATCTTCTCCAGCCTTGGAGAGCTTTAATAAATCAGACCCCTAATGTCCTAGGGGTCCTAGTTTGTTTTCTTATGGAAACAAAGAGGTTTTGCCTAATATTCAATCTGGAACAAGCTTATAATAGAGAAATAGCACCTCCACTACAATTCCCTGCGTCAATAAAACAGTCCAATGCGGGGCCACGCATAGGCAGAGAGGCTGCTGGTCTATAGACATGAGTGATGCCGGGAATTGTAGAAGTGGCGCTATTTTAAAGCAGCAGCGGGCCAGCTACAATTCATATTTAGGATTTATTTTGGCCCCCAAAAGAACCCTAAATATGAATTGCAGCTGGCCCGCCGCTGCATTGAAATAGCGCCGCTACTACAATTCCCGGCATCACTCATGTCTATAGACCAGCGGCCTCTCTGCCTATGCGTGGCCCCACATTGGACTGTTTTATAGACCTAGGGAATTGTAATAGTGACATCATCATGTTGCGGGCCAGATTTGGCCCCCGGGCCAGAGTTTGACAGCCTTGTCCTAGTTGGAGAGATTCATCCTTGATATGTCCTGGCTGAGGAGATTCACCTTTGGTGCTTCTTGGTTGGGGAGGTTCACCCTCAATGTGTCTTGGCTACCAATGCTTCCAGGATAAAAAGAACTTCAATATACAATTATATTGTATACATTGTTACCAGAACAATGGAGGGAAATGTCCCCGACTCCCTTTAAAATCTATTTGGTTTTTACAAATACCTTGCCTGTGTTTTACTGATTGTCTGGATGTATACAATGTGGGGGTGTATTTCGAAAGCGGTAGTGAATCTAACATTCAGAAAACATTCACTGGAGGTGAATCTTCCAGGTGCTGCTATGTGAGAGCTACTGGGGCTCTCTTTGTTCCAATGTGGGGCTCATAGACTTTCTTATTAAAGAGGAAAGCTTTGGGAATAACTTGGATCCCTTCCAGAGATTTTATAAGGTCTATGGGGGGAGGGGGGGGGGTACTTACAATACCCTAAAAGCTCCCATCCTAGGTTATTATAAGGTATCACCAAAACTTCCTGAATGAATCAATGTTCACCGCTGTACAAGATAATACATTTTCCTGGTTGGATCAATGGAATGTGGGGGAGGGGGAGGTAATAATACAGAAAGGAAATGTTTGTTACATTGTCATTACCAGAAGATAACATTTGGAATTGTGAGATATTTGGACACTTTGGGGTAAGGGGTCTGCGCCTCCTGCAATGCTGATCTTTACAAGTAAATCAGAAATAACACATCTGCCCAAGTGTAACTGGATCTGCCCCACCAGGAACGATTTGCAGAAAACTTTGCCCCATAAACTTGTCATATATTTGACGATGGAATATTTATGTAGCAAGTTACAGGTCAGAGATAAAAATTTGCTTATAACGTCTGCGTCTTCAAACGGGTAATTTACAGCCGGCCGTCGGGGCCTCCGTGTGTTATTAAAGCAAAGACATGTTACATATGGTCAGACATTGTACAGCACTGATATATAAATATAATATACGGGATGAAGGAAATATAATATACAGCTATGAGAGAGCAAATCACCCAAAGCAAACTAAATCCCGGTCAGATGTTGTAGGAAACAGATTTGCTTTTCTCTGCCACCCAACTTGGCCTGGATGAGGAGTCCATGGAGAAAATCACAAAATTTTCTTTATATTAAAGATCTCAATGACTTTACAGATACGCATGAATTTATTCCTGAAGTCACAATGTACAATATCATTTTCAGAATAAGTCCACCTTTTATTAATAGGTACTGTACTCCTTTAATCCCAATTTTCTAATATTTGATTAATTTTATAACGCCGGACTTATAAGAGGACAAACAGATTTTGTATGGAGGTAATCTGTGATCTCACCACTGCATTATAATTACATTAACATGATGAATACAAACTCCATTTACCTGAATAGAGAAAGCGTTGCCATATTTACAAATGGAGTACGCAGCCCATTCACCCCTTCTGCAGCCATACAAATTTACACATACAACGCTGTATTTATTTAATGCAACTTATAATATCCATGTGAAAGATTTAAAAGTAACAGACTAGAAATAAAAAACTAAAAAACATGATCACCCGCTTTCTAAAAAGTCTCACCCAGGTGTAACTAATCCCCATTGCAGACCAAGCTTATAATTGTCTTCCACCTATAATCAACCTTAATTTTGACTATTTCAGAAAAAACAGCAATTCCTGGAGCTTTCCAGTACTTGGTGAGGCAGCAGAAAGCAAACAATCAACTCTGGGTGGCCAGGCAGGGCCAAAAGATCTCGGGGATGAAGTTGTGGAAGTCACAAGTCAGAAGATGAAGAGATGAATACTGAGAATTAATCTCTAGGAGCCCAGTAGACAATGTTTGGTACTATGAGGACCTTCCCTGAATCAGGCCGTCATTCCAAACTACATCGAGGAGCGAGGAGGGAACTGGTCGGAGAGGCTACCAAGAGGTCTATGGCAACTATGAAGAAGTTACAGAAATTTATGGCAAAGGGTGGTCATTGTGTGCATGTGATTACAATATCACTGAGGTTGTGTGGGAGGGTCGTCATATCTCAAAAAAGGCCAAATTGAATCTTGATTGAGCTTTGCCAAAAGGCACCTCAAAGATTCTATGTGAGTAAAGGTGTTCTGATCAGATGAGACCAAAATGCATTTATTTGGCCCCAACTCCAAACAGTAAATCTGCTAGAATGCCAATACAGATGCCATCCAAAGTATTTCATACCTACAGTAAAACATCCTGGGGGATTTCTCTGCAGCAAGGACTGGGGCACTTGTCAGAATGGGGCAAAATACCAGCAAATTCTTGAGGAAAATATGCTGCCCTCTATCAGTGGGAAGAAGGTTCAACTTCCATCATGACAATGGCTCGAAACACACAGCAACAATGACCACACATCATCGGAGGGGATAAAAAGTGAATTCCCTTGTGTGGCCTAGTCAAAGCCCAAACTTACACCCTATATAAATCTGTGGAATGACTCTTAGCTTGCAGTCCAGTGATGGTCACCAACCAATCTGACAGAAGAGGGGGCAAAAACTGAGTCTAGATGGGTAAGTTTGGTGAAAGAATATTCCGGGGGGTGGGGGGTATCCTTTATCCATCCCAGTGATTCTGTTTCCTTTCTATTTATCATGATTTATTCCTATTCTATTTTTCACTTGGATAATATAAGTCACATTCAGTAACTACAGCAGGGAAAATATTAATTACAGGTAGCAAAGCAACAAAATGTGAATATTCTGAAGAGCTGAGTCTTCTCTATACCCAGTGCATATGGCGCCATGTCAGCATTTCACGACAATCCAACTTACCCGCCACTTGTTTCTTTGGCTCCTAAGTTTTGGGCTTTCGATGCCCACAGATGGACTATAATTGACTTAAAATAAATAGCTTTTTTTGCAAGTTTAATATGTTATTAATATTCAGATTGTTTCCCAGACTGAACCTATAGGTATTCACAAAGAAATCTGCCAAATGTTGAATTTTTACCACTCGTCTGATCCCTTTCTTTCAGTCTAAGATGAGCAAAATTGTGAAATCTATTTCCAGGAAAGATCATCCTATCAACTGATTAAAGAACTCTGCTTCCGCAAGAGTATTCCTTTGCAGCATGCTGGCAGGTGATAGGCTTTGTTATCTGCAGAAAGTGTCTGTGGCTGCGTTAAAGCGTCTGTAACGCTTTGTACTTGCACTTCTGTTTTGGTGCTCCTGGAAAGAATTCAGCTGATTTAAACTAAAAGTTTATTTAAACGTCATGATAATTGCAGATGGAATTTGTAAGTTTGTTGTTGTGACACTTACAACACTTCCTGTACCTGTAACCATTGTTTAGATATTATCTGGCACTGCGGCATGCAGATTGTGCAAACATATGATTTCCTCGGTACAGAAAGCCTCACTTCTATGAATACCCTGACAGATGATCTGCAATACCCAAAACACAAATCTCAACCCATCGCCCAGAAGCAGACAAGAGAACTCCAGGCCTGGGACCTGCCTAAAGTCAGCACTTGTCTGGTGACAATGGGACGGTCAGGTATGGAGTGCGCTGTAATTTATGATATCAGGAGACGCTAATTCAGGGTGTAAGATACGTGTGTGCTTCCTCCTGTGTCATGGTGAATGGCATTGTATAAAAGGCCTTTGTATTAGGCAGTGATACCCAGAGCACTTTTATGGAGCAATAGTCCTGCTCGTTGTACAAGTGTGACCAGATGAACATCAAACTGTCTCTCTGGCTGCAGCTGCATTGAATCTGAGAATCCTGTTAATCCATTTTCAGCAATGAAAACCATCTGTGTGTATTAAGGTCCCCCCACCTCAGTCCCATGTACGTGTACAATGTAGATAAAAAGGAATTTGATGTAAACCCTGCTGGAGGGGTGAGCACAGTGTTCAAATTCTATTAAAGAATACAGGAACACCCAATCCAGGGAAGCCATTCTCCACCAGAAATTATCACCTGATGAAGATGAAACTGTTATTTTGAGGTCAGTGGAATAGGTGGAGGCTGTCGCCGTGAATTCTTCTGCACAAAATGAAAGCTGCAATTCCAAACTCACAAGATGAATGTCAATGTCCTCTGGTTACTTGCAAAAGATAGAGGGCAACATCATGAGTTTGTCTGCACGAGATGTAAGCCATAATACCGAGCTTTCCTGCATTAGATGGAGGCCACCATCATAAGATGACCTGAATTAGATGGAGACCATCATTATGAGATGAACTGAATTAGATGGAGACCATCATCATGAGATGACCTGAATAAGATGGAGACCATCATTATGAGATGACCTGAATTAGATGGAGACCATCATCATAAGATGACCTGTTAAGATGGAGGCCATCATCATGAGATGACCTGAATTAGATGGAGGCCATCAGCCTGAACATTCAGATGTCATCTTTACAATATGGAGGCCACCATCCCTAACCTCAACCCCAACTGCCCATGATAGAGGCCATTATCCTGAGGTTACCAGTATAACATGCACCACCCTTAGCTGACCCTTACCAGATGAAAGCCACCACCCTGAGGTTACCTGTACAAGATGGACCACCCGTTGCTGACCTTTTCCAGATGAAGCCCACCATCCTTAGCCCCTTCACAAAATATGGAGGCCACCATCCTGAACTTATCTACAGAAGATAGAGGCCACTATTTTATGGTTTCCTTGCTATTCTGAAGAAATCAGTACAAGGTTAGGCCTGGCATCCTGAGGTCTGAATTTAAATTCAGCCAATCAATGCCCCATGAACTTGGTCACCTTCACAATGTCTCTGGTCACTTGATTGTCTGAATTCTCTCACACACAGCCTATGGTGTCCATTTCATTTTATTTGCTGTAATAATTCAGACCAAATCTTTCTCTGTAGTCTCTCTATGAGGAGCTCTATGTTTTGGGGTCTGAAGGTCCCCCATGTCTCCTAAGAGAATGGTAAATATTTTTCTTTGCTCTCCTTGTTTCAGTGGAATATATTTGCATGCTAATGCACATTCCAGCGAGTCATATTCCATTTCTTGCTGGAATACATTATTTGCATGATGAGAAATGCAGGACCGACATATCCTCCTGGTGTATGGATATCAGGTGCTCCACAGAGGATTCTGGAATGGAAGATGAGACTCTGAAATTCTGATCCCAGGTACACAATTGTATGTACAAAATTCACAAACATGGAACCTGAAAAAAGCTTTACATCCCTCAGCACTGTACGGCCTGGAGATAGGACCATGTGTACAATCAGCACATCTAACCACATCCAGGAGAGAACAAGAAAGTGTATCCGATAACATGTGCTGGGACCGGCTCAACTTACTGATGGGAAAGAACCAAATAACTTACACCCCAAGGTAGAAATATAGAGGAACCCAAAAACATAGGAAAGAAATACCAATCTAACCGGTTAGAAAATACACTTCATGGCCAAATGTTTGTAGACATCCCACCAACACACCAATATGTTGGTGTCTCCCAATGCAATGCTATGGCCAGAAACATGGAGTTGGTCCCCATTTCTGACTAAAACATCCCACAGTCTTCCAGTAGGGCTTTCCACAAGATTTTGGTTTATGCCTATGGGAATGTGTGTCCTCTGGTGAGGTCAGGTACTGATGGTGGGGATTTGCCCCCTATTGGTGAGGTCAGGTACTGATGGTGGGGATTTGCCCCCATTGGTGAGGTCGGGTACTGGTGGTGGGTATTTGCCCCATTGGTGAGATCAGGTACTGATTGTGGGGATTTGTCCCCTATTGGTGAGGTCAAGTACTGAAGGTGGGGATTTGTACCCTATTGGTGAGGTCAGGTACTAAAGGTGGGGATTTGTCCCCTATTGGTGAGGTCAGGTACTGAAGGAGGGGATTTGCTCCCATTTGTGAGGTCAGGTACTGAAGGAGGGGATTTGCTCCCATTTGTGAGGTCAGGTACTGAAGGTCAGGTACTGAAGGAGGGGATTTGCTCCCATTTGTGAGGTCAGGTACTGAAGGAGGGGATTTGCTCCCATTTGTGAGGTCAGGTACTGAAGGTGGGGATTTATCCCCTTATGGTGAGGTCAGGTACTGAGGGTGGGGATTTGCCCCCATTGGTGAGGTCAGGTACTGATTGTTGGGATTTGGCTCTATTGGTAAGGTCAGGTACTGATTGTGGGGATTTGGCCCAATTGGTGAGGTCAGGTACTGAAGGTGGGGATTTGTCCCCTATTGGTGAGGTCAGGTACTGATGTTGAATGGGAAGACCTGGCTCACTGTTCCAATTCATCCCAAACGTGTTTAGTAGGGTTGAGGTCAGGCCTCTGTGCACTCAAGTTCTTCCACACCAATCTGGTGACGCCATGTCTTTATGGAGCTGGCATTGCACACAGTGTATCAACCCCCCTTTTTCCCAGGCTTTTTTCTAGGGAAACCAATTCTTTTTTATTGGCCTTTTTATCAGCTCTGCTTCTTAAATGTTCTTCTTAGTTTGCTACGTTCCGAGGAGCATGCACACTCTTTGTAACGACCTTTCGCTTCCATGCACTCACTCCAATGTCGGCTGCACCTCACTAATTTCCTGAAGGTGACAACTGTGGATCATAAATGAGCAATGTGTGTTAAAATGGTCACCTAAATTCCACAACAGGGGAAAATGTGACAGTGTGAAAACACAGGAGCACAACAGGAATACGAGGACATGGTCACCATATACCACATATATAGGAAAGGACCTACACAACACCTATGGATTATTTTACCAAAAGCTGCAGTTTTAAAAAATGTAAAATGACTTTTGAAATGTTGGTAACACGTCTGAGAGCCTAATGATTGGGTTTAAAATTACTTTAAGTAAATTGCTTTTTTTTTCCTATTAGCCACAGATGGCCCCCAGGGTGGTCCAGGTAGCGGTCATCACATTATATCATGAATTCCTCCTGATTCCTCCAATGTATGGATCCAATAGATGGGACTCACATATCTGTGTCTCTCTCAGATCCTCTCCATTCATACGCAGAATGTGAGTGGCAGAGAACAGCAGCGAACCAATCCAAGAGAAATAGTTCTGAGCACTATATTTCCCCCCAGACACAGCCAGGCCAAGTTGTTTCTTCCCATTTAACACCCCTGGTGAATTTTACATTGTAGGATTTTTCCACAACAGTTGTAAGAATGTAAACAGAGCAGAGTTTGGGGCCACATCTGGCTCCCACGTTTGCGGCATCTCGCTCCAGACTGAGTAAGATGAGAACTGTTACCTCAATCTGTCAGATTCCCAACCTCCAACAAGTCCGCAGATTGCATTCATTTCCATACAACGTGCGGCTTAGGTGACCCCTCTGTATGAATGAAAAACACGATCTAGAAGAATGAGAACTCTTCATTGGGGGGGACTCCTCCGCTCCTATTCACTCATCCCAACCCATCCCAACCATCCCTACCATGCCTACCTATCCCTACCATCCCTACCCATTCCAACCCATCCCTACCATGCCTACC
>NC_092868.1:59730692-59790301 GCF_032062135.1 Pyxicephalus adspersus
GGGGGGGAAAGGAAGGGAGGAGGAAAGAGAGAAAGGATGAGGAGGGGAGACAAGAGAGGGTAGTGGAGGGTAATATATATATATATATATATATATATATAGAGAGAGAGAGAGAGAGAGAGATGTCACTGTTTCTTGAATCAAACCTTAGAATATCATAAGGATGCTTATCAAGGACCTCAGTAAATATAATAAACCAAGCTCATCAGTCTTCCACTTCTCCTTTCACAGTCCAATCACAGGCTGGGGGAGGGGCTTAACCTGTCAATGAGAGATCTCAAAACTGAATTGGGGGGGAAGGTCTAATAAATTATTTGGAAGATATGTAATATATGTAATCCGGATATATTCCATTATTTCTATTTATTTCTGCATTATAGCAGCACTCCGCACATCTCCTCTGCATGTGACAAATGCCAAGGTCTTGAGGGATTGGTGGATCTGGTCCTGATTAGTGGAGGGTTGGGAACCATTGCTGGGATCACATGGGGGGGTGAAGTGTTGGCTATGTGAAGGGCTCCTTGTTGAAATGCGTTTCCATACAATTTAAAGGCTGTGTCTGCCCACAAAGGGGACCATTCATCCAGGTTGCACTCCTCAGCCCGGCCTTGTCCCTGCACACACAGCCCTGGCCCCAAACAATTCTGTCCGGTACCTGGAAAGGAGCAGGAGGGCCACAAATTCCTATGACTATCAATAAATATCATCGATTATTGTAACCCATCACCCATCTCTTGTTATACAAAGTTACAATGTAGCAATCTGATCACTGGGGGAAGGAGACTAAGGATATGCTTCCTCCTGCCTGCAGCAGACTTATGACAGCCTAGGCAAAGTCACTGTGATTTGCTGCAAAGTTACCATGTTGCAGTCTGATTACTAAGGAAGAGGAGACTGAGAAAATGCTTTCTCTTGCCTGCAGCAGAGTGATGATGTCATCTCAGCCTAGGCAAAGTCACTGACTGGAGCGCAGGGACGGATTTGAGGAGCTTTGCTGATATTTTAGCTGTATATTGTGACATGAGGAATGTGTCCATGCAGGCTGGTAATATTACTGACAGGTCCTCTTTAGGGTCAGTGCCCATGTCATGGATCTTAACGCAGGTGACCGCCCTCTGCTGCAGTGGGTGAGGAGGTTTTAGTGAAATACTTCCCAGTAGATATTGTCTTTTATCTTCATGGTGGTTGGGATGAGATCCTCAGTGTCTGCACCATTAGATCTCTGGCTGTGTTATCAGTGGGTGCAGCAGATGGTGGATCAGCTCCAGCCGCAGTCACATTTTGTGTGTGGTCAGGGGGCAGCACCTTGTGATGGGTTCACCTCTGGGAGTCCCATTGTTATACTAGAACCGGGCGGAAGGCATTTGGGGCCTCTCCATGGTATAGTGGACCAATCTCCAAACCTGGTGTGGGGTTTAACTGTTAATATAAAAAGTTGTTCACAAAATCTGCAGCTTTTATTAAAATAATCCCTGATGATCCTGCCATGAAAGTTCTTGTTTAGGTACTTCCTAATTTAGGGTGACAGATCCTGTCTTATACATCCATGTTGGAGAAATGCCATTGCTGGAGTCCAGGAGGAACAACAAAAAGTAAAATCAATTATTTTATGAAAGAGAAATAAAATGAAATCATGAAAACATGCCGATCATTTATCCAAATAAATCTCATGGGATTGGGATTTACCCCGCGTTAAGGTGACCGCAAGTCATCAGCAAGTGGATACCAATCCCATATTTATATTGGGGGCACATGGATAAAGGGGAACGCAGCAAAATGAACATTCCCAGGGAGGGGCCATTGCTATGTTGGACACCTGCTGAGAGAACACCAATTACAAGATAAGCACAGCATGTGTATATGATAAGCCAGCACCCCCTCCTCCACCCCTCCTGTATATAATAAAATGATACAATGTTTATAAATAGAAATATTTACATCAAAGAAACAATCACACAGACACCTGCAAATAAATGAACACCAAACCATGAATCCTTCCAACAGAATGACAGCATTAACTATAAAGAGATATCTATGGGCCCCACAACTAACAGGGAGATACCAGGACAGCAACAAGTCCACCTCAATCTGCCCTCCAGCCCCCCCTCCAATCAATCTGCCCTCCAGCCCCCCCTCCAATCTGCCCTCCAGCTTCCCTTCAATCAATCTGCCCTCCTGCCCCCCCTTCAATCAATCTGCCCTCCAGCCTCCCCTTCAATAAATCTGCCCTCCAGCCCCCCTTCAATCAATCTGCCTTCCTGCCTCCCCTTCAATCAATCTGCCCTCCAGCCTCCCCTTCAATCAATCTGCCCTCCTGCCTCCCCTTCAATCAATCTGCCCTCCAGCCCCCCCTTCAATCTGCCCTCCTGCCTCCCCTTCAATCAATCTGCCCTCCTGCCCCCCTTCAATTAATCTGCCCTCCAGTTTTCCCTTCAATCCATCTGCCCCCCAGCCTCCTTTTCATTAAAATTGCCCCCAGCTTCCCCTTCAATCAATCTGCCCAGCAGCCCCCCCCCCCCTCCTTCATTATATTTGCCCTCCAGCCTCCCCTTTAATCAATCTGCCCTCAAGCCTCCCCTTCAATCAATCTGCCCTTCAGCATCCCCTTCAATTAATCTGCCCTCCAGCCTCCCCTTCATTAAAATTGCCCCCCCCAGCTTCCCCTTTCATTAATCTGCCCTCCAGCCTTCCCTTCAATCTGTCCCCCAGCCTGCCTTTTCAATCAGTCT
Organism: Pyxicephalus adspersus; assembly: GCF_032062135.1. Taxonomy (NCBI): domain Eukaryota; kingdom Metazoa; phylum Chordata; class Amphibia; order Anura; family Pyxicephalidae; genus Pyxicephalus; species Pyxicephalus adspersus. The sequence goes on from NC_092868.1 coordinate 59,733,422, forward strand.
GCTGTACAGTCTCCCCTCCAATAAATCTGCCCTCCAGCCTCCCCTCCAATCAATCTGCCCCCCAGCCTCCACTTCATTCAATCTGCCCCCCAGCCTCCCCTTCATTAAAATTGCCCTCCAGCCTCCCCTTCAATCTGCTCCCCAGCCCCCTGGGCATTTGGTCACTCTGATGGGCGTCCAGTTTAGGAGAGTTTATTGGCCATCGCAGTACAAGCGCATCCCAAATTCCTGAGACACTAAAGGCGGAGTGCCTCATGTTGCATTGGTGCACCCAAAGCTTTTGCCTCTTCTGCCTCCCCCTTGGCCCGGCCTGGTGATTTTGGTGCGCAGTCAATGCCAGGGTCAGAAATTTGAATTGTTTTTCCTGGGTGTGGCCACATCTCCACCTAAACCAATCACAGCCCAATAAATCTAAATGGAAGAAATCTCCCATAATGCACCGGGGTTCTTCCCACAGTTTTTGGGGGTGTCAGGTGAGTAGGATCTTCTACAGGCCGGAGTGGGTTCAGCAGCCTGGGAATTGCCCCCCGTACTCCCTGGTGAGTTGTAAAATACGGGAAGATGTGTTCTCGGCAGATCTGGTCGGTGGGGAGGTGGGGGAGGAATTTGGGGGGTAAATTGAAAGCAGACTTGTAAAAAAAATGACTTTACAGCAAATAATTTCATTCAGGCGCATCGGTGACCCCGGCGGTCTGTTTGGGTAAAGTCAGGAGAGGTTTGAATGCTGCTAATAAAAACAAATCTCAGATTAATTGATGGCCCCCAGCAAGGGCCCAGACAGCCCAGCCGTCCTGATCAGCAGGAGATTGGATGGTGAACAATTCAGAAAGGTAGACAATGATTGTATACAAATTGTAGAAGAATCTTTGGGTTGTCACTAAGCATCCATCAACCAGGTACAGCTGGGAGCGCTCCCCAACAGCGGCCAGCCAATGGGAGTGATCCCCAACAACCACCAGCCAATGGGAGTGATCCCCAACAACCACCAGCCAATGGGAGTGATCCCCAACAAGTGCCAGCATATGGGCGCACACCCCAACAACCACCAAACAATAGGAATGCTTCCTAACGGCTGACAAGCAATGGGAGAGCTCCCCAAAATCCACCAGCCAATAGGAACACTCCCCAACAACTGCCAAGCAAGGGGAAAGCTCCCCATCAACCGTCAGCCAATGAGAGCGCACCCCAAAACCATTAGCCAATGGGAGCACTTTCTAAGGGCACAGCTGTGTGTGGGGTTCATACTATTGGCTAGCCCTAGCACCCTGAATAGTGATTGTACAATCAGATTGTATGATGTATTAGGTCTGTGATCTGATGATTGTACAATGCTGATTGTGTGTGTTGCTGGCTGGACCTCATTATAAATCCATCCCAGCATTTACATAGCCATGCCATGGTCCCTCTATAGCCAGCAGTACAGGGTGGCTGGGTCTTGTAGTCCCCCCTCTCATTAGGACCAGTGATGGGGAGGGGGAAGGGTTAAGTCTGAGCTCCTGTGGCCCCAGGCAAGGGGAGAATGACCCCATAGCAGCATCCAGATGTGGCAGGCTCTGGGGACCTGGATGCAGACCCCTGGATTGTGCAGCAGACAGAAGGAGGGGGGAGCAGTGTACCCCTTCCATCCCCTCCCCCTCCATGGAAGCAGACCCTCCCCTCCATCACCTACACCACAGACCCCCTGCACCCCCCCCACTCTATGCTGAAGGACTAGCAGACTCTACATTGGGGAAGCCATGGCTCTATGATCGGTCCTGGAGTACACACACATCGACCCACATCTGGCCGATCCCTCCTGGACCCTGCACATCACAGATATGCATCTGAAGAAACTGGTGGAGCACAGAAAGGTCGGTGAGATATTTATCTGTGCGATATTTACCTGTGCTGGGCAGATAAAGCCATTAGCTGCACAAACATCGGGCAAAGATAGTTCATCCAAATCTTGTGGGTTCTGTCTATGAGAACCAGTCCGACCCAGTATAGAACCCAATATGGACCAGTACAGCCCAGTCCAGCCCAGTATAGACCAGCACAGGCCAATGTGGACCAGCATAGTCTGGCACAGCCAACCAATCCCAGGACATCTCATATGGACCAGTACCAGGCTCTTATGGTGGTCCAGGATCGATAGAGGTGATCGGGTGTTAGAGATGTGGCAGCCAATACTAGAAGAATCGGGGATTGTAGTATGCAGGGGGTAGAAAGCTACGGGGTATTAAAGATGCGGACACCAGGGGAGCAAAATACACGGGGCAAATACTAATAGAAATTGGGGGAAATAGGGGAATTATTATTCGGGGCAAGCAGAAATAAAATAAATTATAGGGGATTTCAGGGGCAGAACACATGGGGGTAATATAGCCAGGGGCAGTAGCAGAAGAGATAATTGCAGGTCGGGGCAGTAGTTGGGGGTTGCATGGGGTTGGAGGCAGATCACTCAGTGTGGGGCAGATGGCGCAGTGTGGGGCAGTAGTTGGGGGCAGATCGCTCGGTGTGGGGCAGTAGTTGGGGGCAGATGCTCAGTGTGGGGCAGTAGTTGGGGGCAGATCGCTGGGTGAGGGGCATGTACCCTCCTTATCTCCCCTCGGCAGATCTGTGTTGGATGTCATGTAGCAGCGATTCGCTTCCTCTTATAAAGTGACTTCACTTCCCAAAATTCAGAAAAAAACTTTCATCCGGTGACTTTCTGTCTGCCCTCCGCACACCGACACACAATCGGCTCAATGTGTGGGATGGTTCTGGGGTTCAGCAGCACATGGACGGGACCATCAAGGTAAGAAGAGGCGGCCCGGGGCCAATGTGTGGCCCTTCGCTGACCCCCGATTGCTGCATTTAGCGGAGTCCGGAGCTCGGTGCTGCGATCGGTGCGGGGACAGCGGAGGACACAGATCGGCCAATACACACAGGACACACAATCCGACACACACAACTCAATTTACAACAGACAATCCGACGTAATATACAATTTATCTGTAATATCCACTCGGCCAATACAGAGTTTAGTGATATACAAAGCACTTATTATTGATGAACATCACACAACCATACAATAATCATACAACACAATGATACAATAATGATACAACACAGGGATACAACACAAGGATACAACACAGGGGTACAATAATCATACAACACAGGGATACAACACAAGGATACAATAATGATACAACACAATGACACAATGTATCCCCCTCTATCCTGAATTTATTCTCTATACACAGACAACCCTTGACTCATCGATCCACCGATTCCTCGGTTTGTGTGTTGTATAGATTGATAGCTTTGTGTTGTTGTATACAAAGACCTGGATTGTGTCTGGATGATACAATTTAGTAGAATCGGGTATTGCATTGCAGTTTCAGCTCCTAGTATTGAATCGTCTGTTATTCCCAGATGTAAATCTGTTATTATAGACATTATAAGACGATTGTAAGGTGTGTGGGATGTGGTATTTCGGAGGAAGTTTGATTATTCATGTTGTACTTATTCTGTGCTATGGATGTCATGTTAAATAATTTGAGTCTGTTGGTGATTGGGGCCCCAGAGGTTAACTTACCTCAGGGCCAGATGCAATGTATTTATTTGTATTGCAGATATATTTAGATGTCTGACAAACCAATTTTCAATTTAATTTACAATGTAAGAAAGGTTTTGCCCTAAATTGTGTAAAACTCAGTGTGAAATGCTTCAATCATTTTTGCAAAGTTCTCTCTGAGCCCCTTGTTAGAAGGGAAATGAAAGGCTTTCCATGAAGAAGGGGCCTGGCATATAGTGCTGGGTTGTAGAGGTGGAAGCCAGTCTGGGGCCCCCAGGGATTAGAGCCACACAGCACTGACCCAACCCTCTGAACCATCACCATGATGGGTCTGTCAGCTAGAAGCGGGTCCAGTGCTTATTATACGTTCTATGGTAGGTGAGGCAGATTAAAATGACCTGAGGGTTAGGTACAAGACCTGGAGAGCCTCAAACAATGCAACAGAGCATTGGTTGGACTGGACCTGGAATCTCTCAGTGGGAAGGTGAATCTGATGGGTCTCAGTGAAGGCAGGGCCTAAACATTAAGGTAGTCTTCGTGGGGAGAGGGTTGGATAGACATAGCCTGGAGAAGGTTGGGTAGTCTTGACAGGGAGAAGGTTGGAAAAACTTGGTGGGGGGAGGGTTGGATAGTCTTTGGTGGGGAGAAGGTTGCAAAGACATGGTGGGGAGAAGGTTGGATCATCTTGGTGGGGAAAAGGTTGGATAGTCTTTGCAGGGAGAGGGTTAGATAGTCTTGTCAGGGAGAAGTTGGATAGTCTTGGTGGAGAGAAGGTTGGATCATCTTGGTGGGGAAAAGGTTGGGTAGTCTTTGCAGGGAAAAGGTTAGGTAGTCTTTGCAGGGAAAAGGTCGGATAGTCTTGGTGGGGAGAAGGTTGGATAGTCTTTGCAGGGAGAAGGTTGGATCATCTTGATGGTATTAACAGTCTTGGTGGGGACATATGTGGCAAATTTCTTACCAAAGAGAGAACCTTAAGGATGGGGCTTTGGTGGGGATTGCTCCTAGTGATACAGCCTTGTTATCCAGGGTTGGAGGAAGGGCTGGTGGAGTCACCAAGGGCTGGTCTCAGTAGGGAAGAACTTTGCTGAGAAGAGGACTTGAAGTGTCCTAGTGGGGAAATAACTGGCAGTGGGAAGAGGTCCAAAGGAGTGATAGCCTGAAGTCCTTCAGTGTGGACAGGATCTGGAGACCCTTGACGGGGGACAGAGCTAAAATATCTTGGGTAGGTACTGGCCCTTAGTAGGGAGAGGACCTGGGGAACTTTGCTGAGATAAGGACCTGAAGAGTCTTAGTAGGGAGAAAGCATGGAGTCCTTCAGTGTGGCCAAGACCTGGAGACCATTTGTAAGGACAAATGCAGCAGCCTTTTGTTGGTCCTGGTGACCCCTAATGAAGACAGGGCTAGGAGACCCTTGGTGGGGACTGTTCCTGGAGACCCCCAGTAGGGAGAGGGCCTGCAGATTCATAGTGGGCTCAGAACCTGGAGATCAACACTGTGGGCATGACCTGCAGATCTGGAGTGAGGACTGGGAAGTGTTATTACTGATTATTGATTTATAGTCAATATGTAGATTTTCAACATTTTATGAGGAGCCACAGCAGCCAATCAATCAAGTCTAAAGGTTACTTTGTTTAGATTTGGCACCAGAAAGTTACAAACAAATCATTGTATCTAGAGAATACTTTCCCAATAGCAGGCTATTTACAACACAATAATAAAATGAGACTTTATTAGGATCAAAGTGCAGTAAAATATCTATAGCACTGGAAGATTGGGCCTTGTGGTTTGATGCCTCTGTTGGGGCTGTGGCGTTAGACGATTGCTGGGTATCTCCCTCCAGAGCCGCCTGTGCCACAGACTGAGCTGCTGAGAATGGGGTTTGGTCTGCATGCCTTGGGTGGAGAACACTTTTGATCTGTGTATTTTTACACTGAAATTTGCTGAGCTGCTGGAAAATGCATTTCTGAAATAACAAACTGCACCAAGTGAAAATGTTTGATTAGATCGCAGAGTGCAGATAGCCAAAATGAAAAAGTGATGTTTTCTATCAGAAGCCGTGTGCTGGGAGGAGTCCCTCAAACTGGATGTAGATTAAACTTTGCTAGAAAGCCAGACATATCATTTTACTGCTGCACCCTTCATGTAGGTCTGCATCAAAAAACAAAATGTCACGACAAGTACGAATTCGGTGTTGTACAGCAGATTGACACAAGGCAGATGTCATCCTTCTTTTCACACATTTATGCTGCAGAATAATCAGCTGTGGAAAATGCCTGTGGTAGCACCTTCTCAGAATCTATAGCAGGAAGCTGCATGGAGTCAGCAGTTTGTTGGTGAATTTGTTGGCTCCCAGAATGAATGTCATATGACCGTTATCTATCCATAATTTCTGATAATTACATATGTGGTGGCTACAAACCGTGTTCTTGTAGAACAGTCACAGATATTAAAGTATCTAGAGGAAAAAACATTTGTGTTTTTACAGCAATCAATCAGATTTCTATGTGAGGGTATGTTCCACCAACAATAGTTACCCCAAAAGATTGGAAGGAGTAAACTCCGGTGTGCCCAGCCTGAACCAATACTAATTCGGAAGAGAGAAAGAAAGACAGGCTTTTGTAGGGCACAATATTTTTCATAAAAACTAAACTTTATTTGCTTTGAAAGTCCTAAAAGTAGACAGAGTTATTCGATGCTCGTGCTAAACTAACAAAGGTATCCTGGTCTCAAAAACATACATGTGTAATATTTTGGAGTGTCAAATACTGTTTACAACAAAAAACTTGTTTTCCACCCGACGCGTTTCACCCCACAGGGCTTTTTCAGGGTTTTTTTGGGAGACTTAGTGGTATTGCTGAAACTTTTTTTTCGGAAAAGACTTAATGCCAATTACTACTTGAGAAATCTTTTACCATAAAATCAAATGGTAAGAATAATTCAGGCTAGCCTTGCGAATAAGAATGGAGGTGTTTCTATCAATCTTGAATAGTAGTGATAGGGGATAGTGGGTTGTGGATGGGGGTGTAAAAAAATTATGGAGATGGACTATTGCCGGAGTGAGGGCAAATTGAGAGTATCTTAAGAGGGATAGATTTGGCTATATAATCCCCCGATGTTGTAATCCGTGACAGATAATCTAGTAAGACAAAATGGAAATCCCGATTTAAATCATTCCAGATAGTCTAAATTATTTGCTTGATAGGTATGGGAGAGTTTTATTTACAGCAATGAAGACATATAATATATTCTTGCACTTGAGCATAGGTGAAATGTTGCTACTTTTAGTGCAGTGCTGGATGCAACATTGTTTTAGTGTGTCATGGTGGTATAGTGGTGAGTCGCAGGCAGCCATCCATAGGGTGGCCTCAAGTCTTTTCTGAAAAAAAGTTTCAGCAATACCACTAGGTTTCCCAAAAAAACTCTGAAGAAGCCCTGTGGGGTGAAACGCGTCGGGTGGGAAACAAGTTTTTTGTTGTAAGCAGTATTTGACACTCCACTCTTTTTAAGACCAGGATACCTTTGTTAGTTTAGCACTAGCATAGGATACCTCTGTCTAGTTTTAGGATTTTCAAAGCAAATAAAGTTTAGTTTTTAAGAAAAATATTGTGACCTACAAAAGCCCGTCTTTCTCTCTTACTTCCGAAGTCTCTCTTCAATCAGATTTCTAATTATTTTTGTCCTGCCAAGAAGAATAGAATTGGTTGAAATGGCCCAAATGTCTTTAGTTATTACAACCTACCCATATATGTAAAATATATTCATATCTATTAAACAAAGGAGTATTTTAGTCAAAGGTGGAGTCTGAGTATCATGCTTATTTATGAATTTCTCCAGTGGCAAATCTTTCTGCCATTGCACCAGTTCTGTGCATGCCCATATTTCTGGGCCAGGTGTCCCCCACCAAGATGTTTTGATTACCTGGTTCCATTTTTTTAATGAAAATAAAATATAATTTTATCCAGCTTGGACCCCTTGTAATGGTGTAGGCCAATGTTCAAATCTTAGCATAGAGGTCTTACCAATAGGGTCCCTGAGAGATATTAGAAATGTTTCCATGGTTTAGGGGCCCACTGTCTGGTCAGGACTGGGACTCAGCAGGACTAGAATCCTGCTCTTGTGTATTACACTATTCACTCTCCAGTCTGTTTTATGAATATGAGCCCTGATGAAGGGAGCCTTTGAATCCCGGAATGAGTTGGAGGTTTACTGAATGCATTTATAAGATCTTCCTGCAGTAATTCTTTCACCTAACGCTCTAATTTCCATTTTCTCCTAGCACCTAGATATCTGTACAGTAGCACATTTACACACAAATCTTCTGTCTGGCTAGGTCAGTACTCATACATGGAAGTCTAGTGCACTTCATCCCCAGCAACTCTTTTTAGCTTCAGGTATGAGTTAAGTTTTTTTCCTCAGGGTTGGATCCAGGTAGCCAAAGCATTTCAAAGCTTCAGCTGGTTTTTCAGTTTGGATATCAGTTACAATAAATAGCTGCTGCATACAAGGCTGTACTGACTGCGTCCTGAACTCTCCAGCAAAATAATAATAATATTATGTTTGGAAATAATGTAAAAGTTGTCCATTTATCCAAAAAGTTTCTAACATTCTAATGAGCAATGAGTGCATCATGCCACCATGTTTATTGGATTTTGGAAATAGAATGCGGTTGTTTCCCAAATGTTCATTCTTCCCGTCAAGATTGGAACAATGAATATCTGTCTTGGCGGACTTCATGGCACTATGAAGGTTGTCACTGTGTGGCTCTGTATGTTGGGGTATTTATTTATATTTCACCTAGATAAATGTTTTAATGTCCAACAGTCTTCAGTGTCTAAACAATAAGTCCGGTCAAAGGCAACTTTCTGCTGTTAGCGATCTTCTATTGACTGGCAAAAAAGAATTCACCCACCCAATGGATGCTTCCATGTTTGCATTTTTTGTACTACTAAGAGCTATCAGTTTGCTGGCATTTATTGATTTACAAATGGTCAGAACAGGAAACTAGAGGAAAGAAAAAGGACAGGAAATGGATAATACACATACAGGAAGAGAGGTTTATCCTTCCTCATGTGGCATCCCTTCCATATGTACAAATAATAATAGGAGAGAAGAATACATTTATACACTAAAAATAGATGAATTGTATGAGCAGACACATAATACTGTGAACAGCAGGGTGGGGGTGATTCTGTAGTTTTAAAATGAAAATGATGCTTCTTCTGAGATATAGAACAACGAGTGAGTGTTGTCACCCTGTGTGTTACCCCCGGGTTGATAAAAGATAGCTAATGCAGACACTTTTAGGAATGGGCTGCACTATATTATGTTTGATTTTGGGTTTGGATACATTTTACTCGCACATGGTGGGTCAGTTTGCAGAGTGGTATGATGGAGCAGAATTTGAAGGTTCTTAGAATGTAGTCACAAGTCATTTTAAACAAGTAAATAGGATGCTGAAATAGAAGAGTGACCGCAGGCCTTGTGTTAGTAATGTGGCCTCCTACATATCCCAGACATGTTTAATTCCTCCCCCTTGCGTGCTGGAAATGAGACGTGTTCCATGCTGTGGGTCAGTGTTCTGTTTTTCTGTTTTTGTGGAGATTTTAATACGTTTTTTTCTGTTTTTGTGGAGATTTTTAGAGTTTAATACGTTTTATGGGTGTAAAGCTTTGCAATTTCTCTTAATATTACATCTGTGTGGAAAGTTGTGCAGGACAATAGTGGTTATCCTGGAACGGCCACAGAGAATTGTTTGTCCTCGCTGTCTGATAATTTACTGACTGATCGTGGGAACCCCCAACTCATGGAGGTTTTGGTTGTATGCCACAATGGCTTAGACATGGACAAAATATCAGATCTAAGATTTTCAGGTGCTAACTTTGGACAATCTGATTGTATACTGACTACATCTCTGTGTATGACGTGTATATGGTCATTGGAGAAATGCCTCTTCAGTATTCCATACCATCTGGGGAAATGTCTTCCATTTTTAGCACGGCTACCCAAGTCACAATGTTTTTGCAGGGACCCCAGAAGTTTTCTTCCAGGTACAGATATTTACTATCCATACAAATAGTATTTGTGTTACCGATGTACGCAGGGCTTTGTGGAGAACATATGGGTACGCCAGAAGCTGTTAAGGTGTCAGTTTTCTCCGCTGACCATAAGAATTTCTGCTAACATTTTCATCCAATTTGGTCCATTTATTATCCTCCTTGGATGGAATTATTTCCTGCTACTTTTGCTATGCAAAGATATAATTACAACCATATTAATTACTATGGGCCCCGAGGCAGGAAGGGCCCACTCTAGTCTGAAAAGAAATTGTGAAAAATGTGCTCACTTACTATATTCAGCTGTTTACTCGGCGGATGATCACTGGCCCTGAGGTTCAGGAGTGCAGACTAATCTACCACACAGAGACCACAACTAGGTTGAGAGTAAAAGAAAAGATCCCATTTTGGTACATAGGCAGGCTTGGCACAATAACGAATCTGCAGACCGTGTAATGTCTACGTCAGATTGCTGAGCTCCAACCTGTAAAAAAACAGTGGGCTGACCAGCAGAGTATTGGAGTGTAAAAGGGAGCCCTACACAATAAAGACTGCACAACTCTGACCAAGCAATAGGCCATCTGGCATTGTTGGGGGACTCATCAGAATCGTGCAATGGCGCCCCATAATTTCTTGCTGCATATCCTTAAAATTATATTATATGCAAGAGTTTCTAAGTGCACCATTGCCTATACCTAAAACTAGTCGTCATTTGCATCGTCATTTGGCTGGTGTAACCATGAGACAAAGAGATGTTCTTCTTGTTGAACCCACTTTTGTTTTCCACAGTCAGAAGGAATACACACATCTCATATGAACTCATTTACACACAGGAAGTGTTCTGTATATAAGTGATGATCCTAACATGGGGCATTCTTTGAAAGGCCACAGGTAATAAGGATAAAAATCCAGATTTGGGTCCCATAGTGGACTACCAAAGGGACCCTATGTGGGACCAGTTGTGCTCCATTTAACAACTGCCTATCATTGGGTGAATAGATGTGAAAAGTATCCAACTAGGGAATGCACTCTTTACTTACAACTCAAATGATGCCACAAATAAATAGTAAAAGTTTTCCTAACGTCTCAGTGCCAGTCATGTATGGATTGAAGACAATGCTTTCAGCTCAGCAACCATTGGATATTTCAAAACAGGAGGAAGGTTGAGACTTTATAAAGGGTGTCCCCTCATTTCATTCAGGTCTTTGAGAGAGAGGGTCCCAGCACCTGTCTGGCCTGCACCTACTATAAATGGCCTCCCATGTCCCAATGGACCCTTGTTTAGCCTATGTCAGAACATATGCCATGTCCACCCCTGCCTGAACCCATAGGAGATGAAGTAGTCCTGCCATGGTCTAAGGTTCTCCATACATAAGTCAGAGCAATGTCTGAAGCTATAAATTCTCGTTTTTACACGTTTCTGTACCTTGGATTTCACATTTAGTCAGATCTAAGAGAAACTCATGATAAATAAAGAGATCTACTTTGTGTGTAGCCAGAGGTTCATTTTTCACACTCTGTGGCCCAATATGAGTTTCTGAGGTCTGGTAGAGAAAGCCGCATCATACAAATAGTATAAGTCCTTGAAGCTGGGAAGTCTTAGGGTTAAGTCTGTAGTTATTTTAAAATATCTTTTGTTCTTGTAGTAGCTGATAGTCTAACTGCATCCAAAGCCACCTCATTCGGGTTGCTTTATCAGCAGCGGCGAGACTTCCTGTAGACACATCCAGAACTTCCTGATCTCTATTTCCTCTTTGAGAACAAAGGGAACACTCGGCCCTTATTTTCCGTTGTCCCATCCCACGGTGGTTAGACTACACAAGGAGTGAACAATGGGGAGAGGTTTACTAAGTGGTGCCAGTAATAGAAAGAGGCATGGTATAATGGCATGGCGGTATCAGATGTCCATAGGTGAGCCTCATATGCAGGCCACCATCATTCCACAAGGAGATAAATGGAAGAGTTTAATAACCACCAATATAGGAGAATATTCAATTTTGATACAAACAGCCTCAACAGACAACCTTAGAATCTCATTACAAGAACGTTTGGGAATTTTCAACCTGTTCCCTCTATACAGGGGGTGCACAGAAGATCTTTTAGCTTCCCCTCTTTTTTCCTAATGGACAATACCATATGTTGTCAATGGCACCAGGCAAGCTGATTGATTTTGTAAACCTCTAAGCCCACCTTTAAGTCCGGTCATATTATTTCTCAGTATCCATAAAATAAATAGAATTAGAATGCCAATTTTTAGATCTTGCAGCTGACTTGGAAGGTTTGGTTAATACATCAATACACTGAGGATTTTCACTAGGACTAGTTGTGGTGAACCAACAAGCCGAAGCAGTTGTGCCAAGTGAGCCGGCAGTAATATTTTATATTTTTATCACTATTGCAGGATTTATTTTCCAGCTTCTCACTCCTTACAAAATATTTGTGTAATAAATAATTATTTCATGCAACAAAATTCCCCTATAAAGCTGGAGGGCCACACGTGGCCCCTAGTTGTGTACTATGTAGCTGCTCCTCTGTGTGTAGCCAGGGATTAGGAAGTATTTCAATAGTTTGGGAGTTCTGGCAGAAAAAGCCATAATTACTGGAGTGGTAATGGTCAATTAGCATACATCAAATTCCACTATCTTTAGACATCTCTGCTGACTGTTGATCCAACTATTGCACAAGACAGAAGCGATGTGCACTGATCTCCGGGCTGACGTAAGGCTGATTTTCATTCCAGACAAAGCATATGGTCTCTAGCGAAGTCTTTTATTCTGAGATGTATATGCCAAAGTCAAGTGTACAGAGAGCATCTTGTGTTTGGCCCTGAGCCCGGGTGTAGATAGTTTTAGGTTCAGCTGCAGCTAATAAACTCTTTTATATCCATCTGTAAACCTTCCTGGGTGAGAGATAGAAGAATTAGCTTTCCTGGTGTATTAAAGTATATGAGGGGTAGAAACCCCCATCATGTGGGGGAATAGATGGTAACAAAAGTAGGGAGGAGGTGAGGAGTATCAGAGTATTATTACTGCATGTTGCAGTGACACCAAATTCCCTCATCCCCTGTCTTTGTGTCACTAGAATATGATAAGAAATCAGAAGTGAACATGGGGAATGGGACTGAAGTAAAACCATTGTAATCCATAGAAATATACAGTAATGGAGATGTGCTCTCCTCTTAATTACAGTAGGGTGTGAAGATGTTGGGATCTCTCGGGGCCCGTGGTGGTATTATAGTAACTGTATTGATGCTTGCTGGATTTTGGTTTGCTATACTAGCAGGCTACCTCCCCTACTACCTTATTCAGGTGATGTCTTCTCATTACTAAGAACTGGAGATGTCTCCATCAGCAGATAAAAGAAGAAGAAAAAAAAGATTTGTTTAATTTTTTCTCCTAAACTCCTCCTGAGCTATATCAGGATTTGTAATACCATCTCCTATTATTTTCTTTGTGTTGATCCGCAGATGGATTTTTTAGCGACTTACATAAAATGTTAATTACAGAAAAAAACTTGGGTAAAATTTTATTGCTAAAAATGTATAATAGGGACATATATGACTTTGGTGGGGATGATAAGATTGGAATGGTGAAGAGGTAGCAAACTGAAGGGGACAAGGGGGGTGAACCCAAAAAAAAAAAAAAAAAAAACCACGGGGGGGGAGGTGGTAGGGGTGGTAATGGGGACAAGATATTGCCCTTGTGATAATCTTTGTGATAAACCCGTCCCAGTCCAATACAGCTATAACAAACTAAAAGAAGATCCAATTCTCCAGTCCTGGTCTGATCTCTCCAACACCAGAGAAATCAGTCCAAGGGGAACACAAACAAAAACATTTTTCATAAAGTAGGGAAGGGTTACCTCCCCGGACGAAATTGTTTGTTTGTTTCTGCCCCCCGTGACATCCACACCCCTTGTTTATTGTATGGGCATCACAGGAACAGGAAGTGAGGAAAAATGAACCTGGAGTGGTCACAGATGGTAATAAAAACTTCATATATACAAGAACATATAAAAGGTTGATAAGAAGTATGAAAACTACTTGGAGTGTGTACATCATCTTTGGCGTTCATTTGTAGTTTTCCTGGCTCCCATCGCAGGGATACCTTGTATGTAAGAGGAATTACAAAGCCAGCGAGCTTGATGAATGCGATGTTTCCCCTGCAAATCTGAGTCAGTGCTACAGGGAGTCCCAGCGCCTCTTGGATTTGTCTTTTGGAAATTAAAATTCGACATTCTTTCAAAACCGGATGGAATAAGATTTTTAGAGCAGTTTTGTATTGAGGTTTTCTTGGCTACTGACAGCATGCTGTATATCAGACCAGGTTATTGATAATTGTCTATAGCAAATCTGATTTTGTGTCTTTACTAATACATCCAAACGGCTTCCATCAAGCAAGCAAAAGTGATTTGCAAAGTACAAGTCCATGCAACATTACTCAAAGAACCTGGAATATACCAATCTGACCAGCTTGCCCATAATTCACTTGCTGCAAAGCTTCCTCAGGGTGCATGATCCACACTACACATAAGTAATGTTCTAAGTTATTGGATTTATATGGCGCCAACATGTTGTGCAGAGCAGTACAGAGTCAATAGTGATATCTCTAGCAGTACCTCAAAAGTTCTCACCATCTATTGTCCCTACTAAAGGTTTCCCCTACACTGATCATGTGCAGCACCACCAGGGTAAATGATCAATAGATATCAATGCTTTCCATTTACCTGGTTACCACTTTGAACCCATTGACCAGCTCTATCCTCTCCCTGATCATTAGTAGGGAGAGCTCTGCTAGGGGAGGGATATTGATCGGGCAAGGAATGATATATCCCTCAGAAATGCCTTATTGTCTATAGATTTATGTTAGATTCAACAAATATATTTAATCTGTTAAATCTTTTAGAAGTAAGAATAAATTTATGGCCACATTAAGGCCAGTTTGGGGGGTTGTATGTTAATAGAACAGGGTGATTCAACTAATTTCATACCACCGGGTGCTGGACAATCAGCCGTGTCACATTCCATGGTTATTGGATGAAGGTGTTGGTGCTGTGTGGATTTCTTACACTGGTAAAACTGATGAAGCAGCTTGGAGAGCTGCGAAACGTCTTCAACATTACAAGAACAGGCTGACCTGAATGTGAAGGACTAGATATACAATAATATAGATAAATGGGAATCTTCACAGACTGTCCAAGATTTAATCCCAGTGCTGCACAGTGAGAGCTGAAGCCCAAACAGTACATTTTAAAAAAAATAATCAGTACCTTCGAACTTCCCCCATTGTTGCTCCTTCATATAAAAGCATTACAAAGCTTAGTAATAATATTGCACTCACACCAGATTTTTGGACCTTTACCAGATCTTCCTCCAATCTGTTTTATTCCCTATAAATTATAAATTTCAGGATATAACGGTAAATCATTTGGCCCAATCAGAAGTGAGCCAGTCAAAACTATGTAAATGCAAAGACATGGAGAATTCCCGCTTTATTTTTCTCCTTTTGGGAGGAACACAAAAGAAAATTTGGCAAAGCATGATGTAAATTTGCAATTCAGCGGCTTCATTTCTGGCCACACAGAGATGGTGGGTAAAGTTATAACATTATTTGTGCAGAGAGAAGACTGAACAGTCTGTGTTTTTACTACCAGGCAAAACGCCATGTGATGGGAA
The DNA here is from genome assembly GCF_032062135.1 of Pyxicephalus adspersus. NCBI lineage: Eukaryota > Metazoa > Chordata > Amphibia > Anura > Pyxicephalidae > Pyxicephalus > Pyxicephalus adspersus. Next base: position 59,748,690 of record NC_092868.1, read on the forward strand.
GAGCGGGCTCTCTGCTGCAGACTCAGGTACCAGTCAGGGAGAGCAGACACAAGAACAAAACTTTCTGTGCTGGATGGCGAATTACATTTGATATAGATACCAGGACTATCGTCACAGATTCACATACGTCAGCCCTAAATCTTGGCAAGGTGCTTGTTAAGTTAATCAGTATTGTACAAACAGCAATGCTCATGGTACAGTCATGCATGTCAATCAGTGCAACAACTACGGGTATTTATTACCTCCCACAGTACTTTCCTGGAAATGAAGGAACCATCTTTGTTCAGCCATCATCCAGAGTCATTAACATCCTGAACTGAGATATCAGGTTATAGATGAGGCAGTCATGAAAATCTCATTTCTCTGCAGGTTCTGGGTTAACATATTGACCTTTGCAGTGCTGGGTCCCAGGTTCGTACCTCAGCCAGGACTCTATCTGCATGGAGTTTGCAGGTTCTCCCTGTGTCTGCATGGGTGGGTAATGTTCTTACTATGGTAAGAACATTAGATTGTGAGCTCCTTTGAGGGACAGCTAGTAGCATCACTTTGTACAGCGCTGCATAATATGTTTGCGCTATAAAAAAACTGGATGATAATAATAACATATGCATCCTCTCATCTTGTGACAATGTTGCAGTCTAAACACTGGGTGGGAGGAAACTGAGGAAATGCTTCTGCCTGTCTGCAGTAGACTGATGACATCAGGCAAGGATATTGACTGAACCTTTTATTTGTCTGGATGGCTTTTTACTGAGGAAAGGTGGAGCTTTGTATAAATGATCTAATACGATCATATTATATGTATGATAGGGAGTCATTCATGCATGCTTGTAAAATTACCAATCCAGTTAAAAGGAAAAGAATAACTTTTTTTCCAAATTTTCTTGAGCTATTGAGCTCTACAAATCACAAGCCTATGTCAGTGATGCTTCTAACACTTTCTAACTACTCAGATTTACTCACCAAAAACATATTTATGCTACACATCAATAAAATGATTGCAATATAAAGTGCTATTTATCAAAGATTGTACATTAACCCAAATCAGGAAAAATCCTTTGTGTTCAGTGGAGGGTTTCCAGCAATTGTGCCGTTTTATTGGCTTTCCATTTGGAGCATTTTATGAATTTATAAAACAAGGATAAATCAATATTTTTAATATTTTTTCTTTATAAATAGGCCTTGGTGTCTCTGAATATAACACTGATTAGATTTACACGACATCCCTGTGCCATACCTGTTTCAATCATCCTGAAAGCCAGAATCTGAACACATGTATAATATTATTTTATTATTTTAATGATTATCGGCCGGTTTACCTGGAGGATCCTATAGATAACAATGTGAATAAATCTTGTTTTTTGCATGTTCCTGGCTGCATACGTAAATGAAGAAATACAGAGAACATGTATACTCGGTAGCTGCCCCAATAATATACATTTTCCATGCAAAACATGTGTGTTTATTTACAAAATAACACTCGCTGGGTCTGAATGTGAAAATTGAACACAGATCCAATATGTCTTTATTTTAGCGTGTGTCTTCTATATGAGTCCCAGGCAGTGTGTGGTCGTTTGGCTTCCTGCGTTCATGTATTTCATTACTGTAGTCAGAATAGTGAGCGTTATACGTTAATAATAATAAACAGGATTTATATAGCACCAACATATTACAGTGCTGTATATAAAGGATAACGCTGCCAGAAGATCTGCAGTTATCATAGATGAGGACGGGGCCACAATCTGTCCATTAACAACAAGCGTATTAGTGAGACCGGTCACTCATGGCCCTGATGGTGGACAACAAGCCATGAGCCAAGCTGCCTCCTGGATTTCACAGGCTCTTGCACTTGGTTTGCTAGAATGTTCTGTGAAATATTTCCATACACCCGAGTGCTGGTGCCAGGCAGGGCCTCATGTTTTATGTGGCCAGAGAACAAAGCAAAATAAGGGGTGGAAAAAGTGCCAGTGCTAGTGACTCGCAGTGCCATTTCTGGCAAACATTGGCTTATTGGGCCTGATTTATTAAAGCTCTCCAAGGCTGGAAAGGATACACTTTCATCAGTGAAGCTGAGTGATCCAACAAAGCTGGAATGGAACTGGCCAAGGATTCAAAACATTTGCCAGTAAATAGCAAATTACTTTGAAGAAATCCATTCCAGGTTTGATGGATCACCCAGCTTCTTTAATGAAAGTGTAACCTCTCCAGCCTTGGAGAGCTTTAATAAATCGGGCCCAATCTCTCCATACACCTGAGGGCACCATGCTTTATGTGGCCAGGTAACAAAGCAGAACAGGAGCATGAAAAAGTGGTAGCACCTGTCACCTGCAGTGTCATCCAAAGGAAAGGACTGGATTATTGCCCGCTGATGGCCCGGCCCCAGAGCCCTTGGCATGGAGACTTTCTTTAAGAAGAGCCATTATTCAACTAACCCTACAAGACAAGAAGGGTCTCTATAAACCTCCCTTTCCAGGATGAATTTGGTATTAATAGGTAATGTAGAATCTTACTAATAATTTATATCCCCCCCATAAAAGCACGCCATCATGCAGATGCATCTTCTTGTATTTAATTCTTTGTAGCGTTTCAGTTGTCATGAGTTGGCCAACTTGCTGAAAATAACGCAGTGCTTGTAAGGCTGATATCTTATCTCCGCAGCTGTTAAAGCTGAATTCCAGGATAAGCAAACATTATCTAAATATAAGAGTTAGGTATCTTTATTCAAATCTTGGTAAGCTTTGTGTATTTCAGATCTGTGCAGTAATCCAGGGTGACTATAATACAGACCAGTCACTGCCGCATTCTCTCTTTGTGCAGGGTGACTGGTCTTGTCACCGCCTCCCTGTAGTGGGTGGAGTTGCTGAGCCGTACAGCTTTGCTCTGTTCCACACATTGATGATGTTGCTGCCACTATTTGGGTAGTTGGTACACTAAAAGTAGATTTATAGGGCCTGAGCTTTACAAGACTGGAGAACATACACCTTCATTAGTGAACCTGGGTGATCAAGCAGACTTAGGAAATGGATCTGGTCCATGATTGAATCGCAAATGACTTTTAGGTTCTCCGATGAAAGTGTATCCTCTCCAGCCTGAATCAGGCCCATAGTCTTTGTTACCATTGGGTATTATATAAGGGTTTTTGTGCCTAAACTTAGTTTAGAAAGGAATGCACCACAAATCCCAGCTGGTTTGAGCAGCATGTTGAACCTTGGAGCTCCTAACATTGAGAAGGTAGAAGGTCGGTGAACAGTTTCCTCCAGAGATCTTCTCTTCCTCCATACAAAGCATGTAGGACATTAAATGTCTTTCTTACAAAAGATCCTTCAGGGCATCAAAGTTCTGCCCGGGCACTGACTGGCTGAGGACTATTAGCCACCCCAGGACGGCTGCTGCCTCACATATCCTTGCAGTTTCTAAAGTCGAGTTTGTGGTTTCTGCATCAAAATAACTATCTGCACCATCGAAGCTTCAGAAACAAGTTTTTTTTTCATCTTCTATAAATACCAGCAGAACTTCCTGTTTTTTCACCCAACACAACATCTGCACAAGGGCAAATTGCCTCAGTAACATTTACATGTTTGGGAGACAATGCATTTTAAAGTAACTCTGTCATGTGATATGGGGGACGTCATTGCTGGCCCTCCAGGAAATACTTCTAACCTGAAACAGGTATTATTATGGAAATAGGGGGGGGGGGTCTCTGTAGTTCTGTCCTGGGGTGCCGCTTCTCCATTGATCTGGTATAGTAAGTCGGTGAGGTCATTCTAGGACAGGAAGTGTGTTACTGGCAGGATCACTAGAGGAATACACAAAGCCTTTACCTGCAGCTCTGCTTCAGTGATTTCCTGAAATAAGTAAATGTCAAGCTATTTACCAAAATCTCTAGAGGATTGTAGTAGTGGGGGGAATGATATGTGAGACTTGCAATGCCGTATCTTGTGTTATCATACATGTAAGAATGTAGCACATCTGGTTGTTCCATTGACATAGGTATCACAGCTCCAGACACAGCTGTACATGTGTGATAAGAGAGGAATCGCAGTGTGACACCCAGCACTATGACCTAATGCTGCTTTATTAGGATTGTTGGGGATATAAAGTCCTGAGTCTATTTCCCGTCTCACACTATAACTCCCAGGATGGACAATGCAGAGTTTTCCGATGTGAGCACAATGTCGCTAATTAAACCTTTGTCTTATGATGGTGACTTCATTGCATATCTTCCATATACAGAACATATCTCATGTATAGGGCAGTAAATTCCATAAGTTCTTCCATTTTTAATATTAATATACAGTATTTGTATAACGCCGACATATTATGCAGCGCTGTACAAGGTCCATAGTCCTGTCACCAGCTGTCTGTCAAAGGAGCTCACAATCTAATCTCCCTACCATAGTCATATGTCATTAATATAGTCTATTCAAAATTTATGGGGGAAGCCAATTAACCTAACTGCATGTTTTTGGGAAGTGGGAGGAAACCGGAGTACCCTGAGGAAACCCACACAAACACAGGGAGAACCTGCAAACTCCATGCAGATATTGTCCTGGCTGAGGTTCTACATTTCTGTTTAAAGATCCTTTCCAGCCACCACTTTGTTCTATTTGCCCTTCAGTCTTCCCTTCATTAAATTGACCCTCTCCCCAGTCTTCCCTTCAATTTGCACTACTGTATTGGCCCCTTCAAAACTGAATTGACCTACTCTGATATCAATGCACAGTGTGAGCTTCCTGCAATGTACATTAGAAGCTGTAGCAAGGCAGACAGAGCCGCCAGAAGACATCTCAACTCCTCCCTGGTCCAGCCCTTTTTTAATGATTGCATTTCAGTTTCATCCTATGTCGGTGTTAGTTAGGGTGATCTTTATAAATGCTCCTCCAGACCAGCCTGCATCAGGGTTGAGAGCAGCTGAAAGAAGTACTGGGGCAGAGTTCTGGAATGTTTTTAGGAGGCTATGTTTTTGGGAAGCTATGAATAGCACTCTGCCGGTCTCTCTACCGGCCCTAATCTGTCTGAATTGCATGGAGAAGCACAAAGGCCAAGTGATAACATCACAGGGTCATAAAAACAGAAAAATGTGATTAGTGGGTTGGTGTGTTGCTGATAGGGAAGAGAATGAACTAGGAAGGTACAATACAAAATTCAGCTTTAATGCAATGGATTCTTGTTGACTTGAAATTTACAAAGCAGAGATGTGCGGGCCTCGGTGCTGCAGGGAAGGATTAGGTTAGAGATAGTTCTACAGGTTGCTGATGCTGTGATTGGCTTCAATTCCCTTTTTAGAGTAGCAAGAAGTCAGAAAGTTAAGATTTACTAAATGGCCCCCAAAAATATTTGTAACCGCAAAATTCCAGAAACTTTGAGTGAAAACATTGGTTCATGGTCCTGAACCTTAATGAAAAGCTCCATGTCCATTCACCTGTATGAAAGTGTAATCATATCTGAGCGAGGGTGGCAGAGTGCGCCAACCCTGACCGGGCTTTGAGCGCCATTTGGTTTTGGTGCTGGCGGTGATGACTCTCCGACTCTGGTTGTGTATGGAATGTATCACATCATTGAAGCCCGTTGCTCCCAGGGGCCACATAAACAGCCCCCGGGCAGAATCCACACAAAAGACCTTGTGTCCGCTTCACGCAATGATGGTGGAGAAAACCAGATGCCGAAATATTATTGGCCATCACTATAACAACTCCGCATGCCAACTTTAATCTCATGCAGAGGTAGAACTTCATCATGAAAGTCCATACAGCATGTCGGCCATGTGGCAGCACGCACCCATCAATGTCAGAGTGTCAATGTGCAAATATTAAATATGAGTGAGTGAGAGTAATACAGAGGAAGCACTGACATGTACACTGCAATCCATCCCACGCAATTCTCCTGAATGTTATGCAACAAACACATAACAAACCTAAAACTAAAAACTATTTACAGCTGCAATCCATCGGAGGGAGGGGGGAATTCTGCTTTGTTTAGCTCAAGCAATAAATCAGTTAATATGGAGATATCAAGAGAATTGCAGCCATAATAAATGTAATATTAATTAATTTAATAAATATCAATTTATGATAAATGAGGATGAGACCCCTAACAAGGGGCATTTATTTCACTGAATTTTTAATATTAATACTATTTGCTTGAAATGAAATGTTTTCTCTGCTGATGGTGATTAGGGATGAGAAGTTTTTTTTTGCAAAAACATTTTCACTGTGTAATTTCTATTGCAGTGCCTTTTAATTGCAGATATTTTGTAGCATTTTGATGAAACTCAGCCAGCACACTTCAGTTATTAAATATTTATATTTGTTTCTATCAGTTACATTGTACATTCACCCTCCTCATCCCAATGCTCAGAGAATTAATGTGGCCAGGTATGGTACAGGAACGGGGTCCAATGGCTTGCTGCGCTGGGTCCCAGGTCCGAATCTCAGCCAGGACATTATCTGCATGGAGTTTGTAGGTTCTCCCCGTGTTTGTGTGGGTTTCCTGCGGGTACTCCAGTTTCCTCCCACATTCCAAAAATTTGCAGTTAGGTTAATTGGCTTCCCCCCAAAATTGCCCTTAGACTGTATTAAAGAAATATGACTATAGGGGGGACATTAGATTGTGAGAGAGACAGCTGGTGACATGACTATGGTCTTTGTACAGCGCTGTGTAATATGTGGGCGCTATATAAGTACTGTGTAATAATAAGAAGATTGTATATTTATAACGTTGGTTCATAAGCCATCTGAAAAGACACTTTCCAAGAAATATTTTTTTTCCCTAGCTCTGCTTCGTGTTTATAATTGCAGCATTCAGCTCTCTGCCTTGTTACAGTAGTTTTCCTATAAGCCTGGCCCATTAACCCCCATGGACTCCTCCAAGATTTCTGCATCTTTAGAAATAATCAGTTTGGGTAAAAGTAACAGCAATACAAAGTTTGTCCTGTTCATCCCTAATGGTGACAACAGCAGATTTTGTCTGTGACTATAACTCTTCCATTGGACGCTCGTGTGACAGGTTGACAACAAGGGAGGGCAATTAGGAGACCAGGACAAACGTTGTCACCCAAACTGAAGGTGTCTGGACCTTCACAGCAGAATCAACAGGGGTTCCATTAATGAAAACTGCTGATTTATTCAGGATGAAAATGACATGAGATTGTATTGATTTTATTTTAATATTCTTTTGTTTTCACAGGAAGCTCTGTCTGTGGTGAGTGACGACCAGTCCTTGTTTGAGTCAGCCTATGGAGCAAGCTCGCAGCTATCCAAGGCAGAAATGACAGCGTCAGGGAACCCGGACTATGGCCAGCCGCATAAAATTAACCCCATGCCGCCACACCAGGAATGGATTAACCAACCCATGCGGGTCAACATCAAAAGGGAATATGAGCACATGAACGGCTCCAGGTAAGCCAGAAATAAAGTCGCTATGATTAAAAAAACCTGAAATAAAGTAATTAAAGGGAGGCTAGGGAGGAGCTGCATTGTGATAATGCTCATTGGCCCCCCAGCCGGGAAATGCTGCAGGCTGTGTCTAACTTGCTGCAGCTTCTAAAGTACATTGTGAGATGTTTACGGTGTTCAGTACTTCAGAATTCTGATTTCAAAATATTGCACTTTTTTCATTTTGTGAGTGATGGCCCTCATCATTAGGAATAATGCAGCAAGTTTTATTATATGATGAGCAGCCTGTTGTTGCTGAATTGTCTGATGCGATGCATTATGGGAGCCGTAAGTCATGGCTGCTACACATGGTTTTTGGAGTGCAAGAGAGTGTCAATACAGTGGTGACCCTATTTTACATCTCCTTCCCCATGATAAATGTTATATTCTTTCACTGGAATGTCCATGTGTGTTGTTTTTTGGGATTATTTGGGAATAATATCTGTTACAGTTCTGCATTTTTTTCACTATTGAAAATCCTCAGTCAGGATGAGTAGCATTGATTTTAGAGACAAAAGTGTGTAGAACTTTTTACTTTCACCTATAATAGGAATGACCAATATAAAACCACTTGCCTACTCTTATGTAGGTTCCCTTTTTTGCCACTGAAACAGGCCTGACCCTCATTGAAAGTTCATATTTAGGATTCCTTTGGGGGCCAAAAAAAAGGACGTTGCAGGCCAGATTTCACCCACGGGCCAGAGTTTGACACCCCTGCCATAGTGCACCTCCCTAGCGACCTGCCTTCTTCCCATAATGCACCCTGCTGCCTCCGCCAACCTGCCTTCCTCCCATAATGCACCCTGCTGCCCCCACTGGCCTGCCTCCTTCCCATAATGCACCCTGCTGCCTCCATTAACCTGCCTTCCTCCCATAATGCACCCCGCTGCCCCCACCGGCCTGCCTTCTTCCCATCATGCACCCTACTACCACCAGTGGCCTGCCTTCTTCCCATAGGACTTCCTGCTTCTATGCTAGACAACTTTCTCCCATTGCTCCAAAACTAATTCTGATGTGCGGGTGGCCATTGTAAGCACTTTCAGTGGTGGACCAGGGTCAACATGACCATTTGGACTGGTCTGTCTCTATAGGCGGCATTAGGATTTACAGCAGTCCAGCTTTAAATCCAGCTTTCAACACCTCCCATCCCATGATAGGGACCACTGTAATAAACAATTCCATGTTATTCACATTTCTCAGTGGGTATATTATTTTGGCTGATTAACGTTTATGTGAAAAGAAACTAAGATACTGATATTATAAACTTTGCTTGCTGTTCTGCTTTAGGATTATTTGCACATTTTTACTTTAGCATCCCGAAAATGTTTTATTTCAACATTTCTATATAAGTAAAAAAAAAGTTCTTTCTTTTTAAGATGTCCAAATCATATAAATATATAAATATGTAGGCCACATACTGTAAGAATAAAGTGGAAGCGTGCCCGAGAACAAGCCAAATGTAATCTTACAGAGGACTTCATATGTATTGTGTGTGCCAAGTGATATTAACCTTAACCGCTTCCATGTACAATGTGATTGTATAATTGTGCCTCCTGTACACCCTGAGAATGGCTCTTCCATAACCCCTCCGGGGATTGACACGAGATCTTTGGTCGGATGCCTGGAAAAACAGTAGCCAAAAGATGAAAACTTAAATTCAAACACATGTTAGTCAACATCTCCAGCCCGTTGTGCAGATTCGGCAGTCTAGCACAGACATTCGGAAAAAATTACGGATGAACTGTTAACCCTCTGGAGAGATGAGAAACATATTACAGAGAGAAATCCCTCATCTCTCTAGCTGCAGAGAGGCTCCATTACCAGATACAAGTCACTGCTACAAAATACCCCTGAGGAGTGCTGGGAACTCTGACCCTGCTAGAGAAAAACAGAGTGCAAGGCTGATGCAACAAGACGTATTCATAATTCCCCTCATAGAAGAGACAAAAACCACCGGCGCTATACTTGAGCATGTTATGTACTCGGGGAATGTTTTGTTACCACAATTTTAGTGCATGAAGAGAAACTATCTGCATGGAATTTGTACACTTCTAGGTTGTATAGTGTTCACCTGTTTCTACAAATTTTGTTAAAATATTTGGCTGTGTGTACATGACCTGGTCACTGGCTAGGCAGGAGTTAGGGCCCCTAGATAAATGTTATTCAAACAAATGATTTATGAACCCTCATCACATAAACGTTCATTTCAAAACTGTCCAGCAATTTAAAAAGATGACAATAATTCTGTAATGCCACAAGTGCCTGGCACCAATATTGTTTGTCCAGCTATAGAGAGTGAATGGTCATGCACAGAAACAGACATGTGCGGCTGCTGGTCAGCTGACATACAATAGTTACATAGATAAGTTTAAAAAAGACATAAATCCATCAAGTCCAACCACTAGGGAAATAAAAATATCCCAGATAAAACCCTATGGACATAGCTAATCCAGAGGAAGGCAAAAAAATCCCCTGGTACAATTTGCTCAGGGGAAAATTTGCAACAGGGGAAAAAACTTCCTTCCTGATTCCATGAGGCAATCGGATGTTCCCTGGATCAGCAGTCTCTGTTATCTTTACTGTTATCTTTACTGTAAGCACTATTCTGTGCTTCTAGAAATCATCCAGCTTTTTCATAAAGCAATCTATAGTAGTTGCTGAAACTACTTCCTGAGGGAGCCGATTCCACATTTTCACAGACCTTACAGTGAAGAATCCCTTCCTTATCCGGAGCTTAAACTTCTTTTCCTCCAGACACAGAGCGCCCCCTTGCCTTTTGTAATGACCTTTTAGAGCGTTCTCTATATGGACCATTTATATATTAATATAGGGTGATCATATCCCCCAAATGTCTTCACAATTGCAATTCCATTTTTGCTGGAATGGTGATCTGTTAAGCTTTGAGCGCGTCATTGCCATATGTGTGGAATAGTAGATTTGTCCCGAAAGTAACCCTTTAAAAGAGAAACATGAATACTTACCTTTTCTATCAGATAACAAGTTCAACTTTCATTCTGCTTATGAGCTAGACCACGGCTGCTGTTTGGCATTCTAAGTGTGCCAGATAATGCGAGCCCCCCCCCCCCCCCCCCCCCGCTGCTGTCCCATACGTTACAAATATTTTTTGGGTGGCTTAGGAATTGGTGGAAGGAACCACTGCACACAGCAGGGGACACACTGTCCCAAAAGTGTTGGATAGCCATTGTCATGGTTTATGAAGAAAGCAAGGATTTATCATTTCAGTTACCCAAAAGTTCTCCTTCCAGTCTAAACACTGCCTGATACAATAGTGTCGCTTTAGCTGTGTTGTTGACAGTAGATTGCAAGCTCTTTTGAAAAATTAAAATGGATGTGTGCTCAGTAAAATATTATGTAAAATGCTGGTGCTGTAAGTAAATCAATAAATCGTTGCTGAAGTTCCTTTATGCCATGGTGTTCACAACTTGCAGTGACAATGGCTGGACCAGCGGGACCATATCTGCCATATAATTCTCCATCATTGTATTGCTGCTGATATAAGGGGATTTGTGCCCATTGCTCTCATATCAGGAATAAAGCTCTGGATCATGGATTTGTGATAGAAGTGATAATGTGTAACTATTTTCTATTAAAGTCACCTTGTATTTTGCAATGTTTAAATGCTGGTTTGCTGGTTGCTTTTGGTTGCCACAATGTTAGGACTCTTTGTTTTTGGATTTCATTTTTAGCTGAGCAGGTTTGTGATTTACCAAAATTTGCACATTTGTTTTAAAAAAGAATTCCTGCACAGCTTGTAAAGAATTCCTCTGCAGCCTGAAAAACCTCCGGAGGGTCGTATTCTGATCACAGCCCTGTAGTGTGGACTGTTTACTTTAGGTGGATGTAGTTTTTGTATTTTTTTAATTTAACTCTTGCACATACATTTGCAGCCAATGCAAATTTTAAATGGATAAAACTGACACCTTTGTAAATCCCCTTTCTAGGAATGTTTCAAGCACAGCCTTTGTTGACTGCCGGCTGCCAAACAGACGCCTGTAAAGCCATCAATTCTAAATTTAAACAAAACTCCAAATAAAAGAGGTTGTTTATGGCTGGGTGTGTGTTGCAGACATGTAATGTGCCAAATATTATGTAAAATGCATGGCATAGTAGGAGAGAAGGGCCACTAAATTACTCACATCTGGGGTGTCACACCCATAGGCCAGCTTATATTTAAAGATTACATCATTCAGATTTGGAAAATAGCGGTGTGACTTTTGTCATGTGACTCGTTTTGAAATTTGTTCTGTGTTGAAATTCATAACCGTCAGATAAATGCAACTCGCAGGGTCCAAATACACCAATTGTAAAAAGGGAATGGCGAGCGGCTCTGTATGACTCTGATATCTGTAATGATTATTATTATTATGCAGTATTATTATAGCACCAACATATTACGCAGCGCTGTACATTAAATAGGGGTTGCAAATGACAGACAGATACAAACACAGGAGGAGGAGAGAATCCCTGCCAGAAGAGCTTACAATCTAAGAGTGTAATGATTTCATTCTTTATTTTTCACACCTTTATTTTTATTTTTTGTCCAATAAATATCCAATTACAGCGGTTGGAAAAAACTATAATACAGACTCTTTGGCTTGTAATGGTCAGCTTTTATTCATATTATTGCAAAAGGAAATAAAAGCAATAACTTTCCTTGCTTATAAAGTGTTCGGTGGAGTTGGGATTTCATTTGTCTCCCATTTAAACACTAGGACTATCTTGTTATCGGGTGACTACACAGTGTTACAGGGTTCAAGGAAATAAAAACTAAAGCCAATGATGATTGCAGCCTATAAGTCATATTTACACTACAGATCCTGTGGAAAGCATTTCTGTATGTCAGGATCCCACATATATCAATAGAAAACCTGCTGAATGGATATGAACAGAAACACATCACCAGACAGCGCTGATGTCGCCTCACCTATACAACTTTTCCTGCCTTTATTCTTCCATACCCCCTCATCACCAAAGAAAACTTCCAGACTACTGTTTGGAAGGAATTGGCCATTAAACACAATACTTACCTTCAAAACATTCATGTCAATAATTTTCCACAACATTTGCCATCTTTAAACTATTGTCACCCCCTTCCTGATTGCAGGTGCAGGTGTGACTTCAGCAAAAACACCCAATTTGGGTCTGATCCTCCCAGGTGCACCCCTCCCAGGGAACACGACCGATCTGGAAGATCCTTGGCTTCCTGAACCTCTCCCACCACTTTCACCAGCACTACTTTGGGAGGTGCTACAGCTAAAACAGGTCCTCTTACCGTTGTGACCGTCACTACCATACCGCCCCCAAGGACCCTAAATTGCCCACACCAGGGAGGGAGGAAAGCCAGCCCACATCTTCTAACTGGAATGTCCTCATCCTACTTCCCCCCCAATTTCATTTCTTTTTACTGTTCACCCCATGTGATCTACTTAGCCCCCTAAGACTCCTTCCTACCCCTGTGCTTTAACCACTATGTATTCACCTCCCCAGCAAGGCCGCTCATGCCATCCTTTTTCTTATGTCAATTTCATTCCCCTGGCTTTTCTATATTGTTCAGCTTGAGTTAACAATCAGTAATCAATTGAATCTCTTTATCTAGAATCCAAGAAAGTGAAAATATATGATGAATGCGGTATAGGGAAAAGGTTCTTCTAATTTTATTGCTGCATTGTTATAAGGAGTAATTGTATTCAGTAAGTATGTTTATCATGAATGTATTTGGATATTTCTATTTGTTTTTAACTAACCCTTGGAATAACTTGAGGGCCGAAAACTCCAAAAGTTAAAGTCAAATAAACCAAAAGTATATATAATATATATATTATGATTAATAATAATAATATATATATATATATATATATATATATATATATATATATATAAATAAACCTTGGAATAACTTGAGGGCCGAAAACTCCAAAAGTTAAAGTCAAATAAACCAAAAGTATATATAATATATATATTATGATTAATAATAATAATATATATATATATATATATATATATATATATATATATATAAATAAACATAAAGTCTATAAATAATCTGATTGTAAAAAAAACAATCAACATGATGAAAAAAGTAGATTCCCAATCAAATACATTCCCAATCAGCTAATTTAATGCTAATCCAGGAATTCCATTGAAATGATGGACAGAGTTGGTCACACTTGTGTATGGGCAGATCTGTAAAAATCTGTAAAAATGAGATTTCTTTATATCTTCAGTAATTAATTGTGTCTGTTATGTTTCCTAGGGAATCTCCGGTGGACTGCAGCATTAACAAATGCAGCAAATTGATTGGGTCGGAGAATAATGGAATGACATACAACACCTTTATGGATGAGAAGGGCGCTCCTCCGCCAAACATGACGACGAATGAGAGAAGAGTCATTGTACCGGCAGGTAAGTCTTCTCTCCAAGGAGGGGGGCTGTTATCTATAATAAGTCATCATTACCTGGAAGTGTTACACATTATCTAGAATACTGCATTTAATAGAAAAAAAAACAAATCTAATGTTAGATCCAGTTTGGGAAATAATCAGTGACCCCCCTGCCTCACAGCTATGGAAGCACGCCGAGTAAATAGCAGAGCCATTTTATTATAAGCTCCTGCTGGGAATGGGATGAGACTTTGTACAGATGTTTGTCTGCATTCACATATAAGATTACAAGGTAGATCTGTTATATATTAATTGATTATACAGTCATCCCTTATCTTGTAAGCCATTCATGTTATATTTAAAGCTCATACCCAGCCAAAAGGGTTTTTTATTTTTGCTTTTAGTGCAAGTGCTGAATCCGGTCTGGATCTTGGTCAGGCCAATATTCCACCAATATGGAGACACTAATAAAAATAAATATAGCATTTACACTTGTGGGCTACCTAAAAGTGGAATTTATTATTTAATTACTCTGAAACACAGTTTTTTTTTATGATGGACAAGTGATCAGCCCTGGGGAAGGGAAAGCATGACCTCCGAAACATGTCGGCTTCCAGTGCTTTGTTCATTTAATATAGATTTACTAGCACATGACATGCATGTGTTCAGTTTTGTTTAAACCTGAATTATGCAAATCCCAAAACATCCAGAGGTGTCCTATTAAGAACATTTGCCAAATGACTTCTTGTTGTAGGACCATGCCAGTCCTAACAGCCAGAGGTTAAAATTCCAAACCATTATTGTTGTATGTATCTCCTAGAATCCTTGGAACAATGTCATTTTTCATAAGTATAATAATATAGGATCTCTTAGAAGGTCCAACCCTTGTTAGCTCTACTCTGCTTTGGCCTTTACTATGATCACACATTATATCATCATAACAGAAGAAAGTTTCATTTATGAGTTACATCTGGAGATTGGAATATAAGATTATTGACTTTGCTCTTTATCCTGCACAGATCCCACATTGTGGAGTCAGGATCACGTACGGCAGTGGTTGGACTGGGCCATTAAGGAATATGGATTGATAGACATTGACTCATCCCTCTTCCAGAACCTGGATGGAAAGGATCTCTGCAAAATGACAAAGGAGGATTTCCTACGCAGCACATCTCTGTATAACACGGAGGTTCTACTTTCTCATCTCACCTACCTCAGGGAAAGTGAGTGTCACCTCATCCATTGTCATAGATTCCCCCAGACAGCTTCTTGTAGATCTTCAGCAATGGAAGCGTAATCACAGGACGAATCATAGCAAGATATCCTGGTCACAGAAACCTTTACGGCACACTCCTAGATCTCCTAAATGATTTAGAACAAATCATTCTGTCCCTCCTAACTCACCATTTGTCCCTCTTTATAGACGTATATTTTGTTCTAAATAATTAGATAACTTTATTAATCAATCTCCAAATATTTGTTTTTGTTTGGAAAGCTACCACAATAATTAGAAGTCCATGCTATGGGTCCATGTGGCTGGAAGTATGTGCTTTGTCCCTTTTCAGAGCATTTGTAGATGTCTGATCTAATTGTAATTAATAATGGTAGACCCAACCTGTGCTTATTGGAGTCATTATATTTTTATTTTCTATAGCACTCCAATCTGTTACAGACACTGAACCTTTTCAAAGTTAAACAAAGAATATCAATTGAAGAAATAAGCCTTCCTAAACCTAAATATATGATATATTGCATCTAGCTAGTCCTGTGATGGCTGCGGTGTTGTCATCCTGGGCTGTTCTGCTAATTTGGACTACAAACACCTCCTGTTTCCCCTCAGCATTACCTAGGGCGATGGTCCTGTGTAGTTCACAGGAGCATGAAAAGCTGATAATATTGTTTAAGATTTCACTTCGGTGCACAGGAAGTTACCAGCACATATACCCATCACTTCCAATATCATAGTAGGAACATTTGTGCCATCATCATAAGAAAATGCATTCCCACCATACTGGATAACCTAAGGTACTAAAGGTGCAAGATTTCAGGGTGCCTCAGATCCCGTCTCCAGGCTTTATTGTAGAATAGGGAATTCTGAGAGCTTCCATCTTTAATAACTTAGGTTAGCCACGTTTCATCCATTCCATGACAAGCAAGCAGGGACAATCACACTCCTCACAAATTGGCAGCACCTTCCTCCTCCTGTCTGCGCGCCACCTTTGCTCTTTGTACGTAGCTCAGTCTGCACACACAAGGAGAACAGGAAACCTCTGTGTCCGCCTCTTATTTCCCCAGGACACGGCACACATCTGCATCCCATGTGCCACCAATCTGACCAATCTCCTGTACGCACAACTGCTCCTGACCTCTGACCTGCGTCAAACTGGGGTCATAGAACAGTGGCAGCCAGGTCTGCTGGTACCTTATGCACAGATTAACCCTTTGTGAACCAGCCAGCTCTGCACATGTGGCAAGCTCACCCATATCTCTAGTGTTTAGATGTTGGGATATAATAATACAGCTCCATACATACCTGCACCATAATAAACTACCTGTATGTCACCTGCAAATGCTCCAATGCTGGGGGGAGGTAACTTATAACTTAACAATTAGCAGGTTTTGTATCTAAAGGGGTGGTCATGGCTAGGCTTAGGCCAGATGTGAAAAACCATTCAGGTCCCTCTAAACTCTTCTAATTTACAAAATATTTAAATCTCTAACTTTCAATAAGACAAAACCCAGATGATCCCATCAAGATGGCTCTTTTCCAGTCACTTCCTCCTATATGATGACAACAGTCTTCATATCCCCCAACTGTGCTCCTTGTTGTCACCCTGCCATACTGGCTTCCTAAGGAGACCATAGGTGACCTTTACTAAACATATTACTTGGTCATGGTCCAGTGTTGTCACCATCAGAATATTAACCCTAAGAAAAGCCAGGCAGCCTTTGCTGGAATGCATATAGACAGGAAATGGCTGCATAGAGGCTGTAGCAGCACTGAGATGTAACAAAGGACAGGGGTCTCCCCGGGCCCTTTTAGCAGGGCACACCACCCGGCACTTTTTAGCACCCACCCGGCTGTTTTTGGGTGGTTAGTAAAGAGTTTGGTCACAATACAGAGGCTGCCACCCACCTACAATTTCTTCCCACCAGGCTTAAAAAAATTCTGGGTTGATCACTGGAAGAAGGAAAAAATATGACAGCATTATTTTTAAAGAATAGGAGGCATTTACAATGCACAGTATACACTAAAGGTTTTATTTTTAAAGCAATTAATCTAAAAAGTTCCCTGGTGGACCAATATTTACTGCCATTGAAACATATGGACCTGGATGATTCTCCACCAAGAAATGTATCAGTGAATGTCAGATTCACTGGTTTATAAATAGCCCTTAAATGTCATGCCAATAAGGTTTATATGTAATTATAATTCTGCATGCTAAAGGTTTATATTTGCCCATTTATTAAGCTTACCCTGGCCTAATCTGAACCTTCTGCTTCTGTTGGTGGGGTCGGAGGTCACCGGAAGTGTGACAATTGCTGCTCTCGCCATGTCAGACCTCACACACTGCACACTCAGAAGCTGGGAAACTGATACAAGCCGAGTCAGGCAGACAGTAAGAAGAGCCCGAGAAGAGAAAACATAGAGGGAGAACACAAACATTCACAGACATAGACCAAGTGTGAAAAATGTTAATCATTTAAGAGTGAATCCTCCTGTGGGGAGCACAGACACCAGATTACCATTTACTCTGATATAGACATCTCATCTAAGGACTTTGTGTCACCTGCGTAACCCAAAGGTTTCATGGTCACCCCAAACCATGACCCTGATTTATAAAAGCTCTCCAAGGCTGGAAAGGATACACTTTCATCAGTGAAGCTGGGTTATCCAGAAAACCTGGAATGGACTTTTTAAAAGTCATTTGCTATTTGTTAGCAAATGTTTCCAATCCTGTATTTAAATAGCGCCAACATATTTTGTAGTGCTGTACAAATAAATAGGGGTTGCAAATGACAGACAGCTACAAGCAATGACACAGGCCAGGAGAATTTACAATCTAAGAGATATATTGTTGGTATTGTGTGCTGATAAAAAAACATTTTTCCATCCAGTGTGATTGCTCGGAATATACTAATATTATTTCTTCTTCTTCCAGGCAGCTCTTCACTGGCGTACACTGCACCTTCACACACAGAGCAATCATCACGAGGGACCCCTAAAGAAGGTCAGTACATCTACTGTATTATCCAAAATGTTAGGTTTTATAACAGGATAGTATGGAGGAAATATACAAAATCTCATCAGCAGCACAATTATTCAGGTAATGGACTCAGACCCAACACTGGAAAAATGTAAATGTTGGTGTTTGAACATCGGACAAGATGGTGGTTTAGAGATTAGCCCTATGGCTATTGCATGTTCTCTCCGTGTCTGCGTAAGTTTCCTCCGGGTACAGCCATCAGCCAGGGTCATTTACATCCTGAACAGACATGTTAGGCTAGAGGTGAGGCAATCATGTAAATCCCATTTCTCTGCAGGTCTTGGCCTTTGCAGTGCTGGGTCCCAGGTTGGAATCTTGGCCAGGACACTATCTGCATGGAGTTTGCATGTTCTCCCTGTGTTTGTATGGGTTTCCTCCGGGTACTCCGGGTTCCTCCCACATCCCAAAAACATGCAGTTATGGTAATTGGCTTCCCCCTAAAATTGACCTTAGACTGTGGTAAAGACATATGACTATGGTAGGGACATTGGATTATGAGCTCCTTTGAGTGACAGGTAGTGACATGACTATGGACTTTGTACAGCGCTGTGTAACATGTCGGCGCTATATAAATACTGTGTAATAATATTATTAACAATCTCACTGGCCCATTTAGGGAAAAATCCACTCTATAGGAAGGTCAGTGGTCTTGTAGAGATCGTGAAGTTGTCTCCAGTGGCAGGATTGCTTGTTTCATACAATCCTCAAGGATTTCTTACACCTTTAATTTTGTTACTTTTAGGAAATGCAACACACAGAGCACCCATGCCTTGTGCTGCTCTGTAGTGCTGCTCTACTGGTTTATATGTGAGCTGGGGTGCCAGTCATTGGTATATATTATGCATTGAACCGAGTTGTGTTAACGCATGAAAAGGCTGAAAACATGGCCCTATAGTGTGAGGAAATACCTATTAGTATAATAAATAAACTCACAGTGTATTTGTTGTTACTAAATATCAGGGGGTTATGAAAGAGAACATACAGCCAGATTTCAACATGTGTGGCCAGTTTAGTGGTTCATGCGCAGTCGATGCTACACAAACGCAGGCTTCTGAACACAAAGTGCAGTAAAATTGCTGCATTTGCCCTGCATTGCATTTTTGTTGGGGATTGATTTGTTTTTAGGAGACTGGGTAGATGCCCAGACATTAATACCAACAAAATATGCAATTTCCTCATCGCTGTGTGCACAATCTCAACTGTTTGTTAAAGTAACGGTTGGTCGATATGGGGCAATCTATTGAGTTGTACAATACTTTTATAATGTAACTTATGTATTAAAGTGCCAGTTATTACAAACTTTATGGTGTCACCTGCATCATCCACATTTATTGTGTGCTACCGCAAACCCATGGCAGTGAGTGTAAAAGTTTAGGTGCTTGTTAAATCATTTAACATGCAGTAACACACACATATGTATCAGTGTGAACTGAACTTTAATTTCAACTGAACTGAACTGAACTTTAGGATGCAAACTGTAATGTTTCATGGGAGCTTTGTATTCAGAGGCATTTTGCAACTCCTGTTGGCCCAGAGGTATCTTGCACTTTTCTCCAGCCCACAGGCATTCTGCCTTTCTCCCCAACCAAAGGCATTTTCTACCTTTCACTCCCCCAAAGGAATTCTGCACTTCTTCATGGCCCAGAGGCATCTTAAAGATTTCCCCAGCCCAAGAATTCCTGTACTTTTCCTATTGCAGAGGAATCATGCACTTTCCCCAGCCCAGAGGCATCTGGCACTTTTCTGCATCCAACAGGAATCATGCACTATTCTATAGATATAGACCCTTCAGATGTTTACCGTACCATAAGACCACTCGGCTCATGATAGAAGCTAGATCAACAACACAATGTAATATAAAAGAGCCCAACTGCCTCAAAGTACTGAGCCTGCCCCCTGATTTCTGCCCTGCAGAGGATTGTGGGAAGATAGCATAGAGATAGCTCTCATGTAGTCACACCAACTATACAAAATGTTACAATTTTTTATCCAGTAATACTGGATTTAATTTTGGTTTAAAGTTGCACTTTTGGTTGGTAAGGTTGGACCTTTGCGGTGGACGCTTTGCATAGATTTGTACAGTCATGTGATTGCCGCTTGCATGGTGTGATGCCATCTCTGATGGATCAGTGCAGTCTGACAGTGCAGCTTTGTTTGTAGAGGTAACTTTTCCCTGGAATGGAGCACAGACTTGCGGCTGGGGGAGGAATGGTGACATCACAAGATGTCTGGTTCTGTGCGGCTGTACAGAGCGCTGCTGATCCCCAAGGGAGCTACAGAACTGCATTAATAGCATTAGCCTGGCCTGAAAAAACAGCAACACCTTCAAAAAAATAAACTTGTTTCATACAGTAAAATATGAAGTTGTATGTCAGGAATACCAAATTATCAGAAAAATCTGCACCATTTAAAAGTGAAAGAAACCGGCTTTCCATATATTCAGACTGGTCCTGCTGAAAGGGGGCAATGCACAGTTTGTTGTACAATTTGTTTTTTTTGTTGGGTAAATGTTGTAAAATAAAAGGCTTTGATTGGTTACACATGTCTGCCTTGCAGTTCTTTCTCCTACTGGATGAAGTCATTTTGTTGTAACCTCATACAGACCTCCTCGGGTTTTCTATGGCCTGTCCTTATTATAAAAGGAGTTTTGTGCCATTTACATGGCGTGCCAGGGTTGAAGCGCTTTAAAAAAAAAGTGTTTCTACAAACTGCCCAGCTTTGTGTTACCGCAGGAGAGTATTTATTCTCACACATCACAGCCCCGGCCGGACTTATTGCTGGCTGCATCAATGGATAGTTCTACTTCTGTTATTGGAGATTAGAGCCAGCAGACTAAAACTTTGCCTCTGTGCTCTTTCCATAACGCTAAAGCCCTGGCTGACTACTGCCATATAGCTACTTAGCACCATATAGCTACCTAGAGCCAAAGAGCTACTTAGTGCCATATAGCTACCTGGAGCCAAAGAGCAACATTGAGCCATAGAACTACCTAAAGCCAAACAGCTACCTAGCGCCATATAGCTACTTAGTGCCATAGAGCTACCTATTGCCAAAGAGCTACCCAGAGCCATAGAGCTACCTAGCGCCATAAAGCTACCTGGAACCAAAGAGCCACCTAGAGCCAAAGAGCTACCTAGAGCCAAAGAGCTACCTAGAGCCATAGAGCTACCTAGCGCCATAAAGCTACCTGGAGCCATAGAGCTACCTAGCGCCATAAAGCTACCTGGAACCAAAGAGCTACCTAGAGCCAAAGAGCTACCTAGAGCCATAGAGCTACCTAGAGCCATAGAGCTACTTACCACCATAGAGCTACCTAGTGCCAAATAGCTACTTAGTGCCATAGAGCTACCTAGAGCTATATAGCTACTTAGTATCATAGAACTACCTAGAGCCATATAGCTACCTAGAGCCAAAGAGCTACATAGTGCCATAGAACTACCTACAGTCATATAGCTACTTAGCACCATATAGCTACCTAGAGCCAAAGAGCTACTTAGTGCCATATAGCTACCTAGAGCCAAAGAGCAACCTTGAGCCATAGAACTACCTAAAGCCAAACAGCTACCTAGCGCCATATAGCTACTTAGTGCCATAGAGCTACCTATTGCCAAAGAGCTACCCAGAGACATAGAGCTACCTAGCGCCATAAAGCTACCTGGAGCCAAAGAGCTACCTAGCGTCATAAAGCTACCTGGAACCAAAGAGCCACCTAGAGCCAAAGAGCTACCTAGAGCCATAGAGCTACCTAGAGCCATAGAGCTACCTACCACCATAGAGCTACCTAGTGCCAAATAGCTACTTAGTGCCATAGAGCTACCTAGAGCTATATAGCTACTTAGTATCATAGAACTACCTAGAGCCATATAGCTACCTAGAGCCAAAGAGCTACCTAGTGCCATAGAACTACCTAGAGCCATATAGCTACCTAAAACCAAAGAGCTACATAGTGCCATAGAACTACCTAGAGCCATAGAGCTACCTAGCACCATAGAGCTACCTAGTGCCAAATAGCTACCTAGAGCCATATAGCTACTAAGTACCATACAGCCACCTAGTGCCAGATAGCTACCTAGTGCCATATAGCTACTTAGTGCCATAGAGCTACCTATTGCCAAAGAGCACCCAGAGCCATAGAGATACCTAGCGCCATAAAGCTACCTAGAGCCAAAGAGCTACCTAGCGCCACAGAGCTACCCAGAGACATAGAGCTACCGAGTGCCATAGAGCTACCCAGAGCCAAAGAGCTACCTAGAGCCATAGAGCTACTTAGTACCATAGAGCTATCTAGTGCTAAAAAGCTACCTAGTGTCGTATAGCTACCAAGTGCCATAGAGCTACCTACTGCCATATACCTACCAAGTGCTTTATAGACTCCCTTCAATTTCATCACAAATATAATATTAAATTTATGGTGCAGAAAATTCATGTATATTTATCCAAAGACCACCAATAAATCCAAAATAGAAGAACCTGTGACAATGTAAACTCATCTGGGCAGGGTCCTCCCCTCCTCCTCTGTGTCACTGTCTGTATCTGTCTGTCTTTTAAAACCCGGTTAATGTACAGCGCTGCGTAATATGTTGGTGGCCAGGACAACATCTGCATGGAGTTTGCAGGTTCTCCCCGTGTTTGTGTGGGTTTCCTCCCACATTCCACAAACATCCAGTTAGATTAATTGGCTTCCCCCCAAAATTTACCTTAGACTGTATTAAAGACATATATGACTATGGTAGGGACATTAGATTGTAAGCTCCTTTGAGAGACAGCTAGTGCTATATAAATACTGTGTAATAATAGTAATAATCCCCAAGCAATTTTCAATGGTTTTGATGGTTTCCTGGCTGTCTTGGTTTGTGACTGTTATGGTTCATGTGTTTACGCCATGTTTTCCTGTGTTTTGATGGAGCGTGTGTTTGGACGCAGGTCAGCAATATTCATGTACTTTTATTGAGCAATACATAGCTGCTTTATATTATGTTATGTTTATTTGGATGCAGTATGCATTATTATGTTACAGTTTATTAGGATTCAAAACACGTCCAACGCTGCATTTCCATTCAAGTCAGCTACATGCATTCAGATAGAACTAAAATCCCTGTCCTTAGCAAGAAATAGCATGCAAAGAAAGATGTCTGACAAATAATCCAGGTCAGACTTTGCTGAGCCTCACAGGTCCTTATACAAGAAGAACAATGAGCATCTTCAGAATGGTATTGGTAATGGAAGCGTCCATGTGTCTCTCTGGTACATTTTGCAGTACAAAGCTGGCTATTGGGGACCCTTTGCCTTGGCTTTGTCAGTTACCTTTTGAATTTTTTCTTCTCTCGTTTAATTGATTTCATCAGATTATTTAGTATCTGCCTTGGACACAGATGGAATATTTATAATAAAAACTCCATTTACCATCTAAAACATTATCTATCCCGGACTTCACATACACCGAGCCACCACCGGTGTGGGTATAGAAGTAACCTCAGCGATAGTAAACAGCCGAATATCCGTTGTCTGAGGAGCCTTCTGGGAGGCAGCCTAATGATTTTGCCAGCAGTAGAAGTGACAGAAAGAGCCAAGCTTGTGAAAATATCTTCAGACTTGTACTGTGTTCTCAGAATGCACAACGGTGCCAACGTGAGGGTGTCCCAGCCAGACAGAGGTGGTCCGCTAGGAAATCACAGTAGTAATGGGCTGTTTATACACCTTGGTAGTAAAGACGGATAAAGAGTCCACTTCATGCATAACTTCTGGCACAATCTGTCTGTTTGGGTTATAAAAAGAGGCCTTGAAGTAGATTCAGACCCAGTCACTAATATTTTATATCAATGTAACATGGTAAGGCCATTTTAATATTTATAAATCTTTCATTTACAAAATTAAATTTGTACCATTAAGATCTCCTAAGCAATTTCCTGTTATAGGGTGACAACATGCGGTCTCTTTTTCCCAATGTGTTGTCAACTTATCACATATATCACATTGCACATGACAAATATATAAGACATAATGCTTTAGCAAACTGACTTGACATCCAGAATAGCGCAAGGCAGATTGAAATCCTAAATGGATAAACATTTTTTTTGCTGCAATATATCCCAGACAAGTACCACCTGCAAGGGTTAATATGCAAAGGGTCACAACTAGGAAATAGGAACATACTGTTGTCACCTAATTACAGGAAAAGCCTGAACAAGGAGCTTTGTGGCAGGATCTTCTTTTAATAAAAAGTTACAGACCCAGAAAGGTTGTAAACAAAATAATGACATGAACAGGTTGAAGCTTATATGAGATTTTAGTAATTGGGTTTATTGGGTTGGCTCTCAGTTTTGCAGCATTTGTAAGCAGAACTGATCTGTGCCACCCAGGCCGGTGAGGGTTAATTCGAGGATGAAGGCGAGCAAGCAGATCCTGTAAATCTCACTTGGCCGCCTGCAGGTGCAGCTTTTGTCTCTCACATAATGGGCCCCTGATCTCAAGTACCAGCACACTGCGGCTCTCTCCAGGCGTCTTTACTACCTGGCTGTGTAGAAGCCCCACTGTGTGAATCAAGGTGCATTAGCAACACAAAGGCCTGTCATCTAGCACATTTTCTAGGCTTGGCTTTGATGGCGGCTATAAAGAGGTCCCTTCAGCTCAGTCAAATTAAGCCTAAAAACCTGCACGTGTCACACAGCCGCTTGCTTTGTTTCCTAACTCTACTCAGTCTCCCCCTGACCCACCCCGGTCCTGGTGCATTTATTTCCATTCCTCTCTGTGCAGCAAATGACTGACAGGTGCTCCTCAGCTTTGTTCGAAAGGATGCTATATATATAAAATGAATTATTAAAGAGGAATTACAATACAACCTATTAACCACAAACGGAGGAATAATGTGAGAATTAAAGAGGAGAAGGGAAATGATAGACAAATGGAAAGTCATTACCATACCCTCATTGCCTGGTCACATGATTCCTGGCACACCTATGTTTTGTGAAATGATGGTAAAGTAGAAATACAGAACATGTGATCATACAACACCATGACATGCGGAACATGTGATGAGCATGAGACATAAAATGCTTTTAATCTAAACGTTTTTTGTTGCCGTTTCCACTGCTCTGTTCACTATAATCAGTGTTCACTAGTTCAGCAATTGTGCAGAGATATAAGAAAACATTTTCACTGGAATACACACAGACTAAAAGTTACCCTGGTAGCTGCTCTCTTTGCTCCTCCAATGACCTACTAATGACTTCCTCACTCATAACCTCATCACACGCATGGCTCCAAGACTTTTCTAGAGCTTCCCTGACTCTCTGGAATGGTCTCCTCGTCCTATTCAGAACCCAACGCTTCACCCTCACCTACCCGTCTTTTGTCTCCTAAACCGTCACCACTCACCCACCACTCCATATCCTATTGTGTGATACTTCCCCCACCTCCTAGATTGTAAGCTCTTCTGGGCAGGGTCCTCCCCTCCTCCTGTGTTACTGTCTGTATCTGTCTGTCATTTTCAACCCCTATTTAAAGTACAGCGCTGCCTAATATGTTGGCGCTATGTAAATCCTGTTTATTAATAATAAAAGTTATCAAAAAAGAGAAGTTCATTGTTAGAGTTAACAACTTTCATAACAGCTGGTAGTTTTGTTCTGCAAACAATGTCCCTGATATCACCCACTCCCCCCATCCTCCCGATTCTGTGCTACCTGAAATGTTGACTCAGCAAATGCAATGGACATGTTCCTCATCCTGCCACATACAGGGGCACTGGTAAAGAAATGCTGGATTTGGCTGCCCTCTGCAGCGTTGTTATACCAGAGCCTGCTGCAGTTCACACAAGCCGACCGAGGCCGGGGTAACACAGACGCCCTGTATGTGTAGGAGCGGTAGGAAAAGGTGAGGTCATTCTGTAGTAATGGTACGTGTTATTTTTACCCTGGAAATGACTCTCGGCACCAGAGTTAGCATTCCGTAGGCCGCTGTTTGCACTGTACCTGTTCTATCAATATCTTGAGGTTTGGCAGGCCAGGTTATGAGTGGGTGGAAGCACCACTTTTGGTTGCTTACATTCTTGCCTGCATATGCCAGCTAAATAACAGATTTCACGGCCCAGTGACTCAACCAAAAGAACCTAGGCGTGCTAAATGTTTGGATAGAGGCTTATTTTCATCAAGGAAACCTTCAATTATACACTTTGCTTTGAAAGGTTTAATCATGGTCTGTAAACTCGGCTTCTGGTTCTAGTTTTACTATGAGGTCTCAGCAGAGAGAGATCAGAATGTACAACGCAATTCACAGGGCTAATGAAAGGTGTAAATGTGTGGGGGGGGGGCTCTACATTTCATGCAATGTCCGACATAGGGAACAACGTTCTAAAAAAAACTGTAGTTATCAGCATTAGCCAAACTTTTTTCAAATTTAAAAAACATTTTCCAAAAAGTTTACTAATATTACAAGACACTTGCTGTGCAAAAACAGGATATAAAAATCTGTGAGATCAGATCAGTTATCGGCGGCCTATTCCATGGCAAGCCAACATTATATACGGACCATAGTTCTAGGACTAATTCAAAGTATATGATGCTTTATAGAGCACATTGAGGATCGGATTCCCGCTGTCCCTGTACAGGTCAGGTCAGAATTATATTACATAGCCAACAGTGCATGGACCCTCCTCCGAATGATGGGGTTAAGGTGTCCCCAGTGAACGGTCCTGGTAATCCTCCATCATACATTGTAGACAATTGGGCTCTTCCAGCCTTGCAATCACAGTTTGGTACAGACTCTTTTCTGTTCCCCCCATGACTGTCCCCCGGGGTACAAAGCCAGCTCCATGAAGACATGGGGTCACCAGTTTGGTGAGGAGAGGAGGAACTCGAGTGTCCTGCACAGAGCTCTGACCTCAACCTATTGAATGCCTTTGGAGGAAATTGGAATGGTGAGCCAGGTCTTCTCATCCAACATCAGTACCTTACATCACCAATGGGTGGCAAATGCCCACTATCAGTACCTTACCTGACCAGTGGGGCAAATCCCCACCATCAGTACCTGACCTGACCAATAGGGGGCAAATCCCCACTATCAGTACCTGACTTCACAAATGGGGGCAGATCTCTGGCATCAGTACCTGACCTCACCAATGGGGGGCAAATCCCCACCATCAGTACCTGACCTCACCAATGGGGGGCAAATCCCCATCATCAGTACCTGACCTCACCAATAGGGGCAAATCCCCACCGTCAGTACCTGACCTCACCAATAGGGGGCAAATCCCCATCATCAGTACCAGACTCACCAATAGGGAGAAATCCCCACCATCAGTACCTGACCTTACAAATGGGCACAGAGACCAACAGATGCCCCCCCAAAACCTTGTAGAACGCCTTTCTAAATATTTGGAGAATATTATAGGGGGACAACTCCGATTTAATGGCCATAGGGAAAGAAGGGGCAATATGTGAGGAATTCAAGTGTCCTACACAGAGCTCCAACATCATCCCTATTAAACACTATTGGGGTGAATTGGAATGATAACTGACTTAAAAAAATATAAAACCTGCTCAGCTAAAGTCATGGTCACGTGACGCTTTGGCCCCAATTCTTCTCTTCGCTGCATTATGGGTTCCTTGAGCAATTTGTACCTCTCAGGTCAGTGTAAGTGACCCCAATGATCATTTGGCTATCTGTAAGGGTGACATTCTTCCCAATGGCCAGCAATGTAAGAGGAAATCTTCCCACTGACCACCATACTAATGTACGGTTATCTGTGGACATTATAATTATAGAAGGGGGGCCCTGAAGACCTGAAAGTTATTTCAAGGGTTCCCTGTGATAAAAAGGTTGAAAATGCCAGGGGTATATTGTCACCGGCTCACAAGGATTCCCTGTATTCAGATTTCGTCCTTCCAATCTCTGGCCGTGTTCCAGTTATCAGTGGGGGGGTCCCTGAAGGCCTGAAAGTTATTTAAAGGTTCCCCCATGTTAAGAAAGTTGAGAAACCCTGACCTAACCTGTAGACTTTGGTGAGTTTTGCTTTCTATACAAAATATCCAGAATGGGTTAGATAAGGATGAGAGGTAGGAGATACTTTAAAAAACATAAGATTTGGGTTAAGTACACAATGAGCAGAACAAACCAAATGTCACTTAGGGTTTATATCCACTTTTAAGTAGATGCTTCTCTAGAAGCAGAGAATATAACTGGGTATTAAATATTTATAGTAATGATAACAGAGACTGCTGATCCAGGAAACATCCGATGTGGAATCAGGAAGGAATTGTTTTCCCCTGTTGGAGCAAATTGTACCCGGGGTTTTTTGCCCTATTCTGGATCAACTGTCCATAAGGTTTTATATCTGGGATATGTTTATTTCCCTAATGGTTGGACTTGATGGACTTATGTCTTTTGTAACAAGACGAACTGTTCCCCATAATATTATTATCCCAGTGCTTGGCCCAATCTTGCTCATGCATAGACCGGCATCTTTAATATTCCCACCGTGCAATCCTAATTCCATGCATTATGGTGTGTCGGTGTTTCTCTTCTGCTCTCTACATTTTGTAACACGGCAGCAATATTCTCAATGTACATGTGACAGGAATCAGAGTATTCCTGATAAAATAACATATAATCTGATGTTATACAGCTGTGTCGGCCATGTGCAGGTCATGGTAATGGTAAATATAACCAAGGAACAAATTCATGTTGAAAAGTTCCCAACCCCCAGCGGATTTTCTCTACATGGATTCTGTCCTTTACCTGTCCAGTCCGTGACTTCAACTTACACAAACCGGTAAAAGTTCACTTTTTTCATTCTCATTTTTTTTATTTGTTTTCTTTTGAAATTCCACTGCTAATGTTTTGTCTGATTTCTCTCTCTGACCCACCTCAGCGGCTGGCCACTGTGTTTTTTCACGGGAAGTTGGAAACAAAGACCGGTTGTGTTAAAGTTGGGGGGGAGGCAGGAAACTGAACTCACAAGGGAGCCTCCCAACTCTGCCTGTCCCAGAGTCGGACTCCAACATGTGGAATTAAACCTGACAGGCTGTCTGGGACACGTTCTAAGTAACCATTATCTATCCCTTTCTTCCAGTGAAAGGACCACGATTTTATTAAGCCTACAAAAAACTTAAAGGCCATTCGCTTTTCTTTTCTGCTCTAAAAACAACTTGGAAGGGCTTTTTCAGGGCCACAGGAGATTTTTTTTTCTATTTGAAATTTTGAGGTATTTGAGTCTTTCTCCTTTTCCACAAACCTTTTCCTAGCAGCTTCGGCGCCGTCGTATATCCTTGCTTTAAGAATTACAGCTGTGAGTGAAAAATCGTACGCAAAGCTGGACCTAATGCCATGAGCTTCAACCTATTTATATCAGGAGGATCTTGGCACCTTAGAGAGGCCTGTATGTTACATATTCTGTACATCTCCGCAATGCATTATTATTAATGTTATTACACAGTATATATATAGCACTGACATTACGCAGTGCTGTACAAAGTCCATAGTCATGTGACTAGCTGTCCCTCAAAGGAGCTCACAATCTAATGTCCCTACCATAGCCATATGTCATTATCAGTCCAATTAGTCTAAGGAAGCCAGGTAACCTAACTGCATGTTTTTGGAATGTGGGAGGAAACCCACACAAACACAGGGAGAACCTACAAACTCCATGCAGATAGTGTCCTGGCCAAGATTACAACCTGAGACCAAGCGCTACAAAGGCCGGAGTGCTAACCACTGAGCCACCCCATGCACATTTCCCCATCTTTTTGTTTTAACAAAATTGCAGAAAATCAAACCTGATCATCTGCCAGAAATCCAGGTATCTCGTTTTAGCCGCCAACTGAAATCCCAAACTTGTTGTCATCCCAGCCCAGAGCCATTTATGTTGTCTTCAGCAAACAATTTTTATTATTTACTGGTTTCAGAAAACAATAGAATTTGGTTATCATGTAGCACAGCATGCATTTTAAAATCATATTGCTGAAGATTTGATTTTAGTTCCTTATCCTGTTTCTTGCTAATGATGGCTGAAGTTGGTGTCACCGTACCTCGGTATGAATTTGCTTTATGAAATAATGAAAACAAAGAATGAAATTAGAAATATCTGCAAAATCTGGATATTGATATTATTATTAATATTATTAATAATAATAATAAGAATAAACAGGTTTTATATAGCACCAACATATTACACAGCGCTGTACATAAAATAGGGGTTGCAAATGACAGACAGTTACAGACAGTGACACAGGGGGAGAAGAGGACCTTGCCCTCAAGAGCTTACAGTCTAGGCTATGAATCCAAAAACCTGATTGGGGTCATTCAGAAACATAACAGAAGCTTTTTAAATACTCAACAATGTCTACTATATACAAGTCTGGTTCTGTAAGGGTTACTCCGCCTGTATACCTTCTGGTACAGCAATACTTACAAATTATAGCAAAGCACGGCTGAGGAGTGAGAGGGCATTTTCCCTTTATTTATTATACAATTGCTTGCTCTAACATATGGAAACTGTTCTGCGAGAGCCAGTTGTAAAGTACAGAGGGTCTATTCATCTCCCCCTTACTAAAATATATTCTAACGTTAGCAGAACGGTGGCTCTAGAGGGATCAGTTGCTTGCCAGCAGTAAGAAGCGTGCCCAGCGAAGGTACTTGGGTGGCCTAGTGACGTATGTACAAATTGGCCCAAAACATGATGAATTGTTAGCAGGAACATATAGTGGAAGAAAACACAGAAACATTTAGAGCTGCCATTTATCTGGGATGTAACGCAAAGTCAGTACTCTTATCCAGGATTAAATAAGATTCTGGGCCGATTCCAACCAATACTAATATTTCAGAACTGGGTGGATGATTGCACCGAGTAATTGCTGCTAAATGAAAAGTTTGCACTAAGCATGGCAAGCCGGTACGCACGTATCGTGTTAAAAATGTTTTCTCAATAATTTAAAGTCTGAATCTTAAAATGCTGCAATGATCACTCCACATAAAGCTGATGTCAGCTTTTCATATCACCTAAACGTTTCTTACAAGGGCAGCAGTGGTGAGGCCTTGGTGCTTGTGTCCCTTGGTTTGCATGCTCCCTGTGGCTATAAAGGGGATGCTGCCCTGCCTGCACGTTATGACAAATGCAGCTTTATCATTGGAAACATCCATGGAAATCAGATGGGTGGCTTGAACCATTCTGGAGAGATTTGGCTGCAGGAGCCTTTGAGTGCTTAAGGAACTTTGCAAGTAACTCATATCTGCAGCTGAAATATTGGATCTGATTTATTTAAACTCTCCAAAGCTGCTGAGGATACACCTTCATCAGTGAAGCTGAGTGATCCAGCAAACCTGGAAATGATCTGGTCTAGGATTGAAAACATTTGCTAACAAATAAATTAGAAGACATTCATTCCAGGTTTGCTGGATCACCCAGCTTCACTGATAAAAGTGTAACCTCTCCAGCCTCAGAGAGCTTTAATAAATCAGGCCAAATATTTTTTTAAGCAGACAAACTCTTTATTAATCAAGGTAAAACTTATAGGGGCTTAAAAATGATTTTGTTTTATTGGCTGAGGTTTAATGAGGTTCTAAGCAATCCAAATCACTAGCAGCACATGCTAATACCAGCAGAATGATGGCCAACTCTTTGTGCTTTATATACAGCTGGGATTTATGAAGCCGGAGTTGTGTGGAGCAGTATATACATCAAGCCATTGTCCAAGTCATTCTATCATTTATAGTGAAGATTTTTACAAAGCCAACCGAGGCATCATGTAACTCTCTGAACAATACTGACATGTTCACATTGCACAGGAGTCCATATAATAGGCAACTTTTCAGCCAAATCAGGGCCAATCCTCCAAGCTTTGCACCCTGGGAGCCCGGCCTGATGGAGTTCTGGATTTTGAGGAAGCCAAGCCATGAGTGTAGAAAATGTAATGTTTCCGGGGAGACAGAAAATTGTAAATTTGTGCAGTGTAGCCGCACGTTCCTCTCCGCCGTGCAGACGCTGGGATCTGAGTTTGGCTGGCCGCCCTAGTTGTGTCAGGCTGAAAACGTTCTTTTTTCTTACAACAATCTCTATTTACGTGGGTGGTGTCTGAGCCTCTGGCATTGCATCTCCAGAATACTCCAGCGATCGCTGACTTTGTTAACCCGCTAATTCCAGAGGTAAAAAAAAAATCTATATTTTTCCAAGCCTAACAAATAGTAATTGAAGGATTCCTGGCTATGATAGGAGATGAAGCAGCTGGTTGTGTTACTATCAAAGCCATGGACAATTATTATAAAACTAAAGAGAGAGTCAACCTGCGACTTAATTGTAGAGACAGAAAATGTGTGAGGAAGATCTTAGTTATGCATTTGAAGATGAAAAGCTTAGGGTTATATTAAGCAAATCAAATAAATTCTTTATTATTAATATTATTATTAAACAGGATTTCTATAGCGCTAACATATTATGCAGCGCTGTACAAATAAATAGGGGTTACAAATTACAGATACAGTGACACAGGAGGAGGAGAGGACCCTGCCCCGAAGAGCTTACAATCTAGGAGGTGGGGGAAGTATCACACAATAGGAGGGGATATGGAATGGTGGGTGAGGGTTTAGGAGACAGAAGAAGATGGGTAGGTGAGGATGAAGCTTTGGCTTTTGAGGGTTCTTTTAAAGGAGCAGAAAGTAGGAGCAAGCCATATGGAACCTCAAATACAGCACATAGTTTGGCTGAACTGATCATTGTTCCCTCTCATTATTACCGTCACACATTTTTTATATTAAGTATTTTTGAACTTGAATATATTTGGTGTAAACTGATTTCCCTCCTCATTGGTTTATAAATGGTCAGCATTATGCATCTTGCCAAAATAAACAAAGTTCAGTATAAAACCTAAACAGTGATGTAACTATAGCTATAGCAGCCCACACAGGCTACTATGGGGCCCTAGGGTGGGAGGGGGCCACACTCAGGTGCTGTCTCTATTGCAGAAAAGTTGACCAGATTCACACAAGCTATGGGATCGTAATTCTGCAAACTACAGCTCTACACACCCCCCCCCCCCCCCCCCCCCCCCCCCTGAATTTTTGGTTATCTTGGCTGGGAGTTTATTATTAACCCTGTATTGCCAACACTCAACAAAATATTCATATAACTGAAAATCCCAGAATGTCTCAAGCTAAAAAAAAAAATGATTTAAAGTTTACAATGGCTAGATCACATGTGTGGTTGTGAAGATGATGATTGACTAGTAGTGTATACGCTATGGAAGCAGCATTTGGGATATAAAAGATTCACCATTATGGTTGACGAGCAACTGCCCATCAAAGCCACCTCTGAACATTCATTGGAGTGAATATGTGAACAGTTCTCCTGTTGCCTGTCCCTGATTTTGATATTCTTTATATTAGGATCAATTACAATATTGTTGCTATTGCCAGGTTTTATGGGGAGGTCTCCGGTGATGGGGGAGGGAATCAATATTTTGCTAATGAGCATGACGAATTTGTCCTAAAACACACTAAACCTAAACACAGAATATTTGTTTTCCAACAGAACCCTCATATGACGCTGTGCGGAGATCGGGCTGGGGAAATAATGTGAACTCGTCTGTTACAAAAAGTAAGTCACCCTTTTCCTATGAAATCATTTTTGGGGATAATGCAAACAACAGATTAAGATTTTATCCAGCACCAAATAAAAAAGAAAAACTTTTTTCTTTAATTTCGGATGTTTTTAACTATATTTGTGGCCCCTCGTGAAGTTTTATGCTACTTCCTGTCCTGTCTGACACCTGTCACCTGGACCGAAAATCAGGGCTTATTGAAAACAGGAACAGCAATAAAACCCGAAAACCCGAAAGAAGTTCTAATGCAACTTTATTTTCATTTCTGTCTGTGAGCTTACTCAAGGTGAGTTTGGGAGATTTAAGCTCAGAGAAATCTATTGAAGTCGATAAACGGGGGTGAAAGTGCATTTCAGCATTGTTGGCTTTAAATGTTTGATGGTTACAGAAGGTCTTTCCTAAACCTATTGTACAAAGACAGCTGCTTGCTAACCTGTGATATATTGAATAAAAATAATACCAAAAAAAAAAAAAAAATGTAAGTATCCTAAGGCAAAAACCTGAAACAGAACGGGTAGGGAAATACAACACTTTGGGTTGTCTCATAACAAGAATGAGGGGGAATCCTCTAATGGAGACATTGGGTCTATTTAATTAAAGCTCTCCAAGGCTGGAGAGGATACACTTTCATCAATGAAGCATGGTGATCCAACAAACCTGGAGTAAAGCTTTAATAAATCAAGCAAACCTGGAATGGATCTGGTCTAGGATTGAAAACATTTGTTAGCAAATAGCAATTTAAGAAATCTATTCCAGGTTTGCTGGATCACCCAGCTTTACTAATAAAAATGTATCCTCTCCAGCCTTAGAGAGCTCTAATAAATCAGGCCCATATGGAGTCCCTTCTACCATAAATACCGACCTTTTTCTACATTTCAGATGTTGTTCCACTTTAAACCACCCAACAGTTTGTTGCAGAATCCAATATAACTGCAACCAACCCAAACCCAACATTCAGGGGTATCTGTGAAAGCCTCTTCAGCTACTCCAGGTACTTTCTCTTTCCAGGAGGTTTAAGGAAAGGACAAATGTACCCAGTAAGGACCATAAATAAATATCCCAGGATACAGAAAGTATCCTCCTGGAGGAAATGAGTCCTCAGTGGCACGGATCTGTCAGTCCGGTTATCAATAAATCATGGGGAAGCGGTGAGGATGCGGGGTCACTGCACAGCTTCAGTCACCGGAGCATAGGGGACAGCAGGGTGTCATTGCCCTTTCCTCAATAAACCTTCACCTTTATATCCTGGTCACTAAAATAGACCTCATCATATACTGCAGAATATAAATTATATAACAAAGTGTCAGAGGAAAAGAAAGGCTTGTTTATGCAAACTTATAATAGTAAAACAAAACAATTTTTATTTTCAATAAAGTTAAAACAAAGCAAAAACATTTACATAGCGGGCTTATTTAAATACACCGTAAAGCTGGGATGAAGCAACAATATTTACGCGCCACAATCTCAAAGAAGTGAGTAAATGTCTTGTTACCCGACGCGTTTCACACATTGGCTTCACCAGGGGATATAGATATTCACAATGGTGTTATGAAGTGACCAAAAAAAAGAAGGAACCCTAAAATCATCTAAAATACAGATCATCTAAAATAAAGTGCATCGTACCCCCTGACAACAGTCAGCTCTGTTACAACTCCAACTTCAAGGGATTAGAAAATTTCTTTTCTCTTTCACTTTTTTTTTTGGTCACTTCATAACACCAATGTGAGCCTCTATATCCCCTGATGAAGCCAAACGCGTCGGGAAACAATACTCACTTCTTTGAGATTGTGACCTGTATATATTGTTGCTTCATCCCGGATTTACAGTGTATTTAAATAAGCCCGCTATGTATATGTTCTTGCTTTGTTTTAACTTTATTGAAAATAAAAATTGTTTTATTTTACTATTTTAGGTTTGCATAAACAAGCCTTTCTTTTCTCCTCACTCTTAGTTATATGGTTTTACTCTAAGGCTTGGCAACTATCTCTCAATATCTGGCTTCACTTTGGAGTCCTTATTTCCTATTCTAGAACAGAATATATATTATATCAACACAACCCTAAATAAACCTGAACCTCTAAAACAAAACAAAACATGATAAATAAAAAAAATGATTCCCATGAGTGAAGGTTTGGTTTTACTAAAAGGGGGGCAACCCCATAATAATGACCCGGGGGGGGGGGGGGTTGCAGGGGGTCATCAACGCTACTTTACATTAATAGAACGGAAGATCCAGCAAAATTATAAAGTGAGATGCTCAGGCCGGGTCCTCTCCTCCTCCTGTATCACCTGCATAATATGTTGGCGCTATATAAATTCTGTTTATTAATATTAATAATAAAAAAAAAATAATAATAATAATAATAATAATAATAATGGTCAGCTGTCCACAGGCTTCTTTGCTGGGTTTAGGTTATGACTGACTTTTATCCTATGATTGTCGCCAGCTTTGTTTAATGTAATGATGTGTTCCGTGTCTTCCAGGTCCTCCTATTGGGGGAACACAAAATGTGAATAAGAATGCAGAACAGCAACGCCCACAGCCAGGTACTACGCAATATATCAATAGGCAATATTGGGAGAAAGCATCAGAGATCAATGTGTTGTTATTTATCTATTTATATATTATATATGTTATTTATGTATATACGGTTCTATTGAGATCTCTCTGCTTGACACTGCACAGAAAACTCTCTGATTGGAGGAGATGTGGGGTCACATGACTTTATCAAGTTATGTAACTGGACAGTCTTATTCCTGGCTGTTGTAAAATTTCTTAGAATGAATAGTTTGGTTCTTTGGGAAGTCATCCTCATGTATATAGCTCAGCACTATGTGTATGGCGTCATCACTGCTTTATGGGCAGATTGGGATTTCACGTTTCTCAACACCACAAGTCAGGTTATAGTTGCCAGCAGGTTAGATATGACTATTTGTGCATCTGGTCATTGTGGGGAAAGTTTCTTTTATACCATTTTATAAATGTTACTTTTAAAAAAATGCAGCAGGGAGAAACAATCACTGCATCTGGTTGTTATATCAATATATCAGTATGTTGCAATGTAATGGAATATTTACATTTTGTTTATGTGTAATGTACACAACTAACCAACAGAAAACTAAAAACAGAAAACTTGTGCAAAAACAAATCTGACAAAATTTGCTCGGCCCAGATCCCCCCGCACATCTAAATTTATTTTCCCTGTAGGTACAGATACAGCAGAGCTGTAAGATGTATGTTTCCATTTTTGTCATATTCTAGGTTGTACAGTAAAAATGAACCAATCTATAGAATTTATTATAGAGGGAACATGTTAAAAGTTCTATTACATTTGCAAGGATGAATTGTGTGCTATAATTGTCTGTGTGCCACTAAGGCGTGGTGTGTGCGGTGAATGCACAATAAATGGGAGACAGTTGCAGAGGCCACAATGCAGAACATACTTTTTACATGAACTGTTTTTCTTTTCAGACCCCTACCAAATACTGGGCCCCACAAGCAGCAGGCTAGCAAATCCAGGTGAGCAACAAAATAGTAAAACACCAAGCACCCTCTGTATTCCTTATGTAAAGATGTATTGGCACTGTCCCTACAGATTTCTTTAATTTTATTACTAAAATGTGCAATGAATTGTTTGTCAATGTAACTTTGTAACATTTGGGAATTCAGCATTGAAAGCAATGACTCCTCATATAGAGGAAAGTACAGCATTCCCTGGGCAGACACTGCCACCTTGTGGATGTAATTGTTTATGCAGACACTCTAAGAAACTCTTTTCTGTATGTGCAAACTAAACTGCTCACAAAAAGTGCCAAAACACAGTAACACCAAGTCATCTAAACTTCTGGGACATTATTCTGTTCAGTTAGGAATTTTAAGTAATTGTGAATCAATTTCACTGGCTTAGGTGCAACAATAGGTGAGCAGGAGGGGCACAACAAGCCAACCCTAAAATAGAGAATAGTTTTTATCACACTAGTTCTCTTTCCTTATTCTTCCTGACTGATTTTGTATTAGTCTTGCATTTTGCATGTACCCTTGTCACTTCTGGAACTGTACAGTTGCATGAGGTGGAGCAGCCAACCCAGGCATGTCAAATCCTCCAGGATGGCACATTCATACGTGTCATCATATGAAGGTTTGCTATGTCCCCCAGGACTAAAGAATGCAGAGGAAATACACAGGCTGGAACAAATCTGTAGAAGAGCAATAACCCAGCAACTGCGTCTTTGTAAGAGGAGGAACAGGAGGAGCATTGCCATACAAAGTGACCTCCAACAGATTGTGTGCCAATCTCTGATCAAACGGTCAGACTCCATAGGAGTGGCATGTGGGCCCGTCATCCTGTAGTGCCATCGCTGCTCACAGTCTGGCACCATGCAAATCGATTGGCTTAGCCAGGGAACACCGAGATTGGCAGGTTCACTATTGTCAACCTGTTCTCTACACAGAGGAGAGCAGATTCACCCTGAACATATGACAGACAAAATGGTGAATAATATGCTGATTGCTATATGCTAATATGCTATGATATTCCCACCAGGGATGGTGGGAATATCATAGGAGGGCTGGACAGAGTACCCGAATGAAATCCTCAGACTCATTGCTGACCTTACCCTGGGGCATTGCTCCCGGTGCAGGACATTGCCCGGCCTCATGAGGGCAGAGTATGTAGGCTTTGGGTGACAAAGGGATTGATGTCATTGTCTGGCTGTACATTCCCCAGACCTGAATCCAATAGAGACATCCCGGGCATTATGTATCGGTGCCACAGACCGTCCAGGGGCTCACTGATACCCTGATCCAGGTCTGGGAGGAGAGCCCCCGGGGCACCATCCGCCATCTCACCAGAAGCATGCCCAGGCATTGCCATACAGACACATGGGGGCCACACACAGCACTGAGCCACAGTTAGAGATATTGGGATTAAATTCACACAAGATTTTGGAATCCAGCCCTCATTGGGTGAATGATTTTGGTTTTTATTAACTGTTCTCACTCTACACTTACATTTTGTTCTCAGCGAATGTATATCAAAAAAATTTTCAATTTATTTCAATCATCGAAAATTGGTATATGATGTGTTCCTCTAATCTTTTTGAGCAGTGTACATTGTTACCATTTTAAATAAACACAAACATTTGCCCCATGTATACGTGTGCAAGCACTAAGCAGGTCAATCTAATGGTCTCAGGAGGAAGCAGTGAAAAGCTCAGTTCACAACTATTTGCATTTTACATTTTTACAGCTTTTCAGTAACATTTAACCTAAAATTCATTTCTGTCATATTGTAATTTAATGATCATCGTGCTAAATGTACGTAAGTTGCACAGGAAGCAGGAAAACCACAGAACCAAATATGTGAACGTGTAGGTGTGCACAGTTCGGGCAATGTAAGCTGTTGTACTGAGAAAGACAAACTAGAAAGCAAGTTGTTGTGAAATGTTGGGGTGTAATCTCATATTCCAAGTATGACGAAGTATGAAAATGTCACCCCAACACAGACTGGGTGCCAGCAGACCCAGACCACAACAGGTTCTGGAAATACATTGTGCATTGATTTGCATTGTACATAGCTGTACAGGTGGTGTCAGGGTTTTTTAGAATACTTTTACATTTTGAACTTTGAATTTAAATTTCTTTTGTAGGGGACATTTTCTTCTGATTCTGTAATGTACAATTCATCTTTCTCTGTGGCCCCTGTATACATCTTTACAGTAATATTATGTTAAATTCCTAACAAATTATTTCAGATAAACTGACCTACATTTAAAATATATACAACACAAATTTTACCTTCGATTTAAAAGGCAGTTAGAACTTTTAGTGCTATAGACAATAACAGAAAGTGACTGCCCAGACTGAATACTGAAAGTAATGGCGGGTGGGCAGAAATAACTTCATATTTAAAGAATCTTCATTAATATTTCATTTTTCTTTCCTCCTGCAGGTAGCGGGCAGATCCAGTTGTGGCAATTTCTCCTGGAGTTACTGTCGGACAGTGCTAACGCTAATTGTATCACCTGGGAAGGCACCAACGGGGAGTTCAAAATGACAGACCCTGATGAGGTGGCGCGGAGATGGGGTGAACGAAAAAGCAAACCCAACATGAACTATGACAAGTTAAGCCGGGCACTGAGATACTACTATGATAAAAATATTATGACGAAGGTGCATGGCAAGCGTTATGCCTACAAATTTGACTTTCATGGGATTGCCCAGGCGTTGCAGCCTCATCCCACCGAGACCTCTATGTACAAGTATCCATCAGAGTTCTCATATATGCCGCCTTACCATGCTCACCAACAGAAGGTTAACTTTGTCCCATCACACGCTTCCTCTATGCCGGTAACGTCGTCTGGTTTCTTTGGACCAACTTCACCGTACTGGAGTTCACCAAATGCAAATATCTACCCAAATCCAAACGTTCCTCGGCATCCTAACACCCACGTCCAGCCGCACCTGGGAAGCTTCTATTAGACTTCAGTCAGGTGTTGTAACTCACCTGGTGGCTCTACCCTAAAATACATCTCATAGTGCGGACCAAATCCCCCAATACACCGTGGAGCCCTAAGTGAACAAGCTTGACACCACATCAGTATTGTTCTTCCTCTCTGTTGGAGTGGAAAGTCATCTCTGTGAGCCAGTATTATCTCAAGCTTGCTAGGAATCTGTTTATTGAACCCAAGGATGTGATATGGAAATGTATCCAATACACACAGAATAGACCCAACCAAGAAATTCCTAATATTGGATTTGAATCGTGACATTTGAACTTTTAATATTCTCAGATGCACTGGATTGCACAGCGATAATCTTTAAAGCCGACTGGAATAACAGCAAATAAGGACATTTGTAAGGGCCGTATTACCCACAGCAGTACAATACATTCCAATGGCCACTGCATGCAGTCATTATATTTATTGCAGTTGCTGCAATGAAGGAAGTGCCTTTTATGCTCTCTTGACACAAAGTTTGAATAGTGCCTAAAGGGTTTCTATAGTCTCTTCTCAGCGAGTTTACAAGTTGGATCTATTATTTCAATATTTTCCAGAAAGAAGAGTTTCTGCCTTGCAAAATACAAAAAAAGACACGCTGTGTATTGTGAATGAAGTAGTGCAATATATAGCTGAAACTTTTCTGAAAAATCTCCTGAAAAGAGCAAGACAGAGTAAGAAATTGAAACAAAAAGGTTCTGGCTTTATTCAAAGTGTTCCGGCAAGGGCAGATAATATAATGTGATGTGTCAGTGTTAGAGCCTCCCTACAATATGAGAACGGTTTACAGATCTGCAAGAACTTTATTGTCATCTGTAAAATAACACCCACAACCAAAGTGTAGGGGCCTAAGGTGTAAATTACCAAAGATGGCTGTGTGCAAAGTTACAAGCTCAGTGTTATCTCCGGCCCCTTTTAGTTGGGTGCACCACCCTGCAATTTTCAGCAACCACCCGGGTGTTTTTGGGTGGTTACGGATGAGTTGGGTCACATTACCGGGGCTTCCACCTGTTTACACTTTCTTCCCACCCAATTTCTGGGTTGAGCACTGAAACTGTATAGAGAAAAATGTAAAAAATTCACTGATACAATGATTTTGATTTATCACATTCACATTTAAACCTGCAAAAGCTGGTGGAGACTATCGTTTCCCTTCAATGTAACACACTGTGTCTTATTAGGACCCCTAAACATTAAATACCAATGCATATTACCAGGACCAAACTAGGCAATATCTAAGTTTCAGCAGTGGGGAAACATTCTACATATTATAGATAGATTTAAATAAGATTTATTCACCTCGTGCGCTGCGCATATTCCTTGCAATGCAATCTAAGACACATTGCAATGTAAGATGTTACAATGTTATGTGTGCAATGTAAGACGTTACAATGTTACGGGTGCAATGTAAGACGTTACAATGTTACG